>NC_070609.1:1475000-1797500 GCF_027172205.1 Podarcis raffonei
TCGCAGTTCAACAAAATAAGCGTGCTTGGCATTCCTTACACCGTTTAGTGGGAAGCAACAGCCCACAGGAATATTAGGCCACATTCCAGGAGACCTGGGTCCAAGGGCGGGCAAGAGCCCCTGGTGTTGCACCGGGGGGGGGGGGAGGGGAGATTATTTCTACAGGCACTTTCCCCATATTAACTCAGTTACCTTCAGAAGGGATCCGTCATCGCCTTGTGAGCCTTTGTAGCACCACTTCTGTTTCCCGCTGGCTGTGTTGTATACCCTGGAGGAAGGTCAAGTTACATTTGGGTGTGTGCAAAGGCTTGTTGGTGTGACACAACTGAAGAGCTACGCTTTGATACTGGGCTTCGTGTCCTGTGCCCAAAGCCTTTGAAAGAGCAGTGGAGCAACAGGTTCATTATGCAAACACTGGTCCTTTTCTCTGGGAATTAAAAGCACTCTCAGCGCACACAGTCCCTGAGTCAACGCCTCGGGCTTCCTAGACGTGACTGTGCTGCATCTGTGGGCGCACTGATGCTCGTAAACTGGCCAAAATGGCAGTTTTCAAGCATAAAGTTAATCTGAAGGAGTTGGTGTCTAATTAAAATACACAGGGAAACAATTTCATCAAAATGAAACAAACATTTCACAAAATGGAACAGAGCTAGACTGCCAGTCCTTGGGGTGCTGCTTCTGACTGGTGAGAGGACTTCCCACCTTTCCTATTGCGGGGCTGTACTCTGGATTTGAACCCGGAGCCCCGTGCATGCAAAGCATGAGCTACTCTTCCTGGCTAGCACTTCTCCAAGAGCCACTGCGCTCTTGGCGTCTAACTGGGCCGTGGAGCTGGAGGATGAGCGATGAGGATGAATTCGCTGGTTGCTCTGGCTCCTATCTGCTGCTCTAGCCAAGCAGTAAGGGAATCGCTCTGTGGTACTCGCAGTGATTGGCCCCGATCCGGAGCTTCATCTGTTTCCTCTCTCAGGCTCCTTCCAGCCACTGCAACTCATACAGGTCCAATTTACCGACCTTTGCAGAACCAGCAGAGCCCTCAATAAAAGCAACCGAGGCTTAATAGGAGGGGAAAGCCCAGACATACTCTCAGAAAAAGTGCCAAAATAATTAAGAAAGTCTCGTATTTTGTTTAGAAGAGTAAGAATATCCCGTTGATTAAAGTCCTCATATGATAAAAGGATGAAGATTAATAATTCAGCTGTCCATGACTCAAGAGCTGCCACAGGTGTTTTGGGATTCTTGAGATGTTTAATCCTGGCTCTTTCCATAGAATTTCCCTCTCGGATTTAGGTGAATATGGATATTCAGAAGCAAAACTTGAAAACAGCTAAAGTTTTGCAAGTCGCTTAGAGACTCTTTACAGAGCACACAGTTAATAAATTGAATAAATAATACTTTAAATCAGAAACACTCTAGCGATAATAGTTCCACAAACAGAGCACTTAACTATATAAATAAACAACCAACAATATGACATTTAGAAGACATCTGAAGGCAGCCTTTTTTAGGGAAGTTTTTAATGTCTGATGTTTTAATGTACTTTTAATCTTCTGTTGGAAGCCGCCCAGAGTGGCTGGGGAAACCCAGCTAGATTGGGTTGGGGTTTTTTTAAAGAAAATCATCAGCATCATCATCATTTCCACATCAAGATCTGCCAAACCAAAGTGGCCCAACTCCACCGCTTGTCGGAGGATATATCTAAAGAGCTCTGACTGTTACAGAGAATGTCAAAATGAGATGATTTAGAATCGTAGAAATGTAGAGTTCGGAGGGACCACGAGGGTCACCTAGTCCACCCTCTGCAATGCATGGGGCTCAAACCCACAAGCCTGGGATTAAGAGCCTCATGCCCCATCAACTGAGCCACGCTCTCACCCTATTCTTCCCCTTACGGGGAACTGTATCCCAAGAAAAGCACCTAATCAAAATGGGGAGATCTGAGGCAGTCAATGTTGGCGTGAGTGAGAGTGTTTCATTCATTTCCAGAAACAGAAAGAAGACTGAAGCAGCAAGCAGCTAAGTGCCGATTGTTTAGACTACCCAGGGACCTTTCTGAGGGTACCGTTTTCTGGACATACGTGGTTTCCTACAGAACACAGCAAACCGTTTTTCTAGTCCGCGTTTATCTCCTGAACTGACAACATGTAGAGAGATTTTGCAGCTCAGAAGAGAGCAAGGCCTCAGAACTTTAAGTCTACCTTCACCTGCAGCTGCGGTGAAAGCCTGTTAATAGCAGGAACCATTTACACATTTTATGACCTACAAGTAAAGAGTAAAGACTTGTCTGAGCTTTATCACTACCATGATCTATTTCTTCTCTGGTGTCTGGTCTAGAGCGCCTATGCGCTTTGAAGGAAGGCGCACAACTATGTTGATTTACGGCCACTAGCACACACAGCGACCGTGCCAGACCTGATTCTTTCATGGTTCAAAGACCGTCAGTCTTAACAGTCTGTTGATAGGATGGACATATGCAACAAGGCAGAACAACAAAAGTGCAGACAAGTTAAGAGGGAGGCTGGCAGTCAGGAGGAGGAATATGCTTACTTTCTTCCAGCATTCGACTGCGTGGAATGCCGAAAATTCTGCGGTGGAAAATGCGGAACAGTTTACCTGACATTTCTGTCCTGACAGGCCACTGCAACATACTTCTGTGTTATGTCGATATCCATGTCGTACAAGGTCGTTTTCTCAGCAACGTGGTGAGTTCTGATGAAGTTAATTCCGTCCGACACCTGTGGAGTGAAAACGACCCAACTAAGATCTGAACTGGTGCAGGAATTTTACCCCAACAGGAGCGCAGCAGGTCTGTAGTGGCCTCACACATACCATATTTTTCGCTTCATAGGGTGGACCAGACCATAGGGCGCACTTAGTTTTTAGGGGGGGAAATAAAGGGGGGAAATTATTCCCCCCCCCAAAGAGCAAAGAAGCCAAGACAGCCAGCAGGGTCCATCCCACCTGCTGTCTTGGCTTCCTTTTTAGCCGTGGGGCTGGGGCGGGGGAAGCCCGAGCTTCCCCTGACCCCAGCCCCCAGAACAGGTCCGGGAGCGGCGGCAAGGTTGCACGCAGCCTTGCCTCCGCTCCCGGAGATTGCGGGGCTGGGGGCACACTCCAAAGGCTTGCGGATAGCTGCCTGAAGCCTGGAGAGCGAGAGGGGTCCATGCGCACCGAAGCCTCTTGCTCTCCAGGCTTCAGCGAAAGCGACACAAAGCCTCCGGAGTGCGGAGGGAGCACTCCCTCTGCGCTTCGGAGGCTTCGCGTTGCTATCGCTGAAGCCGAGGAGCCTGCATTTGCTCCATAGGATGCACACACATTTCCCCTTCATTTTTGGAGGGGAAAAAGTTCGTCCTATAGAGCGAAAAATAAGGTAAGAATGAACGAATCAGATAAACTTTCATCTGGATACAAAAGGGGAGAGGTCCCCCTTTCATTATTTGGCAATGGGTCTTTGGAAAAGGAAAACAAGCTGCTCAAGTTCAGATGGGAGCAGCCCTTCTGGATGAGGCCAAAGGTGCCTCCTCTGGCTCAGGATCCTGCTTCCATGGTGGACAACCGGATGCCTCTGGGAAGCCCGCAAAGGCAAGAGCCCTCCCTGCTGCTATTTTCCTTCGTGGATTTATCCAATCCTTTTTCGAAAGCCATCTGCATTTGGTGGCTATCGCCAAACCTCCTGGTGGCTTATTCCGTAAATGAATTGTAAGCACCTTTTGTGCACTGCGAAAATAGATGCTTTTGTCGGCTCCACAGCTGATCATTTGAATCTCTCCATTTCCTGTGGGCGAGAAGAAGAAATCTGTAGGCAAGTGAAATCTGTAGAAGAATCGCCTTGTATTTATCTAGAGCCATGGTTTCCAAGCTTGTTTAGACCAAGTTAATGGCCTTTTAGGCTTCCTCCACGTGAATAGGAGTTCACTTTTTGAATAATAAGAATTATATGTCACGGGGAGAAGAGGCATCAGGATTTTAGAGAGGCTTAGGTGGGGCATGGCCAAAAAACCCACTGATTTAGATGTAGACCCCACTCTTCAAAGACAATAGCCAGGGTGGCTTACAATAAAACACTATCAACCCCAGGAAAACACTGCACTGGAAGCTTCTCCTCTGCAAGCCAGCTGACACTGGAGTCGTGCGAGAACACAGGGAGAAGTGAATTAATCTGTGCAACTGCACATAGAGGTTCCGCGCCTGAACTGATATCCATTCTGGGAAGAGCAAGGCTCCCAGAAATACAATCAGCTGCAGCAGATTGTTGGGCAACTTACCAGCAAACCTCACAGCTGTTATGGCTGAGGAATGGTCGTCCAACGTCTGCTCTAGTTTATAATTTTCCTCCACGTTGAGCACATGAATCAGCCTGTCTCGGCTCGCTGAGGCCAGCAGGGCCATCCCTACAGGAGGCAGAAAAGATGGGCAACTCCGCATCCACCACAAAGGGACTCAAAGCAATGGAAAAGAACAAGCAGACCCACGAAGGACATGCTGAAGTTAGATCCATTCATTCCAGTGGGTCTTCTCGGAGCTGAATACCACCCAGCCACCATAGTCCCAATCCTGTAGCGATGGGAGCGAGTTTGTGTGTATCTATATACATCCACATACAGAAAAAGCCCCAGGCACGAGCCTGGAATAAATGTTAACTGCACACATTTTCAATTTTGAAATTTTACCGTAATATTCGCTCCGTAACACGCAGTTTTTTCCTCCTAGAAAGTAAGGGGAAATGTCTGTGCGTGTTATGGAGCGAATGCCTACGGATGGCGGGGGAATCTGCTGTAAGCGGCTCCTGCCCGGTTGGCTGCTTTAAAACAACCCCGTGCTCTCTGTCCCTGCCTGCAGTTTTTTGCTGTCCGATTTTGGATTAGCCACTGTGTGTGTGTGTGCTTGAGCTATCATTCTCCTCCTCCTGCTTCCCGTTCACTCTCCCAGCGCCCCTGCGACTTCCAGCGCCCCTGCGACTTTAGGATTGATACTCTGTGTGTGTGTGTGAGCTATCATTCTCCTCCTCCTGCTTCCCGTTCACTCTCCCAGCGCCCCTGCGACTTCCAGCGCCCCTGCGACTCTAGGATTGATACTCTGTGTGTGTGTGTGAGCTATCATTCTCCTGCTCCTGCTTCCCGTTCACTCCCCCAGCGCCCCTGCGACTTCCAGCGCCCCTGCGACTCTAGGATTGATACTCTGTGTGTGTGTGTGAGCGATCATTCTCCTCCTCCTGCTTCCCGTTCACTCTCCCAGCGCCCCTGCGACTTCCAGCGCCCCTGCGACTCTAGGATTGATACTCTGTGTGTGTGTGTGAGCTATCATTCTCCTCCTCCTGCTTCCCGTTCACTCCCCCAGCGCCCCTGCGACTTCCAGCGCCCCTGCGACTTTAGGATTGATACTCTGTGTGTGTGTGTGAGCTATCATTCTCCTCCTCCTGCTTCCCGTTCACTCTCCCAGCGCCCCTGCGACTTCCAGCGCCCCTGCGACTCTAGGATTGATACTCTGTGTGTGTGTGTGAGCTATCATTCTCCTCCTCCTGCTTCCCGTTCACTCTCCCAGCGCCCCTGCGACTTCCAGCGCCCCTGCGACTCTAGGATTGATACTCTGTGTGTGTGTGTGAGCTATCATTCTCCTCCTCCTGCTTCCCGTTCACTCCCCCAGCGCCCCTGCGACTTCCAGCGCCCCTGCGACTCTAGGATTGATACTCTGTGTGTGTGTGTGAGCTATCATTCTCCTCCTCCTGCTTCCCGTTCACTCTCCCAGCGCCCCTGCGACTTCCAGCGCCCCTGCGACTCTAGGATTGATACTCTGTGTGTGTGTGTGAGCTATCATTCTCCTCCTCCTGCTTCCCGTTCACTCCCCCAGGGCCCCTGCGACTTCCAGCGCCCCTGCGACTTTAGGATTGATACTCTGTGTGTGTGTGTGAGCTATCATTCTCCTCCTCCTGCTTCCCGTTCACTCTCCCAGCGCCCCTGCGACTTCCAGCGCCCCTGCGACTTTAGGATTGATACTCTGTGTGTGTGTGTGAGCTATCATTCTCCTCCTCCTGCTTCCCGTTCACTCTCCCAGCGCCCCTGCGACTTCCAGCGCCCCTGCGACTCTAGGATTGATACTCTGTGTGTGTGTGTGAGCTATCATTCTCCTCCTCCTGCTTCCCGTTCACTCTCCCAGCGCCCCTGCAACTTCCAGCGCCCCTGCGACTCTAGGATTGATACTCTGTGTGTGTGTGTGAGCTATCATTCTCCTCCTCCTGCTTCCCGTTCACTCTCCCAGCGCCCCTGCGCTCTCCTGCGACTTCAGGATACTCTGTGTGTCTGTGTGTGTGTGAGGCATCATTCTCCTTCTCTTGCTTCCCCTTCACTCCCCCAGCGCCCTGGCGACTTTAGGGCGACTTTAGCATGGATCGACATGGATCCTCAGGATTTTTGCACTGGGCTACCACAAACTCACCATCACATCACATGTCTGTGGCCACAGCATGAACCACAAAAATCATACATCCACTGTTTCGTTTAGAATATTTTTTTCTTGTTTTCCTCCTCTAAAAACTATGTGCGTGTTATAGTTGGGAGCGTGTTATAGAGCGAAAAATACAGTACCCGTTTCTGGCTTAGAATATTGTAAGCAAAGAACTTCTGAATCGTGAGCTTCCACTTTAATGACTTCATCCATATATTTTAGCTCATGTATCCTGTAAGACAACACACACATTTTAATAACTTTTAAGTATTTGGAGACAGTCTGCCAAGGCTGGTGTTCCTTGGGAGCTTGCAGCCCCGTTAGATGGCCTGCATATAAATAATACAATTATCGCTGTGGCTGAGGAATCAAAGATGTAGAAACCCACCGCCTGTGACTGGCATACGCAGTGCCTTAGCTACAACTCATCACGCAATTATATGAAAACACAGAATCTGGCAGACGATACAGAATAAAACAGACCCACCTCAAATTTCCCGCTCTGTCCCCAGAGGCCAAGTGCTGGCCATCAGGGCTGACCTGCATCACACGGACACCAGATTTCACATCCAGGTAGTTGGCATTTTCACCTCTGTCTGGCAAATTTGTTAAATCTTGCAGGTGCTGGATGTTATTTTCCACATAGATAATCTTCAGCAAGTTCTTCATAGAGGAAAGAATGTTTTAAGAGATATATCTCTCTATACACAGACACCCATTCTGTTAAAAAGAAGACTCATCAAAAGGAAAATAATTTGTGTCAGGGAAGAGTTAGAAGATTCCAGTTTCCCAGAGGGAGAAAGCATTCCCCAAGGGAGGGAGGACAGCAGTGAATTGAAGAGAAGAGAGCAAGAGGAACAACAGGGAGGGACCGGCTGTTCCCAGGAAAGGCAAGGGTTCAGTTCTAGCTCAGATTGGGAGGAGGGGAGATACAGGCCAGCTCTAGCCAGGAGGGTAGAAAACGAAGGGAAAGGCGCCTTCGCCATTTTGAGAGTGGCTGGTCATGGAGAAGCAGAGCTCAGAAGGTATCTGAAAGAAGTGACTCTGAGGAATAATAGTTAAGAACTGTTTATAAGAATGTTTTGTTAATACGCAATAAAAAGTTATAAAAGAACAAGAAGCGTTTGTGTGGTGATCTGAAGAGGACAACGACCAGTCCTGACAATTTGTAACAAACCAGAAGGGAACTAAGTCAACAAAACCTCAATTAGTTTTAATTACTAGCATGCCTTCCAGACATTGAAATGAACAACCTACGCATTGGTATAAATCACTCAGGTTTAATCTGGCATCATATCAAGTCTGAACCAGCCTCTTAATAAGCAATAATGCTTACGTTACTGTAGATGTTCTTCTGAAAATCCACGTGCGTGCCATTTTCCAAGTTCCAGAACCGTATAGTATTGTCCGATGAGCATGTTAGAAAGGACCCTGGGGGTAAACATCCTCTGTGGTCTTCAAACTCAGGATAAACCTAAGATGCATCCACAAAGAGCCAAGGGAAAAAACAGAAGAATCAAGACACAAAATCCAAGCCGTGTGATGGACCTAGTTTGTCGAACACCATTAATAATGTGTGGCCTTTAATTATTACTTCCCTAAATTGGAACGGCCCATTTTATTTCATTTTCATCGTGTAAGCTACTTCCTGAATTTTTATGAAGAGTGGCACACAGATAAATGAAATAAATAAACGTTCACATCCTTCACATCCTTTTTAGAAAAGAAGAAGCACCATCCACTCACCTCAACATTCCACACAAAGGAGCTGTGGAAAAGGTCAGACCACACTTTCCCCACTTGGCGGGTGTCCTTCACATCCCAAATGTACAGACTGTGGTCCTTGTAAACGCAGGAGAGCCAGTGATGGCGGGGGTCAAAGGCCAAGGCAATCGTATCTGAGTAGGTGGCACCTGGCCTTCTTGAAAAGATCGGGGGGGGGGGGAGGAACATGCTCCTTGGTTACCAAAAAGAACCAAAATGATGAACTTCATTTTACACACCGATGCTTACATAGGCTGCAAAGACCTTAAGTGCAAGGGAAGTGGGAACACACACAATCAAAATAAAGGGGCCACTGGCGATGGGGAACAGTTAAGCTTGATGTGGAGGCAGGGGCAGCAACAGCCTGCTAATGTGTGATGTCTCCCAGCCGCACCTCTCGTTTGCTTCCCATGTGCGGCCACCAGAAACATGAGAAAAGCTGAAAGTCACCAGACAGCAGCATTTTGCCCAAACTGTGCAAGGACAACATGTCCCAGTGCAGTTGGGAATCAATAGCCTAAGCCAGTGGTGTTCCACCAGTGTGCCGTGGCGCCCGGGGGTGCCTTGAATGATGGTCAGGGGTGCCACAGGCAACACTGGCCCAAGTCCCTCTTTCCTTCCCTCTAATGCCCTCTTGCATCTCTGCCTCCTAAAGGCTGGAGCAGCTGTTTGTTGCTACAAGCTCCCCAGGCGAATGGTGCCCCTGGGGCTGGCCAGGAGCTGAAGTGGCCTCGGAGTAAGCAAGCAAATGGGTGAGGGAGTCCAGCCAGCCAGTCCGCCAGCCCTTGCTGTTGGGAATGGTCTGACAAGTGGGAGGCCAGGCAGGCAGGCAGGCAGGCACCCCATTGGCCTTTCTTGTGCTTGCTGCCTGCCTGGGAGCCTTTCTGCCATGCAGGCCCAGCAGCACTCACTGTTGGCCCTGCTACCTCCCAAAGGGAGTAAGATGGCCTCACGTTCGCCTTTGGCCACTCTCTGTTGGGTAGCATGAGGAGGCACCTCTCTTTGGGGCAGGGGGGAGAGAAGAAGAAGAGGAAGAGGAAGAGGAAGAGGAAGAGGAAGAAGAAGAAGAAGAAGAAGAAGAAGAAGAAGAAGAAGAAGAACAACAACAACAACAACAACAACAACAACAACAACAACAACAGGAGTTTGGATTTGATATCCTGCTTTATCACTATCCGAAGGAATCTCAAAGAGGCTAACAATCTCCTTTCCCTTCCTCCCCCACAACAAACACTCAGTGAGGTGAGTGGGGCTGAGAGACTTCAGAGAAGCGTGATTAGCCCAAGGTCACCCAGCAGCTGCAGGTGGAGGAGCGGGGAATCGAACCCAGTTCCCCAGATTACGAGTCCACCGCTCTTAACCACTACACCACACTGGCTCTCAGAGACCACAGGCAGTGGCGGCGGCTGCCCTGAGGATCCCAAGGAGAAAGGAGAGGAGGCTAAGGGAACACTCCACAAGGGAGGGTGTTTGAAAAGGGGCGAGGGGCTGCCAGCTCTGCAGGCAAGGGGTGACATAACTGAGCTCCTGAGACTCGGAGTGCATGTCCCCACAGGGGAGCCGCAGAAAGAATGCAGTTGGTCAAGGGAGCCGTGGACACAAAAGGGTTGAAAACCTATGGCCTAAGCAAATGCACTTGCAGAGCTGCGAGCTTGCGGGGTTAAAACACCACCACTACCTGCGCATTCTTCAGCATCAAAGCATCAGGCTTCTGCCTAAGCACAAGCCTGCACATTCTCCAGCCCAGCTCCCACGCCTGCTGGGCCCCAAGAGCTTTGTACCTCAGCATTTCTTCTCCAGCGACGTCGATGCCCAGGTGGTGCGGTTTAGGCAAGTCCGAGAGATAATGCAAGTTGTGGGTGTGGAAGATGCGTACGGTTCCATTTGCACAACCGCAGAAAATAAACTCTTCGCTAACGCAAATGCAGTTGGCTAGAGACACCTTGAAAAAGGGAAGGAGGTGTGTGCAGTTAGATCACAAAGGAGGAGGCTTCTCGTCTTCCACCCACCGCCCCAGAAACAAAAACGGCATTTGTACCTTCAGATCGATCCACTTCTCCAGCACGCGCTTCTCGTTAAACTGGCAGAGGAGGCCAGAATAAGAAATGCAGAACGTGCTACCTGACATTTTGCCCTGCCCACATGCCACGTCACAGAAGATGTTGTTGTGAAGCTCTCCCAGAAGACCAGAGCGACCAACCAGGGGAACGGTCTGTTTAATCTGAAATGACACACCAACTCAAGCTCAACGGTTTAAGCTAGCCTATGTCTTGCACTGAAAACAACAGCAGAAGGACATCAATTACAGTGGTACCTCGGTTTAAGAACAGCCCTGTTTACGAAATATTTGGTTTACAAACTATTTGGTTTACAAACTCTGCAAAACTGGAAGTAGTGTCCCAGTTTGCGAACTTTACCTCGGTCTAAGAACAGAAGCCAAATGGTGGAAGGGCACCGGCGGCGGGAGGCCTCATTAGGGAAAGCACGCCTCGGTTTAAGAACGTTTCAGTTTAAGAACGGACTTCCAGAACAGATTAAGTTCGTAAACTGAGGTACCACTTTAATTTTCTCTCTGGGGCTTCATAAAATGCAAATAAAACTTCTCTGCATTCACAGGCAACAGAGTCTCATTTTATTTTATTTCTTCAACCAAACACAAACCTGATGAAAATGGTTAATTTACTTCTTTAAATGTCTCAAAACAGACAGTGAGACACATTTGTTCACTTGGTCGTAACAGTGAGGGTTCAAAAGGATGCTAAAATATAGAATCTAAGGTGCTTGCTTAGAATTCTGGGGGAAATGGGGCCGGTTCGTAGAGTTGCAAAGTAATTTAACTGGCCAAAAAGGGTTTCCAACAAACAATGGGAAAACGAATGAACAATGGAAGGTGCTATGGAAGTACCATACAGACGGCTTAACCAGGAAGCTATTTTGAAAGGAACTTCCCGTTTTGCTGTCAGTCACAGGATGCAGACAGGTTTACCTTAAACTCCCTGGATTCATCCAAGAACCAGAACTTGACGTGTCGGTGGCCGACAGTAACAAAGTAGCTGTCCTCTGAGAAGGAGATGGCCATAACCTTGGAGGAGATTTTATTGGAGGCAATGAGTGTGCCCTTCTGCAAAACAGAAGCATAAATACCCACCAATCATTCCGGCACGAGATGCAAATGGCACGAAGAGCCCTTGAACAGAGCCCATTAAGAGTATGCATCAATCTTTTCCCAGTGAGAATGTGTGATAGGAATTCTGAGGTCTTAGATATATGGAAGTGTTCATAAGTGTACCAACCAAGCACGTACACAGATCAGCACAGGAAGACTGACCTGGAACCATTTTGATTCCCAAACTGACCAAATGTTTTCTCTGCAAGGTCAGAGGAAAATGGAAAAGACTCCCCATTGTCTTTTCCTTCACAAATCCTGTATTAAGGGTATGTCTGTGTATGAATAGGGTGTGAGCCTGTGACCTGGCCCAGGAACTAAGTATTTATCATTACAAAAGACTGGCCAGGCTACCTAGGCAATCCAATCAAGTAACCTGCCAGACAGGAGATAAACAACATTCAAATTTCTGTTTTAAGACCGCCTTTTCTGTAATGAAGGTATGATGTATCTGAGGGGTGGTCTTAGGTTACACCCCTTCTGTGATGTATGTATGATGTTTCTGGGGGTGGCCTTGATCTACAGGGTGGGAATTTTAAAGTCTTTATAAGGCCTTGCGCACCATTTTTCTGGGTTCCTCCTCCTTTCCTGCATGTGAGGGGAGCACCCTGTTGCAACAGATCAATAAAGATCAAGCTTACTGGCTGCTTTGCTTCTCAATATTCTCTGCTTGGCCTCTGTTATCTTCTCCTACCAATAGGGAACCTATGTAAGGACTCTATACAGGCTCTTGGATACCCCATAAGGGAAAAGGGCAATTTTTGTTTACAACAGAATGTATATTAAAGCACACACCATTGCACTCCTCTCCCCACACCCAGTCTTCACACTGAATAACCTGCACATTCCCGGTCCTTGCACATCTTCTCCCACTGAGACACCCTAACATGGCCTGATGGGAATTGTAGTCCAAAGAGCCTGGAGGCCATCAGGTTGATGAAGGGAGGCCCCAGCACCTCAGAGAACACCCCTGCCCTCAAACACGACAGTGGCTACTTGCTCCTGGACACCACCTTCCGGCACCTTACCTTCCAGTCCCACACGTTGACAATCATGTCATGCGGATAGCCCACCGAGACCAGGTATTTCATATTGGGGGAAAAGGCCACACACGCCACGCCGTGCTTGTGGCCGTGCAGCTCCGACACTTGGGTTTTCTCTTCAACATCCCACACGCGGACTGCCGGCCTGTGCCCGTTCTGCAGGAGGAAAGGCCAGAAATGTGGTCACTGGGACCATGGCTAGACAGTGCTCAGCCCACGCTGATTCCACCAGGCCACCAGAGAGGGAGGGAGCAGCCAAGTCGCAGGGCCTCTCCATTGGCTCTCTTAAAAGACCAGCTGGATCAAGCTCCTCCCTCACCTACACCTGCCGCGGAGAGGGTGAGAGAGATGGGACTCCAGGGCTCTCCTGAAAAATCAGCAACTACTCTCCACGTTTCCCCATTTCTGCTATTCACTTCAAGGTCTCCGTCACCGAGAGCCGACGCCTGAGCTTGCTCTTTTCCTACTCCCTCCTGTTCTCTTTTCCTTCTGTGTTGTTGACTCTGAGATTGTGAGACTGAGAGGAGGGACCACCTATTCACTGATATTTGCAAGGTGCTCTGGGAACTTTTTTTGCCAACCACCACCAAGAGACTTCCTTGAAGGATGTGCAGAGAGCACCTTTTGCTCACTTGCCGATGGGTTTTTCCAGTCATGAGGTGTGACGTGTAGGCCATCTTAAGCTCTGGCACGTCTCTTGAGAATTCTCACACAGCCACCCTCCATGCTACTCTACGGTGGGCTCAGAGAACCGTGGTTCCCAATGTGGGGCAATTTGATTTTTAAAGGGGGCAATTTGATAATGCGTTATTAACAGTGATTGGCCCTCCACGTGAATAGGACTTCACTTTTTGAATAATAAGAATTATATGTCATGGGGAGAAGGGGCATCAGGATTTTAGAGAGGCCTCGGTGGGGCATGGCCAAAAAGGGGTTGGGAACCGCTGGTTCAGAACATCAAAAGGAGCACATTGGAATCATCCAGCGCTAGAACACCACTAGAGGGCATGATTAAGTAACTTTGAAAAGACAAGACAAAATATTCCTATGATTTCAATTGGCATTCTAATCCTAAACACTCTTACTTCAGTAGCTTGGGATGGCCTGTCACTGCTGCATTTAAGATAACACAGGTATCTTCTTTATATTACTTTGCTGTCACCAGCCAGGGATTCAAAGTGGTACGACTGAGGTGCAGGTCGCTTGCCAAAGGGAGTTCAAGGCATTGCCACAAATTACATGTGATAAAAGGAGGCTTCAAAAATGTATTAGTATAATTTGCACGTTTAGAGCCGTAAGATTTTTTTTAAAAAAACACCATACTTTGTACTCCTCGCATAATTTTTAAAGAAAATTCATTCAAGCAAAACTCACCTCACCAGTTGCAATATATTTCCCATCAGAAGAGAAAGATAGAGCACTAACTGTTTTCCTAAAAGTGGGAAAAGAACACCTTTACATTTTATCTCTCCGTAAAACGAATGCCAAAGAAGCGTCATGTAACTGTTGCAGGAAAAGCAACAAACATTTATTGCGGCAGAAACCTGTGTGTGGACTAAAGCCCACGTTTCAGGTGCATGGAAAGACATTGCTCCAAACGGAATGGGTGCTAGTCCACAAAAGCTTTTGCCACAAAGTAGTTGTGAGTCATTATACATAGGAATAATAATAATAATTTATTATTTATACCCTGCCCATCTGGCTGGGTTTCCGCAGGAAACAAAGAGCTTTAAAGTCATCTGCACATCTTGATGATTAACTGAGTGCTTTCTTAAAATTATTATTAGCCCACTTCATTATTTGTTTAAACCAGTGGTGGGGGACCATTTTTTAAAAAATCATAGCTACCTGCTAATCAGCTGGAGTTACTCCAATGGAAGTGACACCAGGGTTTTGCTTCTGCACTGGCTGAGAGCTGGCATGCAGGATTTAACCTTCCACTCATGAACTGATGGGCAGGGGTTAAATGCTGATTAGTTTGGGTGTGCACTCCTGTCATGAGTAGGAGGAATGTCACACGCGGTAGAAGCAAAACATGGAGGTAACTGTAAGCCCTTTTACAAACCGCTGCATGCTGGTCTTCAAACCTCTGGTTTTGGGAGGGTCAAAGTGCCGTGCAGAGCTTTTGCAAATAGATCTGCGCTGCTCTTTAAACCTCCAAAAACTGTAGGTTTGAAGAGAAATGTGGGGCTATCTGCAAAACACCATTCAAACTGCTCCACTTAAAGGTCCAGACAATTGGGGCTTCAAAGCGAAGTATTCTATGATGAGACGGCCCTCCCCTCCAGTCAAATTTGGCTCTCCGTTGGTGTGATAAGAATCTGGCCTGCTAGCAAGAAAAGGTTCCCCATTATTTAAAACGATTTACTGATCATATAAACACCACAATAATGTTCTGTTCTCTGGGAAATCACTTTCAACAAGCTTCACCCATACTGGGCAAGGAATTCACATGCAAGCAGCAATTTTTTATTTTTTTTACTATAAACACTCCAATTAGCAAGAGTGATACGAAAACTAATATATACATTACCTAGCAGTATTAAAAATATGCCTCTGTTTATTCTGCCGAGGATTTAAAATCACAACCACGCATCTGGAAAGAGAGATCAAAACATTTACATGAGGGAGAATTCCCCAACTCTAAATAGGGGAAAGTGACTAAATTTTACTGCCTGGAAAAATGTACTCAGAGGAGGGAAGCATTCATTTACAAAAACTGTGGTTTATTATCCTGGATTGATCAAATCAACCATAGTGAAAATCAACCACAGTTCCTGGTTCAGGCATAATGGCAACCATGCTTCAATAAAAATGGAAGCAAATGCTTCAAGTCACTTTGCCATACAAGAGGAGAGGGAAAGGAGACCATGCAGGCCTGGTGCTTGTCCAGATTTATTCCCACAGCATGATTTAGTATTATGTGCAAATTAAGCCAGTATGACTGGTCACAAGGTCCCTTCCATTCTAGCAACACAACAGGAAATAGGATATTTGTGGATGATCATGCAGAAGACAATCAACAAATACCACAACAGTGACTAACAACATCTGTCTAAGGGTCTAATTGATGGTCCCAGAGGTCTCCCCCTGCCCCCCAAAAGACTAGTAAACAAATCCATACTTCCCTTCTAATAGTACAGCTTATTTATAATAATATAATAATAATAATTTATTATTTATACCCCGCCCATCTGGCTGAGTTTCCCCAGCCACTCTGGGCGACTTCCAACCGAATATTAAAAACAATACAGCCTCAGACATTAAAAACTTCCCTAAACAGGACCGTCATCAGTTGTCTTTTAAAAGTAAAATAGTCGTTTATTGCCTTGACATCTGCTGGGAGGGAGTTCCACAGAGCAGGCACCACCACCAAGAAGGCCCTCTGGTTCCCTGTAACCTCACTTCTCGCAGTGAGGGAACCACCAGAAGGCCCTTGGCGCTGGACCTCAGTGTCCGGGCAGAACAATGGGGGTGGAGATGCTCCTTCAGGTGTACTGGGCTGAGGCTGTTTAGGGCTTTCAAGGTCAGCACCAACAATTTGAATTGTGCTCGGAAATGTACTGGGAGCCAATGAAGATCTTTCAGGACCGGTGTTATATGGTCTCGGTGGCCACTCCCAGTCACCAGTCTACATGCCGCATTCTGGATTAATTGCAGTTCATTGCAGTTATTCAAACCACCCATTTCACTGAGCATCAGGCTCCAAAATATCTAGCTGCACTGACTACAGCAAAGCACCTACCCTGTTGGATAGGCTATCTGCCCCGTGTTTGGGTCACAAGTTAATGCACTGCTGGTTTGAGTAGTTATTCCCAAGACTTTCTCTAGCATAACCTGTTCGAAGAAAGAAGAAAGAAAACAGTGTCATATGTCCATTCGTAATAATGCCATGGTTTCCACTGAATGCAAGTGGGGAAGTCATGTCCGCAGCCCAGTGACCCAGGAAGGAACTTTCCCTCGGCCTTTGCTGCTCTAGGAGAGTTATCATTTTTCATGTTTCACAACAAACAGAAACTCAGCCTGAGGCTTTTCTCAGATGCTGATTCCATCAGTCACTATGGAAACTTTCAAGTCCCAACTTTAGAAGAAGAATGTGACTGAATGCCAGTTGCTGGAGAGCAAAAGGAGGGGGAAGCTGTCACATTCACACCCTGCTTGGGGTGTCCCAGAAGCCTCTACTTGGTCACTAGTATAAAGTGGATGTTGAACTAAGTGGATCTGATGTTCTTAGTGATGTGATAAGTTTGGACTACAGAATTTCTGCTGCTCACGACGCAGTAGCCTTCATGGCAGCCCTAAAGCATAGTAGGTGCACCCCAATACTTACTTTTCACCAGCTTTTAACTGGAATTCCCTCCTTCCTTCCAGTGCAGTCGTACCTTGGTTGCCGAACGCCTTGGTACTCGTACGTTTTGGCTCCTGAACACAGCAAACCCGTAATTGAGTGTTCCGGTTTGCAAACGTTCTTTGGAGCCCAAACGTCCGAGGCGGCTTCCGATTGAGTGCAGGAAGCTCCTGCAGCCAATCGGAAGCTGCGCCTTGGTTTTTGGACATTTTCTGAAGTCAAACAGACTTCCAGAACCGATTCTGTTCGAGAACCAAGGGGCGACTGTATTTATATGCTGCTTTTCTGACAAAATAATGGCACATCAAAGTGGCTTCCAGGCCATTTAATCCCATCCACCCCTCTCTCTCGCTCAACAGTACATTCCCCTCCCAATTTAAAACCTATTGCCCAATCATAAAACATTGCTCATTGTTGTGGAAACTTGACAGATAAAGTACTATTTTAGAAATGTTTCCCCCGCTTTCCTTTCACGGGAAGAACTCAAAGCACCTAATATAATTGATGTCAAAGATTTTTAAAATAACAAGTTTGTGAAAATATTGAACAGACTTGGCAGCTCAGCTTCCCACATGGGTCTCTTTAAAAAGAACAGGTCTTCCACTAGGCAGCAGAAATTATATAGCAATTGTAAACACTATATAATTTTATAGTCACAGAGGTGCGTCTTTATGCTGGCTCTTGACACTTGTTGTGTACAATTTTACAACCCACCTTCCTTTTGTGGCTGCCTATATTGTTTTACACCCTTTTAAATATTATGCTTTAACATTGTAACCCGCTTTGGGGCGAAGGGCAGGTAATTAATAATAATATCCTGCCTTTCCACCAAAAAGTGCAGCTCAATCAATAAAAAGCAAGTGCCTGATATAATGTGTGTAACACATGAATGTGTCACATGACACATGCACCAAACACAACCCCAGGCAAGAGCCCTCAAATACAGAGCCAAGGAGCTGTATGGGCAGCCCCTCCCCCAGAAAAAATATCTTTGCCGCAAGAGCAACATTATTTGTTTACAAATTACTGCTAAAATAAAATTAATTACTGTAATGTACTGTCAATTTAGTTGTGAATGCTTTAACTTCATTGATTGAATGCTCCATGCAATTTAATGGTGTAATAATAAAGTACATAAGCCAGTGCTTTCTTTCTTAAAGAATGTTTAGGGGGTACTCTCATTTTCCTACTCAAATTGAAATACTGCCCCTCAATGAGGCCAAACTTGGATTCACAAAATGTTTAGGGGCATGCATCCAGGGTTTGATGCGGCCCTCAGCTTCTGAAGGTAATGGGGCCCTTTATATGTCCAGCTGTCCTTGGTCGCTGTTTTTTGTGTTGAATATATGGTATTTAAAAGGGACGCGGGTGGCGCTGTGGGTTAAACCACAGAGCCTAGGACTTGCTGATCAGAAGGTCAGCGGTTCGAATCCCTGCGACGGGGTGAGCTCCCGTTGCTCGGTCCCTGCTCCTGCCAACCTAGCAGTTCGAAAGCACGTCAAAGTGCAAGTAGATAAATAGGTACCGCTCTGGCGGGAAGGTAAATGGTGTTTCCGTGTGCTGCTCTGGTTCGCCAGAAGCGGCTTCGTCATGCTGGCCACATGACCCGGAAGCTGTACGCCGGCTCACTCGGCTAATAAAGCGAGATGAGCGCCGCAACCCCAGAGTCGGCCATGACTGGACCTAATGGTCAGGGGTCCCTTTACCTTTATATGGTATTTATGGTAGGTTATGGACCTCATAGGTATCTCAAGCCATTTGCACATGTTGCCCTGCAACCAGTCCATGCAGAGTGTTGGCACCCTATATATAGAAAGGAGCAAACCAGGGATATTTGAGGGAGCAGGCTAGCAGGCGGGGCCCATGACTTACACCACAGGAGCCTACACAACACAAAACACGGTTGCTGTTTGTAGGTTTTCTTTTATTTGTACCTCCAGTTTTTCCCCCTTTAAATGTTTCAGGGGCCCCCAAGAGAGTGGGGCCCTAAGCTAGAGCTTGTTTAGCTTATACTGTACATAAATCCGGCACTGCCTGCGTCCCCCCAGAAAAAAAGCACTGACATCAGCCAATCACGCACCAGAAGTAGTAAGTCTATACACTATAAACATAACTTGAGTTATGCACTATAATAAATGGACTAAATGCATAGCTGTCAACGTTTCCCTTTTTTTAAGGGAAATTCCCTTATTCCAAATGGGATTCCTCGCAAGAAAAGGGGAAAGTTGACAGCTAGGACTAAATGTTTTAACATAACCCGAGATTATTAATCCGGATTCAAATTCACTTCGTTACTAACCCATTTCCTTCCCACTTCAAATGCTTCGATTACTGCATGCAAGCCCTTAACCCCGCCCACTGCTGTAGCCCCGCCCACAGTCCCTCCAAGCCCCGCCCCTGAGCGGTCTTCCCTCCCGCCTCTCGGCAGCGTTCGAAAGGCATGCGCCTTTGGCCCCGCCCAGCTCCTTGACCACGCCCCCGGCCCCTCCAAGCCCCGCCCCTGAGCGGTCTTTTCTCGCCGGCGCTCGAAAGGCAGCCGACTTTGGCCCCGCCCCTCACCGCCTCCTCCGGCCCCTGGAGTTTCGACCGGCGCCTCAGGCTCAGGAGCGGCGGCGAGTCCGCGCCGGAGGCCAACGGTCGCGCGTAAAAACCTCCGCCGCCGCCGCCGCCAGCCATTTCCCGCTGGCTTGGAAGCTCCTGTCCGAGCCCCGCCGCGGCCTCTCTTTTCTCCGCCGCCGCCGCCGCCTCCTCAGCCGCAACCGTCCCAAACAGCGCGCGGAAAACCGCCTCTGCCCTGCCATTGGGCGGATATCCCGTCAGTCACGCCTGAATGCAGCCAATGAGGAGGGCGAGGCGTGTCCGCAACAACCGCCTTTCCCCGACGGAGCCGCCGGGTGCGGCTGAGCCAATGAGGAGGCGCCGTCCCGCCCTCGCGGCTCTTCCAGTTCGCGGGTTCGAATCTCATCGAGCAACGATGCATGTTAATTTAATTAAAATTTTAAAATCTCATTTCTACCCCTCCTCATCTGAGACGCCTAATCTATTCGATCGGAGTAGTTGACACTGCTACAGGTGCGACATAATGCCCTTTCTGCGTTTGTAACAACCAGCCGCGCCTGCACTTTGGAACTCTCTGCCTCTTGACATCACTGGGCTCTTGGGGGCGCCTGCGAAAAACATTCCTGCTTAGACAAGCCTCCCCAAATGCGCAGAAAGTCAATGCAAACTTTAATCCGTTTAAAAGCATTTTGACTTTTATATGCTTTAAAGCAGGGTTGTAAATTTTTCTTTATTACACCGACTTCTGCAAACTGCTTTGAGGTTTGTTTGTTTGTTTGTTTGTTTGTTTTCCAATCGAGCAGTGTGTAAATTTCAGGAGAATAATAATAATATATTATTTGTACCCCACCCATCTGGCTGGGTTTCCCCAGCGACTCTGGGCGGCTTTCAACAAAGATGAAAAATACATTAAAATGTCGCACATTAAAAACTTCCCTGCCTTCAGGGAAAAGGGCTGCCTTCAGATGTCTTCTAAATGTTAGGTAGTTGTTGATCTCTGACATCTGATGGGATGAAACAGATCCGGCTAACAAGCAGCAAAGTGTCCATAAAAGAACGCGTCTGCTCAGAGTGCAAGTTTAGAAATTAGAATTCAAAAAGAAAGGAAGAAATGTGTCTACTCGGAAGTAACTTCCACTGAGATCAGCGGGGCTTGCTCCCAGCTGACAGCCCCACGGAACTCAGCAGGAATCACTTCTGAGTAGGAAAAAAACCCCTCTTTTTTGCTTTATAAAGTGTGTGCATGCGCGAGCGCACGTGTGCATTATTCTGCATTTCATGACGTTGCCTATTGGGACTAATGGTCCGAGTCACACGTGGTTTGCAGTTTCCGGGTTGCCTTTGGACGCCCAAACAAATCGGAATTATAGAATCGAATCATGGGATTGTAGAGCTGGAAAGGATGTAGAGGGTCATCTAGTTCAACCCTCTGCCGAAATATCCGAGCAGCGTCTTTCTCCAAAACCCCCCAAAACAGGAGCTCTTTCTCTAAACGCAGGACAACGTCCCAATGTACAGACCTTGAAAAGGTTGGCAAACTTCTCAGAACCACTTTCTGAAGACAAAGAAAGAGAAGCATAGGAAAGCGATAGGCAGAAAGGGCACGTGAAGGGAAGAGAAGTTTCCTGTTAAGGGAAGTTTTTAATGTTTGATGTATTTTTAATATTTTGTTGGAAGCTGCTCAGAGTGGCTGGGAAAACCCAGCCAAATCGGCGGGGTATAAATAATAATAATAATAATAATAATAATTATTATTATTATTATTATTATTAATTTCCCCACACGAAATAAAATCCCAAGTGGGGGGAAAACAGCCGCTCCTCTCTTGACTTCTTGGACTCTCAACCTCTGAGTCCCCAGATATTGTTGAACTACAACTCCCATCACCCCTAGCTAGCATGGCCAGAGCCCAGGGATGATGGGAGTTGTAGTCCAACAACATGGGCCGCCCCCCCCCAGGTTGAGAGCCACTGATTGGAGGGAGGCAGACCTGCTCCCCAGTGAAATATTTGCAGCCTGCCATTGGCGTCGGCCACCATTTCCCTATCTCTACGGTCTCACCCGCGTTGCCCCTCTACATTTTTCCTATCTCTACGTTCCCACTCCGGGCGCGATTCCCCCGGACGCCGGCTTCCCGGGCCCCGGACGCGCATGCGCGAGGGCGGAGTCTACGGGTCGGGAGGAGGGACCTGAAGGAGGGAGGCGCTGACGCCGCGACGTCAACAACGGCCGGGCGCTGCTGCTTCTTCTCCACAGGTGCCGAGGCCGCGTGAGGGAAGCGCGGAGAGAGAGGAGGCGGAGGCGGCGGCGGCGTCGCCATGACCAAGTACTGCCGGGCGCCCAACTGCTGCAACTCGGCCCGGGAGCCGCGGACGGACAACCGGCGCCTCAGTTTCTACAAGTCAGTCAACTTTTGGGGGGAGTTTGGGGGAGACGGAGCGTGACGTCACCCGGGAAAACAAGAACGCGGGGGGTTGTGACGTCGCGGGGCAGCGTTGTGACGACACCGGGGGGGGGAGAAAGGGGGCGCGCGCGAAGACAGGGCCGGATTTATTGGGGCCCCCCCAAAAAAATTAGGAGTCTTTGTAAATTGTGTTTCTCAAGGAAGTTATTATTATTATTAGTAGTAGTAGTAGTATTTGTTAATTGCCCAATGCCAATGCGTTTGCATTATTCAGTTTGCTACGAATAAAAAATCATTTTGAGTTAGAGCTTAGTAATAATTTCCCTATTATTATACTGCTTCTTAATTGTGTTTCGCTATTAATAGACTTCTTCTTAGCTGTATTTCAGTTCAACAACTACTTTGATAAAATACATATTTTGTTTTTCATGTCTGTGCACTCCGTGTTTCGGGATTAGAGTGAACAGCGCTTCTTTCCATGATTGTAGTATATCTTCCCCTCCCAGTATATTATTCATTATTCTATGTAATACAGGGAGGATTACCTCTTCCAGGTTCTTATAGTACATTAATGTGATTCCGTCAAGACCTGGCATCAAGAGTATTAATATACTACTTCTTAATTGTGTTTCACTATCAATAGACTTCTTCTTAATTGTATTTCAGTTCAACAATTACTTTGATAAAATACATATTTTGTGATGTGCCAATGGCTTGAGATACCTATGAAGTCCATAAATTACCATATACAGTGGTACCTCGGGTTACAGACGCTTCAGGTTACAGACTCCGCTAACCCAGAAATAGTACCTCGGGTTAAGAACTTTGCTTCAGGGTGAGAACAGAAATCGTGCGGCGGCAGCAGGAGGCCCCATTAGCTAAAGTGGTGCTTCAGGTTAAAAACAGTTTCAGGTTAAGAACGGACCTCTGGAAGGAATTAAGTTCTTAACCTGAGGTATGGCTGTAGTGCAACTGGGACACAACGGGGCCATTGCAAAATCTGCAGCAGATGCAACAGCGTTTGAGGCAACTGTGTGCAAAGTTTTGTGGGAATAAACAGGGTGGGCCCTTTTTACTAATTAAACACATTTCTAAGCTCCTTAATATTTTAAAATCTCAAAACCATATTCGACCTCCGGAACGAATTAAGTACTTAACCCAAGGTACCACTGTATAGCGTATATTCAACACAAAAAACAGCAGCAATTTGTTGTGGACAAAGGACAGCTGGACATGTAAAGGACCCCATTTCCTTCAGGAGCTGAGGGCCGCATCAAACCTCAATCTGGCCCTGCCTGCACATGGGGAAGCCAAGGAAGTGGGGAGGGCACCCCCCTAAAGGTGTGGGGGGATGGGGATAGGGGGACCCCCCTGGTTGTGGGTGCTTTAAATCGGGCAACTTTTCCAAACCCAGGAGCCACACGTTTGGAGTCCCATTTCTTAATCTTTCTCCATATATTTTGGTTGGTGCCCCCGTTTCCACCCGCCCTGGATCAGGCTGTGACCCATTGGTGTGTTCCAGCCCACCAGTTGAAGACCAGTGCTTCAAATCATCATCATTTTGTTAATTGTACCCTGCCTATCTGACTGGGTTGCCCCAGCACTCTGTGCAGCTACCAACATACATATAAAAATATATCAAAACATTGCATATTAAAAAGCTTCTCTCTACAGGGCTGCCTTCAGATGTCTTCTAATGGTTATATAGTTACTCAACTCCTTTACATCTGATAAGAGGGCGTTCCACCGTGCATTGAACTCCCGGCTGTAGCCTAGATACTTTGCTGTCTTGTTTGCATGACATCACGTTAAGCCCGCCTTTGCCAACCAGGTGCCAGCCTCAGGTGTTTTTGACTACAACCCCATTAGGAATTGTAGCCCAAAATTGCGGGCGCAGCAGGCACCAGGTTGGTGTAACTGGCTTATTCCAGGCCTCCCAAGCTCAACATGTCGACACCGGCATGTATATTATGATTTGTTTCTAAGACTGTGGTCCTTGGAAGGAAGAACGTCCCAGTACTTTTCCTAGAATTTCACTTCCTAGTAAGCAGCGTCCATGACTTCCACCACATGGGTTTTATTTCTTTTCACCCAACCTGAGGAAGCCAGAAAGAGGAACCAGAATATGTGGTTATGCTTTGTAACACGGTCATGTTGCATACATCTCAAGCCGCTTTGGTTGTCCGTTTTTGCAGAAAAACAAGATATGGGTACATTATTATTTAGTCTTTCATTTCTAGAGCTTCAGATACGGAATGTTAACCTTGGGGGTTGGCTCTCGAATGGATAGTGAAGAGACCCCCCTCCTTCTCAAAGGATTCTTTCAGGCAGCCTCCAGATTGCTTCACCCTCCTGCTATCTTCCTTCTTCTTAAATCCTGAATAGCTGCGTTTCTAAAGCCACTTAGTAGTTTCTAAGGCTCCTTAATTCACTCTCTCCTTGATAATAGGAGACAAGCCGAACTAGATCAGAAGCTGGTGATAGGAGAGCCTGACGGGTGGGGTGGTTGTGGTTTTTGCATTTCTTTTGGAAGTGCAGGGTGGGACTAAATATGGACATTAGCCCGGGGGAAGAATAGTTTAATCATCCTCTCTCTGCCCCCGCCTTGCTATTTTCCCAGTGTAAATCTCCCTCCATTTTTCCAGTGGGACTATTCTAAGGGGGGAATTTACCTTGCTGGAAGCAGGGCAGGGTCAGGAAAGGCGTATCCTTTCCCCCAGCACTAAGGCTGTGTACATACCTACGCCTTTAAAGTACATTGAGAGAACATTCTTTCCCCCAGAGAATTCTGGGCATTGTAGATTGTTATGGGTTGCTGAGAACTGTAACTCTGTGAGGGGTGAACTGCAGCGCACAGAATTTTTTGAGGTGAAAGAATGTGTTTTGAAAGTTCTCTAAAGGTATAGCATGATTCTGTAGAGCCTATGATTCTGGTCTGATTCACACTTGCGCACCCTGTGGCTGCTTTTTAAATAAAAAGTAAAGGGATTGGATATTCAGTCACTCAGCTTGTCTCATTTGACTATTAAGGTGTGTATGTCTCCCTTGTAAAATGAGGGTGTCCCACATCGTGCTATGTATGTGTTCGACAAATGGGTGCTCAGGTGTGTCAGTATATTTATTTATTTGGCACCAGCCATGCACGTGCTGCCTTAAAAAGACCAAAAGGCAGCAGGCAGAGGCTGGCCCATAAGGGCATGTATGGTTTTGCCCCACCTTAGTCTGCCCTCAGCCACCACCTGTCTGTCTTCTGTCTTAAATCCAAGCCATAGGGTGGCACTGCTTTGCCAACTGCATCTTCTTTAGTCTTAGCATTGTCCTTGTAAAACTCAGCAGGGAGGGGACAGCTCTGCCTGTCATTGGCACTGCCTCTGCCTGCTGTAGGTCTTCCTGCCTTCTGT
This sequence comes from Podarcis raffonei, assembly GCF_027172205.1. NCBI lineage: Eukaryota > Metazoa > Chordata > Lepidosauria > Squamata > Lacertidae > Podarcis > Podarcis raffonei. Next base: position 1,500,127 of record NC_070609.1, read on the forward strand.
CCCAGTAGACACCAGACACCCCAGTGAAAGGACAGGTCCCTTCCCAAGAGACTTACATGCTAGAGAAAAAATTAGGGAGACCACAGGTGACCTGGAGGGGAATGGAGGTCTGGGCCAAACAGGGGAGGAACATGCATTTATTTCAGCTACAGGTGTGTAGACTTTGGCATTTATTCACTCCTCCACACAGGTTTCCTCTGCACAATCCTGAACGTCTCCAGCAATGGCTCTCCCAGATGAACCAGGAAAAGTGGGTCCCAACGAAGCACCAGCACTTGTGCAGCGAGCACTTTGCCCCGTCCTGTTTTGAATACCGGTGGGGGGCACGCTTCCTGAAGCCTGACGCTGTTCCCACCATCTTTCAGACCTCAGAAGGCTCGCTGGTGAGTAGTTGGTCACCTGCCAAGAAAGTATGTTGGAGAATTGCCATTTTGGGTGGTGTGTCCATAGCTTAAGGACATACCAGAGGAGCATGTGCCCATGTTTGCCTCTGGATATGTCTGCCTCTGGCACATGGCCCCCGGGAGGCTGCTCCTTAAGCCACATGGACCCTGGGCTGGAAAAGGTTCCTTGGCCCTAACATAGCATTTAAATAAAATCTCTTTGGAATTGGAGCCTTTTCTGTAGTAGATGCTCAGGGTGGGTTATAGCAGTGAAAGAAAAAAGCGAGTTGGTAGCCGAAGAGTGTTTTTTCATTTGTATTTCATAAAATGTATACACTGCTTGATTGTAAAAGGGGGGATCCTCAAAGCAGTTTACAAAAAATGTATCGAAATTAACAAAAAGAATGCAAGATTTTCAAAGAGTTGAAACTAAAAACAGATTAAAACTTGCACCGGCTTTCTAAGCATCTGGGTAGGCTTGTCTAAGCACAAATGTTTCTAGCAAGGGAAAGTGCCAGCCTGATATCAATGGGTGTTAAGTCATTTTGGTTGTGCGCTCAAATTTAGCAGCCGACAAACGCACAGCAGACGGCTGGTTAAATTTCAGAGTGGGCCTGGTCATATTATTATCCCATGTTAAATCTTTCCACTTTTGTGTTTGGGAGATTCACTTGCTAATGACAGAAGTTCAGTCTGTACTGGTTCCTTGCATGCCTCTTTGCTCTCACAAACTGTTTACGCTGATAGCATTAGTTAGATGCAGCCTGCTTTCTAGAACTGCCCCCCCCCTGGTGGCTGCTATATATATATCTCAGCTGCGCAGCATCTTGGACTTGGATCCGAGAGCAAACAAACCTTTGCCATGTGATTTGTAACACAGAATAATAAACACCGCAGAGTATTGGGTTAAGAGGTGGATTTGTGTATGTTCCACTACTGGGACATGTTTTGAGGGTAATAACCGCTGTGTGCACACAGCAAAGCAGTTAATGCCACGTGTCCTAAACACTGGGCTATGTCAGGGGAAGATCAAAGGCTGGCTGAAGGGGGACCAAAGCCCTGAGTGTAGAATGATGCCCTGATCTTTTCCTTGGTTACTCAGGTTCTGCACTCCACATGCTGCAGCATTGTAGAAATGTCTGCATTTATTTGAAACACTTTTACCTGGCTCTTTGGACTCGTGTGAGATGAGTGATGGACAAAATGGTCCCTGCCCCACAGGCTTACAATCTTAATAACGGGACACAAAATGGAAAAGAGCTAGAGTAGGGAAGCAAAGAGGCATTGGTTCTTAAGTTTACGCAGTTCTTATAAATGACCAGCTTAAATATAAAATGGCTGAGGGAGAGGAGCAGAGCTAACTGAGTGGCGCTGCTTTCTCATCTCTTCCTGTGCTGCAGACTGATGGAATGTTTTGGTCTCTCTCCCCTGTCCCCCCCCCATTCCTCTGTGGGCTCCTGTAATGGGTGACCTGGAGCAAGAGTCCTAAAACTAGAGAGGAGGAGTATCATCTGGCTGATAATGCTTAGCCTCTAAATAGTGCTCTTTCAGTGCCTAAGGTACACATTTTCAGCTATCCCTAATGAAAACCTCTGCAACATATGAGCATTATTATCAAGGCCTTACTGACTATCTAGAAGAAAGGCAAAGTCATCTCCCAGATGTCAGTTGGATGTCTTGCTTTCTGAAGCACCATATGACAGACGGGCACCAGCTCCGTCCCATGTGGTCATGCTGCCCTCAGAGGCAAAAGCTCAGTGTGAAATTGGCTGGGACGGAGGTGGTGGCAAACTCGTCTCCTGGCAAACAAAGGCCAGACAATACACATGGATTCCTGGTCACTGTCCTCAAACAGTATGGGATGACTGGGGCTGCAGATACACCACATATTTAAAGCACATTATCTCCGCCAAAGGATCCTGGGAACTGTAGTTTATCCCTCACAGTTTACTATTCCCAGCCTCTGCAACAGACCACAGTGCCCAGGATACTTTGGGAGAAGTCGCGTGCTCTAAATGTACGATGTATAAGAACGGATTGGCTGCCTGCTGAGTTTGTAGCTCTGGTGGCATTTGGACTGGGCGCTTCTCAGCTCACACTGAAGTTCTCCACCCCCTCTGGCATTGTAGCAATGCAGAAATCCAGCAGCCTAGATGTGGTCGGGAATGGTCTTCTGCAGCAGCCCTCCCACCTAGATGCAGCAAAGGAAGAGGGAAGGCTGGGAGACGCCCCCTCCATTGGCTCTGCTCTATAAGACGCACCAGACCACAAGACGGACCTAGTTTTGGGAGGAGGAAAACAAGAAAAAAAATACTCTGAATCTCATAAGCCAGAACAGCAAGAGGGATCGCTGCGCAGTGAAAGCAGCAATCCCTCTTGCTGTTCCGGCTTCTGGGATAGCTGCGCAGCCTGCATTCGCTCCATAAGACACACACACATTTCCCCTTACTTTTTAGGAGGGAAAAAGTGAGTCTTATACAGCAAAAAATATGGTATATATTTTTTATCACCGTAACCTACCCCTGGGTAAAGGGCAGATAAGAAATCACATGAATAAGTCACCCTTCGGTTCCTCAGAAGCCATTCTATTCAGGGCATGAGGCGTTGATGTAGCTTTATGTAGAGCTAGTGCAGGCTTCCTCAAACTCGGCCCGCCAGGTGTTTTGGGACTACAGCTCCCATCATCCCTAGCTAACAGGACCAGTGGTCAGGGATGATGGGAACTGTAGTCCCCAAATAGCTGAAGGACTGAGTTTGGGGATGCCTGAGCTAGTCCTTGAATTTCCAAAGAACATAAGAGCCTTTGGGATCAGGCTGATGGCCCCTGTAGCCCAGCATCCTGTTCTCACGGTGGCCAACCAAATGCAAGCAGGATTTCAAGCACAAGAGAACTTTCCCTTCCTGTTGTTTCCAGCAACTGATATTCAGAAGCGTTGTTGCCTGCCAGCTGTGGTGGCGCAGCAGAGCCATAATGGCTAGTGGCCATAACTAGGCCTGTCTTCCTCCATCAATCTTCTCTTAAAGCTGTCCGCGTCGGTTGCAGTGCTCGTCTGTTGCATCAGAGAGTCTTGTGGTACCTTCAGGCCCAACACACTGGTTTTGTTGTTGTTGTTGTTGTTGTTCGTCTTGCATCTGTCTTACGCCGCAATAAATCTGTTTAGTCTATTTTAAGGCACCACAAGACTTTTTGTGGTTAGTGCTTGAATGTGCTTCTTCCCCTGTTCTCTCATCTCTTTTTCAATCTGTGTCTTGCCTCTTAGACTAAACCTGCGAGCAAAGGCTGTGGGGTGTTCTTACCATCTTTGCACAGCTCCTAGGAAATATCAGGCACTTTAAAAACAAGGGGACGGAACGCAGTGTGGGGTTCAGGGCCTCCTCTTGTCTAGCTCATCTTGTGTGGGAATGGTAGCCCTGCACCCCTCCCTCCCTTCCCTCCCCCTCCCCTTTTTATGAAGATCCCCCGCTCTGGGATCCCACAGCTAATTCTCCCCTGGTCTCCTCGCAGGCCCAAATAGGACTAATTCAGCCAGCTAGCCCTGGTGATCATCTAATGTTTATTGGGTGGATTTCCCCCCTAAATTGATTTCTGAATTTATTGTTATTCATGTTTTATACTGTATTTTATGCTGTTTTTGTTGCATCAATTAAGTGTTTTAAATTTGTTGTTAGCTGCCCTGAGCCCGGTTTTTTGAACCGGGAAGGGCGGGGTATAAATAAAAATTTATTATTATTATTATTATTTATTATCTTGGAAGGACAGCTGCTCATTTGTCTGCTTTCGCTTTTGCAGAAGAGGGAAAACCCGGCCAGGACTTCCTCCGATGTCCCAGCTAAGAAGCTCATCATTGAATGCCAAGGGGAGAGGAGCATGCCGGGAGCCCAAGCCATAAGCCGCCCTGAGCCCAACTCCCTGGAAACGCTTGCCATCGCCATTGACCCCAGTGTGGCAGCTGCCCCGATCTACGTGGAGACCCAGTCCTCCTCCTCAGACTTCCCTGCCCTCTCAGGGCCCTTGGTCAGGGCTGTGAACCTGCTGCCTTTGGTCCAAATTGTGGAGCCCCTCAAGGCCGTGACGCTGACTGTATCCTCCCCGGTTGATGCCGGCCAGCCTGTTCCGGAGCGGGTGGAGCAGCAAGTGGTTGACTTCTTGGCCTCGCTGCCACCGGCGACCCTAGAAGCTACGCCGGGCTCGTCCAGGGGGACCTCTGAGCCCTTTTGTGCAGAGGTGGCCATGCCCTGCGAAGTGGTGGCGCCTGCCAACCAGCCGCCGCTGCAGGCCCTGATGACCGACCCAGCCATGGCAACGGAGCAAGGGGCGCTCATCATCGAGAATGTCTCCATCGAGCCGTTTCTGGAGACTGACCCCTCCGCTGCCATCCTGCGCTCCCTGCAGAAGCCGCCCACCGAGGTGGTGGCGTACTTTGAGACCATCCCGACGGCGCCCATCACGGCCGCCGCCTCATCCGGCGTGACCCCCCCTGAGACGGTGCTGTCCTCCGCCCTGAGCCTCCCCATTGTCTCCACCGTCCCCATCGTCTCCAACCAGGCGCCTCCGAAGGCCCCCCCGGCGGAAGAGGAGAAGCTGGAGGAGCTGAGCTCGGCCGAGTCCTCGGAGGAGCAGCTGGAGGAGCACCGCTACCACAAGCACGAGGGGACGACCTCGGAGCTGGTGGAGGTGGTGATGGGCCTTCAGAAGAAGGTGAAGGTTCTCCAGCAGAGGCACCGCCGGCACTGCGCGAAGCTGGAGGCCATGGAAGGGGTGGTGGAGCAGCTGCGGAAGGAGAACCTGGTGTCCGAGGAGAAGCTGAAGCTGCTGGAAATGGTAAGCTGGCTTTGCAGGGCGGCTGGTCTCCTTGGGCTGCATCAGGTCTGCTGGGATTTCTCAGCTTCTGCGTTTTCCTCTTTAAGCATGAAGTTTCTAGGCCTCATGAGTATAGGGGGCGGTTGGGATAATATATAAAAGGGAAGAACCTTGAAATAAGCGAGGAAGGTAAGTAATGGGTTTTGGGGATAGGGGGTTCTTTTTCAAACACACACACACACACACACAGGCTTTCCAATTTAATAATAATAATAATAATAATAATAATAATAATAATAATAATAATTTATTTATACCCCGCCCATCTGGCTGAGTTTCCCCAGCCACTCTGGGCGACTCCCAATAGAATATTAAAAACACAATAAATACATCAAACGTCTAAAACTTCCTTATACAGGGTTGCCTTCAGATGTCTTCTAAAGGTTGTATAATCATTTCCTTGACATCTGATGGGAGGGCATTCCACAGGGCGGGCGCCACCACTGAGAAGGCCCTCTGCCTGGTTCCCTGTAACCTCACTTTTCGCAGGGAGGGAACTGCCAGAAGGCCCTCAGGGCTGGACCCCCGTGTCTGGGCTGAACGATGGGGGTGGAGATGCTCCTTCAGGTATACAGGACCGAGGCCGTTTAATCCAATAAAGGCCACATTAAAAACATTCCGAATTATAAAATAATAAAACATTCCAAATATTAAGCCAAATCATAAATCTTTGTTTCACTTCCTACGCTCTGAGGCTGGAGGGTTGCCATCGCCTCACATTTGCGCTGCTTTCTTAATTAGTCCATGCGGTTCTCATAAATCAATCCGATGTTAATCCCTCGTTCGTTTTCACAGCCTCTGGGTTCGTCCCGCAAGCGAGTTATATCAAAACAGTATGTTTCTGTGTGGGTGTTTATTTTCTTCCATGTCTTTCACTTTCACTTCTCCATGCCTGTATTATCCAATACGACACGTCCCAAAATGGAGGAAATCTGGCTTTCTGCCCATTGTTCCAGGCATAAGTCCAAACCTCTTTGTTTCATCTCATACCAGAACAGATAAGCCTGTACTTTGGCTAGAAGCCTCAATTCCTATCTTCTGCTCTTAACAGTCCATCAAAATTAATTGCAAATTCATATATCTTTTCCACACAGTTAATAATTAGATCAAAATTATATCAGTATCACAGTATAGTACCATCTCGCTTGTGTACATAATCAATTGGTAATAATAATAATAATAATAATAATAATAATAATAATAATAATAATAATTTATTCCCTGGGCGGAGCCGGGCTCAGGGTGGCTAACATCAATAAAATTTCAGTAAAAACATAATAAGGAAAAAAAGAAAAAGAAAAAAACAATTTAAAATACAGGTTAAAATGCAGTTTAAAATGAAGCCTCATTTTAAAAGTCAAACTTTCAGGCTTTCCAGGGGGATTTGCCAAGTAAAGTAGCAAATACGCAATATATCAAAAAGAAACAAAGGAGGCTCACCCCCCCTTCCCGTTCTGGCATACCAGTACCATAATAAAGATAGTCTCTCTTCCATGGGTTTTTGGGGGGGGGGTTCTTTCCTTGGTGAGGGGGGCATGTGTTGAATGCTACTCCTGTTCCCCTGCCCAATCTTGAGCTAAAGGTTCTGCAGCTGTTATTCATGCTAGAGCCTCCAGTTTCAGGGGCAGTCTAGCTCATAGTCACATCCAGAAGCAAGATGGCGGACGAGACGAAGCCGCTTTGGCCTGCTCCAGCAAACCCGCCCTTGCATTTTTAGCAAGGTCTGCCTGTTTCGCTTAAACATCTGGAGGGCGGCATGTTGCCTAGTCTTGGCTTGTACATTCATTTCAACAACTTACTGGCCACTTAATTGCAGGGGGCTGGCCCTCTGGAGCCCTTCCAGGTCTACAGTTCTGTAATTCTATGAACCATAGCTCCACGGTAGAGCATCTGCTTTGCATGCAGAAGAGCGCTTCTGGATCAGGCCAGTGGCCCACCTAGTCCAGCATCCTGTTATCACAGCGTCCAATCAGAAGCCTATTATGGGAAGCCCGCAGGCAGGACCCGAGTGCGAGAGCCCTTTCCCCTCTTCTGGTGTTCAGCAACTGGTTTGCAGAAGCACTGCTGCTTGTGACAGTTTTATTGCTGTAAACAGTTTAAATGAATATTTATTTAATGACACAGTGATATACAGATATTTTCCTAAATGAATAAACCAACAAGGTGTCGGGGAACCTCTTATTTTTTTAATTTTTATTGGAAGTTTTATTTACAACATAACATAAACTCCTCCCCATACAGAAATCCACCCTCATTAAACGTGAACATAACATACAATAAGCATAACATACAACGGTACAAACAACCAAATAAAATACTTCCTTTATTCTGTATCTGGCCTCCTTATTTACTTTTTATAAGCTGTTTCCTTTATGAATAATTATTAAGATTTTTCTAATTATATCTTAAAATATCCACAAAGTCTCCTGCAGACAATAATCAAAACAAGTCCAGGTATGTATTTTAGGGCACTATTTTGCAAAGTATTCTCTGCATTTCCCCCATGCTTTTTGATACTCTTGTCTAGTGTGATCTCCAATTGCCTCAATCTAGCCAGTTCAATATACTCTTAACAGTTTGTCTTGCCATTCCTTTTTTGTTGGCACAATTTCTTTTTTCCAGTTTTTAGCAATTAGGATCCTTTCCGCTCCTGTGGCATAGAGGAGTATTTTCTGTTCTTCTCTTCCTATACCTGTGTCTGTTATCCCTAGTAGAAAAGCTTCTGTATTTTTCATAAAGTTAAACATTTTTTTAAGCTCATCATATACTATATTCCAGAAGCTTCTGGAAGCTTCTTTTGGGGACCCTCTTAACCTCTTCCGCTCTGATCTTCCCCTCACTCAGGCCTGCCTACAGTCCAGCACTCTTGTCCCCGAAGCCGGCGCTGCTGTGGCCATCATCTGCCAGGACAATGACCAGGCGCTGGTCTACGCCGTGCCCCAGCTCCCAGAAGAAGGGAACGAGACCATCATCCATGTGGAGGAGCAGTAATCTCGGAGGTGGCAGAGGGCAGTCAGGATCCAACCATTGTTGCGTTCCGTGTGGCCGAAGGCACCTGTCAGGGAGGGTCCCGGCACCTACGTTTTTTGGCTGCGAGAATCTCAGGCCTGGCGCCACCGGGCCTCTTCTGATCTCAGCTGCCTAACCCGATGGCCTTATTGCGACGGCACCTTATTTTGCGGGAAAGTTGCCTGAAATAATTGTACATAAAAATTGTCTGGGTGGGGGGAATTGAGCCACTGAGTGTGTGCGTGTGTGTTTGCCTCCTCTTCTGCGCCTGAGCCTCAAAGCTGCTGCCGCTGCTGCCTCATTTGTCGTGATAACCGCTGCTTGGTGTGAGCCAGACTGTCCCCGCCAGCTTGCTTTGCTAGCAAGGCACAGGCAAGGGCGGACAGGCCCATCTTGGCGGCTGAACTGCTGTACTGCTTTTTGGGCACCTGAAATTGCCACACTTTGATGTTGGGCTCTCCTAGGTGCCTTTCTAAAGGGCTCAGCTTCAGGGCATCTCTGTCTCTCTCTCTCTCTCTCTTTATCTTTCTCTCTTTCTCTCTCTGTGTGAGAGAGAATTGCCCCCTCTCTCTTCCTGCTTCCAGCAGAACTTAGTGCACAGACTGCTGGTATCTCTGCGCTCTCCACACTAATCAGAAGGCAAAAGTATTTGCTACTTGTCCCCATAGACCTTTCATACCTGGGCACATGTGGGATCATAAGGTCACCCAGTACCCATACAAGTATCCATACAAGGAGGGGGTTGAGAGAGGAGCAGAAAGGAATCTCTCACACACACCCTTTGTGGAGAACATGTGGTGGAAGCCATTAACAAGAGGCTGCGATGAATGGCAATCCCACATGCACACCTCCTACAAAAGCAGATCAGTACACCAGAACATGGCGCCATCCACAGAGCTGAGCTGCGAAAGTGTTTTGAGCGTTCCAAGCGACTCATTTTCATCTTTTCAGCTGCTTGACAAATTGCGTAGTAACGGAATCGTTTCAGATTCGGCGCTTGTGTTGACCCATTGCAGCTCCTTGTGATCTCTTGAAAAGCGATTCTGTTCAGCTGAGTACTGCAAACGGGCCACGTCTGACTGAAGGTGAAGGCTCGGTAGGGAGATTGTAGGGAGCAGCCTGTCTCAACCGTCTTAATCTAGCAAACTTCAGGGAAGTGCCAGCATGGTGCGCTTCAAAACGTTGAAGGCCTGCATTTGGCAACAAAGCCTCCGTAACTTACAGCACAACCACAGAGGCCTACTTATTCTTGAGCCCCACTTGGGTATTTAAATTCCTCGCATGGGCGAGGAGGTTGAGGATCTCCACCCCCATTGCCTCCCCACAAGGTGGGACAGCCAAACATCTGCAGCAGAGAGCCTGTTCTGCTTATGTAACCCCCCCCTTTTCCCCGGAGATCTAGAACCATGGAAGATCAGGATTCTAGAATCCACAGGGAGCCTTCCAACACTTGTGAGGCAATAGTGCCAGCTGCAGGGAACATGATGGAGGGCACTATCCCCTTGGCCCCATCCCCTTCTCCCCCTCACCTGATGCAGCCAGCAGGGTGGGGAAAAGCTTTGGCAGGAAGCATAGCTGGTTTGGCTAGGGCTGTTGTTTCCTGCTAAGGACCCATTGCTACGTTGAATGCGTTCTGCATCCTTGCTGGTTCAGATGGAAGATCCCCTCTAGTCCTTCGTTATGCTTCCCACGGTGACTTGCCAGGCTGCCAGTGGGTCTTGAGGGTAAATAGTCCCCCTGCCCCACAACCAGTGCTCAGGGGCAGATTCTCACATTAGCGGATGTTGCTTCCCTAAGTCACTCTCATGTTGTCAGGGATGATAGTGGAAGGCTTTACAGGGATGTCTGCTTCTCCTTGGGTTCTCTTGGTCTTCTATCTAGACTCCTTTCAGGGTGTCCTCTCACGGCTACCATCTTAGGTTTTCTTGTCATACACTATTTTTGTCCCATAGCCAGCCAAATATAGAGTTGTTTTGAGTTCGTGAGTGAGCGGGTGTTATGGTAAATCCTCCTTTAAAAAAAATGTTATTAAGGTTTTGCTTTTTAAAAAAACAACACGGGTCTATGTAATTGAAAGTTTATCCAGGAGTAGGAGGTAAAGGCTGAAAAATAAAACACGACAATGTGATTGTAGATCGTGGTGGGGGCAGAAACTGACGGTGGGAAGAACCTCACTGGGGGGGGTGGGGGTGTTAACAGTGCTGTAATACAAAAAAAAAAATTACCCTAATAAATGGAATATTGGAAAACGGGGCAACGGTTGAGAATCCTTCTGTAAGTGGAAGCTTTGGCTGTGTTTTCTGAGTTGAATGCCTGTCCTTGGATTACACCCCCCCCAAAAAAAAAAATCCTAAAGGAAAGGTTGGAATTGGTGGCGCAAGTTGTGTGGGATGTTAGAATTCTTTGGGAGAGTACAGAATGCTATGCCTGGATTGTATTTTTTTAATATTTTATTTATATCCCATCTTTCCCCCAAGGAGCACTCGGTGGCTTGCATGGCTGTCCTCTTCTGCAATTAACCCCCAAAACAATCCTGCGAGGTTAGACTCTAAGCGTCTCTGCCCAAGGTCACCCACTGAGCTTCATGGCTGAGGGGGGGGGGTTGAGTCCAGCTCTCCCGGGTCCTGATCCAGCACGCTGACCACTATATCATGCTGACACTCAGGGAACCTGCCTTCACTTTAAAACAAGCCGGACACTTTTTAAATGAGCAGGGGTTGGCCTAGATGGCCCCTGGGGGTCCCTTCCAGCGCCTCAATTCTATGATTCTATCTGGAGGGAGCCTCAGGTTGGTGAAGAGGCTGTTCTAATGGGCCGGAAGCCCTGCCTCTCGCTGCTTCCTCTGCAAACCGCTGTTGGGTTGTGATTATTTCACTTACGTTCACACACTGCAAGCAAGGAGGCCCTCTTAGGGTAGTTTGGCATTTAATTGCTCCCTTTTTGGCCTGATGGATCCCTGAACGGCTGCACACTCAACATCTTTCGTATCCGTTTCTCCATGCCAGTCCCATTTTAATTACCGGCATACCATTTTATAGATACAGCAAGCGTAAAAACGTTGGAAACTTTGAGCAGAGGCTTCTGAAGTTGATTTGTGGTAATGGCTCCATTGCTGCCAACTGAATTCCTGGCAAAACCTTGACTGTCGTCCCAGTTGGAGGGGAAACAGGCTCCCGTTTGGGCAGAGTCTTCAGATGGGGCCACTTTGCCACTGCTCTCAACATCTGTAGCATGGGCAGGCAAACTTAAGGCCCGGGGGCCAGATCCGGCCCAATCGCCTTCTAAATCTGGCCCGCGGACAGTCTGGGAATCTGTGTGTTTTTACATGAGTAGAATGTGTCCTTTTATTTAAAATGCATCTCTGGGTTATTTGTGGGGCATAGGAATTCGTTCATTTCCCCCCAAAAAATATAGTCTGGTCCCCCACAAGGTCTGTGGAACAGTGGACTGGCCCCCTGCTGAAAACGTTTGCTGACCCCTGATCTGTAGGCTGTCGGTGGTAATTAGGGACCTTGGACAGCAACCCTGAGGTTCAGCCATAGCTGTACCACTGGGGAACATGCGCACATGAATATTATTCATATATATAACCCAGTGCCGGATTTATGTATAAGCTAAGCAAGCTATAGCTTAGGGCCCCACTCTCTTGGGGGCCCCAAAAAAAATTAAAGGGGAAAAAACTGGATGTACATTTCCAAAATACAAGATAAAAAATAAAACAAGACCTTCATACAGCAACAGTGGCAAATGGCTTTAGATCCCTATTAGGTCCATAAATTACCATACAGCATATATTCAACACAAGAAAACCGTGACAATTTGTTCTTGGCAAAGGACAGCTGGAGATAGAAAGGGCCCCATTACGTTCAGTAGTTTAGGGCCTCATCAAACCTAAATCCGGCCCTGATATAATCCCACTTTTCCTCCAGAACCAGCATACAAGGTGGTCTGCCAAAATAAAAATAAATACAGATAATGCAAGACTAGAAATAAATGAGGATGGTTCTAAGGTAGATCGGTTTCCTATGGAATGAAACAATTTATTTTTTAAAAAAGTATATTAAAATGCAGACAGTCAAACCCACAAGCCCCAGTACTACGGCCCAGTATGAAGTGAGAACCGGATGTCACGTTGGAGCATTCCAGAACACTGTGTTTGCATCCTTACGACACATCCTTGTAAAATACAATGTGCAAATGTTAATTGGTTAGAGTACACGAAAACAAATTAGGGTAATAGAAGGCTGTGCGTTAAACGTAAATTACAATATAAGTACAATGAGAAGAATTGGAAGTTTTTTATTTAGAAATTCAATGCAGTCTAGGACCCACGGGACCGCCTCTCCTGGTATGCCCCGTGGAAGACCTTACGGTCTGCAAATAACAACATTTTGGAGGTCCCAGGTTGCACGGTGGTTAGATTGATCTCAACTAGGGCCAGGGCCTTTTCAGCACTGGCCCCAACTTGGTGGAACGCTCTGTCACAAGAGACCAGGGCCTGCAAGACAGAGCTGTTCCGCCTGGCCTTTGGTTTGGACTCAGTCTGACCCTTATGTTTCCCTCCCCTTATGGTTTTGATCTATGGGCTACTTTTAAAATGAGGCTGCATTTTAAATTGCATTTTAACCTGTATTTTAAATTGGTGGGTTTTCCCCCCTATTATGATTTTACTGTAATTTTACAGGTGTTAGCTGCCCTGAGCCCGGCTCTGACCGGGGAGGGCGGGGTATAAATAAAAATTATTATTATTATTATTAATGAACAATTGTAAAGGTAAAGGGACCCCTGACCATTAGGTCCAGTCGTGGCCGACTCTGGGGTTGCGGCGCTCATCTCACTTTACTGGCCGAGGAAGCCGGCGTACAGCTTCTGGGTCATGTGGCCAGCAGGACTAAGCCGCTTCTGGCGAACCAGAGCAGCGCACGGAAACACCGTTTACCTTCCCGCCGGAGCGGTACCTATTTATCTACTTGCACTTTGACGTGCTTTCGAACTGCTAGCTGGGCAGGAGCTGGGACCAAGCTAAGGGAGCTCACCCTGTTGCGGGGATTCGAACCGCCGACCTTCTGATCAGCAAGCCCTAGGCTCTGTGGTTTAACCCACAGCGCCACCTGCGTCCCTAATGAACGATTGTATAATAATGCAAATTCTTGTTTTGTAGGTGTGTGTTTTCCCCCTCTTTCTTTTTTGTCTTAATCTTTTCTTTTTTTATCTTTATGTATATATATTTGTATTTTAATTCAAAAAAGATGATTTTTTTAAAAAGCAAAAAAACAACACCCAGCCCCGTGAGGCTGGCCACTGTGGGAGGTTGCCTGAGCTTGCGGCGTGAAGAACTGGAAGTCTTTTATTTAGAAATCCAATAAACGGTTGTATAATAATGCAAATTCTTGTTTTGTAGGTGTGTGCCCCCCCTTCTTTTCTTGTCTTAATCTTCTCTCTTTTTTCTCTTTATGTATGTACAGTGGTACCTCGGGTTAAGAACTTAATTCGTTCCGGAGGTCCGTTCTTAACCTGAAACTGTACTTAACCTGAAGCACCACTTTAGCTAATGGGGCCACACAATTTCTGTTCTCATCCTGAAGCAAAGTTCTTAACCTGAAGCACTATTTCTGGGTTGTTGTTGTTGTTGTTTAGTTGTTTAGTCGTGTCCGACTCTTTGTGACCTCCTGGACCAGAGCACGCCAGGCCCTCCTGTCTTCCACTGCCTCCCGCAGTTTGGTCAAACTCATGTTGGTCTCTTCGAGAACACTGTCCCACCATCTCGTCCTCTGTCGTCCCCTTCTCCTTGTGCCCTCCATCTTTCCCAGCATCAGTGTCTTCTCCAGGGAGTCTTCTCTTCTCCTGAGGTGGCCAAAGTATTGGAGTCTCAGCTTCAAGATCTGTCCTTCCAGTGAGCACTCAGGGCTGATTTCCTTCAGAATGGAGAGGTTTGATCTTCTTGCAGTCCGTGGGACTCTCAAGACTCTCCTCCAGCGCCAGAATTCAAAAGCATCCATTCTTCGGCCATCAGCCTTCTTTATGGTCCAGCTCTCACTTCCATACATCACGACTGGGAAAACCAGAGCTTTTACTATACAGACCTTTGTTGGCAAGATTTCTGGGTTAGTGGACTGTATATATATATTTGTATTTTAATTCAATAAAGATGATTAGAAAAGAAACAGCAACAACAACAAAATAAACCAGCCCTGGGAGGTTGGCCACCCTGGGAGGTTGCCTGAGCTTGCAGCGGTGCAGGGATCCGACCCCGGGACTTTCCCGTCCCCCCCCCCTCCGCCAAGGAGGCGGGCCGAGCATCCCTCCGCCTGGTGCTGATGCTGCGCGCGCGGGGCGGCGCCTGAGCGTTGCTGCTGCCTCCATTCCGCCCTGCTCGCGTCTCCATCCCCATCTCCATCCCCGTCGCCCCAGAGGCCGGAGGGCGCGCAGCAAAGGCCCCCTCGGAGGGGACGCCAGCCTCCCACAAGGTAGGTGATGGGGGGCTGGGGGGACCCCTATCCATCCCTCCCTCCCTCCCCACAGCGGAGGGAGAGGCAGGCAGCCATCTCTGGGCGGGGGGAGATCTCGGGCCCGGCCCCTCCATCCAGACCTTCAAAGATGCAAACCCCGCACCTGCGCCACCAAGTCCAGATGCTCCCCATCTCCATCCTTCCCCCCCCCCCGCAAAAAAATACAAGCTCCGCCCCTCATCCTCACGGCTACCTGTTCTCCTTAGACCCCCCCCCCAACGCATCCCTGTATCCAACCCTCCTTCCCAGAAATGCACACCTGGACCCCCCCATCTCTAATCTGCCCAACCCTCCTCCCTTTCCGGTATTTCCCATTGCGCCCCATCTCCATTCCCAGTTGCACCTCGCAGTGGGTCGCATCCAGCGCTGTAGACCCCATCCTGACACCCCACCCTCTGTATTCCAGCACCCTGCCCTTCTCCACAACACACAACACACCTATTTGTGGCTCCAGAATCACACCCGTTTCCATCACATGGGGTAGAGGCCACACCCTATTATTATTATTATTTATTACTATTATTATTATGACTACCACTATTCGACGGGCATCTGCAACTGACATATTGCCATATCCCCCATAATCCCTCTGGTCTGCCCTCTGCCTCGCTCACACCCATCTTCCACTCCTTGTAAACAGCACCTTCCATTGGGGTCCCCCCCCAAAGCACCCCATTTCCCTCCTGTGTTTGCCACCCTTTCTCCCCCCAGCGGCTTTCTAGGCCGCCTCCTGGCATCCCCTTTCCTTCCAGATATTTGCTTGCCTAAAAACAACACGGCCATTTCCCTTCTGTCCCCACCCCCTAGGACTGCCTGTCAAGACGGGCGAACCATCCCTGAATATCTTTGACAGCCTCTGAAGGCCGCAGGTTCTAGCTAGATGGAGAAATAAAAGGCAGTGTTCCTAGTTAATCCCTTGAATGCTTACTCAGAAGTAGGCTCCGCTGTCTCCAGCAGGGCTTACTCCCCAGGAAGTGTGTTGCACAATCAATTATACAACCATGCTGCAGCTAAACACTGTCCCAACACATTCTCAGGATGCTATTTTAAACAGTTTCTTTGAGCTTAGTTGTATATTTTGCTTTGGCATGGGGCCGGGTCTCTTGCATAGTAAATGAAGAAAACCAGGCCAGCTGGGTGTGGGGAAGCGTTGTGTAATGGTTAGAGTTTCAGACGAGGAACTGGGAGGCCTGGATTCGAATCCTTGTTAAGCCACAAAGTCTGATCCTTGGGCCGCATACTGTGTCTCAGCCTATCCTACCTCACAGGGGGGTTGTGTGAGGATAAAATGGGGAGGAGAAGGACCGTGTATGTAGGTACTGTGAGCTCCTTGAAGGAAAGGTATATAGGTAATCATTAAATCAAACAAATAAATAAATATGGAAGGGGAGTTGATTGAGAATCACCAGTACACAAACATGTCTCTGTTTTAATCTGTGAAACCCAGGAAGACACACAAGCCACATGCAGCCAAACTTCCTCTATAAACCCTTAAAGAGAGGGATTTTTTTAAAAAAATAAATCCTTGGCAAATAAAGGGTGCTTCTGGGCATGTGTTTATTGTGGGATGGATGCTCCTCATATGTGGACAATTTTGCAGAGTCTGCACAGCATCCTTGGCATCTAAATGCCAGCCCATAACCTCCCCCCCCCCCACCGGCCCACACAAATTTAATCAGGATTTACCCTTTCTGGGGAATACTTGATAAGTTAAAACAAAACCTGTTGCCAAAGAAGCATCTGTGATATCTGAACGATCTGTTTGCAATATCAAGCCCCCATCTGGATGTGCCGAAAAATGATTGACGTTCTTTCCTACGCCGTCCATTGATCCTTCCCGAC
Source organism: Podarcis raffonei (assembly GCF_027172205.1). Classification (NCBI taxonomy): domain Eukaryota; kingdom Metazoa; phylum Chordata; class Lepidosauria; order Squamata; family Lacertidae; genus Podarcis; species Podarcis raffonei. The sequence continues at coordinate 1,516,731 of NC_070609.1, forward strand.
AGCTCTTTGTGCTCAGAAAGGAAGACTTGCTCATATTTCTACCTCTGGATATGAGTTGTGGTTTTTTTAATGTTCCAAAGGAGGCTTGGGAATAGCAGTTTTGCAAGAGAGCAGTCAATTTTAGGGATTTCAAAGTGCCCATTGGGCACTCCATATGGAACCAGAGATCGCGGTATCTCCTGAAAGCTGTGCTGTAATAGGATGTGATATTACGTTTGTACGTCAGTATTTGGGGACGCAGTTTTATATCTCTAGTTGAGAGCTGCCAAATCAAGCAGCCCCTTAAACTGAAAATCTGGCCAGTCTTAGGCTGTGTACATGCTATAACTTTAAAGCACATTCAAATAACCTTTCCCTCAAAGAATTCTGGGCACTGTAGTTCTTTAAGGCTTGCTAGGCGCTTTAACTCTGTGGGGGTTAAACTACAGTGCCCAGAATTCTTTGAGGCAAATAACGCGCTCCGAATGTGTTTTAAAAGTGCTTAGACTAAATTGTGACTAAGCACCTGAAACAGATTTTGAGCACATCATCGTTATCCTGATTAACATCAATAACACCAATGTGCCTTTTGAAGGAAGAGGAACATGAATTTTACAAAATCTTCAGTTGTTAAGAAGACAAGAGCCTGCGTAGAGCCTGATTTTTTTCAAAAAATATTATTTATTGAAAAATAAAAAATACAAAAGTACAAGTGCACAGAGTAAGATAAGACACAAAAAAGAAGAAATAGTACCCATGGAAGAAAACATAACAGAAAAAAGATATTGTGTACAGAACATAAAAAGGGGGGGGATTGTTATTGTAGTTAACCAGACCTTAATCTAATATGGTATTTATAAAAATCAATTCCATATCTATATCTATATCTATATCTATATCTATATCTATATCTATATCTATATCATCTATATCTATATCTATATCTATCTATACATACTGTAATATACTGCAATATACTGTAATATACTGTATATATAAAAATCAATTCCAAATATCATTAAATTTGTCCATGGCAAGTCTATGTTTGTACACAACTTGCTCATGTGTAGCAAGTTTGTGTCTCCCTTTAATGATTGGATTGAAGATGTGCTTAGAGCCTCGATATGACCATCATAGTAATGGGTAATAATAATAATAATAATAATAATAATAATAATAATAATAATAATAATATATTATTTGTACCCCGCCCATCTGGCTGGGTTTCCCCAGCCACTCTGGGCGGCTTCCAACAAAGATGAAAAATACACTAAAATGTCACATATTAAAAACTTCCCTGAACAGGGCTGCCTTCAGATGTCTTCTAAATGTCAGGTAGTTGTTTTTCTCTTTGGTGGAAGGGCGTTCCACAGGGCGGGCGCCACCACCGAGAAGGCCCTCTGCCTGGTTCCCTGTAGCTTTGCTTCTCGCAATGAGGGAACCACCAGAAGGCCCTCAGCGCTGGACCTCAGCGTCCGGGCAGAATGATGGGGGAGGAGACGCTCCTTCAGATATACTGGACCGAGGCCGTTTAGGGCTTTAAAGGTCAACACCAACACTTTGAATTGTGCTCGGAAACGTACTGGGAGCCAATGTAGGTCTTTCAAGACTGGTGTTATATGGTCTCGGCGGCCGCTCCCAGTCCCCAGTCCAGCTGCCGCATTCTGGATTAGTTGTAGTTTCCGTGTCACCTTCAAAGGGAGCCCCACGTAGAACGCATTGCAGTAGTCCAAGCAGGAGATAACCAGAGCATGCACCACTCTGGTGAGGCAGTCCGCAGGCAGATAGGGTTGAGTCTTCCAGCACAGTGTTCCGAAGCATACAATGAATTTCAGAGGTATAGCCGCATTAATCTGTTACTGTCCGCTCTATTGTGGCACAAGCTTTTGCGGGATAAACCCCACCGTGCACCTGATGGGTTCAGCCTGTGAAAGCTTACGCCACAAAAGACTTGAAGCTCCCGCGGGACTTTTTATAGTTCTGGATCAAAATAGTGTTTGCGGTGCTGTTTTGCTGCGACAGTGCAGGGGTTATGGGGCAGGCCTCTCTCCTGTTCTTTATCATCTCAAATCTGGAATGGCTCACAGGTCCTATCTGTCGCCGCACTGCTAAATAAATGGTATGCCCCGCGGAAGACCTTAAGGTCCACAAATGACAACATTTTGGAGGTCCCAAGTTGCAAGGTGGCTAGATTGGTTTCAACTAGGGCCAGGGCCTTTTCAGTACTGGCCCCACCTTGGTGGAACGCTCTGTCCCAAGAGACCAGGGCCCTGCGGGACTTGACGTCTTTCTGCAGGGCCTGCAAGACGGAGCTGTTCCGCCTGGCCTTTGGTTTGGTTTGGACTCAGTCTGACCCTTATGTTTCCCTCCCCTTATAGTTTTGATCTATGAACTACTTTTAAAATGAGGCTGCTTTTTAAATTTCATTTTAACCTGTATTTTAAATTGGTGGGTTTTTCCCCCTATTATGATTTTACTGTAATTTTATTGCTGTTAGCTGCCCTGAGCCCAGCTCTGGCCAGGGGCAGCGGGGTACAAATAAAATTTATTATTATTATTATTATTATTATTATTATTATTATTAATAATAATAATTACTTGCAACCAGTGCTTTCCCCCCCAAAAAAATATTTAGGGGGTACTCTCATTTTCCTACTCATATTGAAATACTGCCTCTCAATGAGGCCAAACGTAGATTCACAAAATGTTTAGGGGTATGCGTACCCCCGCGTACCCCCAGTAAAAAAGCAATGCTCGCACCCTTTCCTGAAGGTGTCTGCCTGATAATGCTTTTCATAGAATCAACAGAATAACTGTGGAGGTGGAGGGGACCCCAAAGGTCATCCATTCCAACCCCCTGCAAGGCAGGAGTCTTTTACCCAGGGTGGGACTCAAACCCACAACCCCATTCTCTACGACTATTTATTTATTAATTTATTTCAAAATTTTTATTCATTTTATAACACAAATAAAGAACACAAACAGGAAACAATACGAACAAATTCTTGTCATATCCTTATTTTTCTAAACATTGTTAGGTGAGCTTCTCCAAGTCCCCCCAAATCTGATTTTCATCTTACCTCATCTTTAGCAGTTACATATATCATAATTTCTAACCATTTTTTCACCATGCTTACTTTAACCATAAAAATCTTCACATTTTATTACTTACAAATGATACTATTTTAAAATACACTATTTTCTGCTTCTAACCCTACAGCCTATATCCACTTCCAAAGCTATTCTAAGTTTTAAATATTCTCTACGACTATCTGAAGGCCAAGTTTGCACAGCGTGAAGATCTCAAGGTTGGCCTAAGATAAGTCCGTATATCTGGAAGTTTCACATTCTGCTTTTCAGCTCCATTCCTATTCTCCCCTGATTCTCCTCTTTAACAGAGGGAAAAATCTTCCAGGAGCCATGACCAAAGACGACTCGACGGACCTCCCTTCGGAGGAGGACCACCAGCCGCTGGAATTCCAGAGCCCTGTCTTGGAGCGGAGGAAGAAAGCAATGGTCCACCCTTCTGCCCCAGCCCCACTCCCCAAAGATTATGGTGAGTCTCTTCCTTGAAGTCCATCCTTTGCCTTGAGTTCCATCGTTCCAAAGTTGGAAAGATCCACAAAATCTGTGCATATTTTGATAAGGCAGGAGCTGGGCAGTCAACGGGTCACAAATTAAGTGGTTGCATGGGATCAGGGCCAGATTGAGGTTTGATGCGGCCCTGAGCTCCTGAAGGTAATGGGGCCCTTTCTATGTCCAGCTGTCCTTTGTCCACAACAAATTGCCGCTGTTTTTGGTGTTGAATATATGCTATATGGTAATTGATGGACCTAATAGATATCCAAAGCCATTTGCACATCACAAAAGATGTATTTTATCAAAGTAATTGATAGTAATCTAGTGTATCTGAAGAAGTGTGCATGCACACGAAAGCTCATACCAAGAACTAACTTAGTTGGTCTTTAAGGTGCTACTGGAAGCTAAGAAGAAGTCTATTAATAGTGAAATACAGTGAGGAAGAAGTAGATTAATAGTGGAATAATTATTAAGCTCTAACTTAAAATTATTTTTGATTCATAACAAACTTAATAATGCAAACACATTTGCATTTGGCAAGAACAAAAGTTCCTTTAGAAACACAGTTTACAAAGACTCATAATCTAGTCTCTAGAAACTTGCTAGAACATGAAATAATAAGAGGTGTAAATATATGATGCAAACTACTAATAGTGTTCTCGAAGCTACAAACATGAGTCTGACCAAACTGCGGGAGGCAGTGGAAGACAGGAGTGCCTGGCGTGCTCTGGTCCAGGGGGTCACGAAGAGTCGGACACCACTAAACGACTAAACAACAACAACTAATAGTGATAACTAGCAGAATGCCGGCACCCTATGTATAGAAATGAGCAAAGTGGTGATATTTTAGGGAGCAGGCTAGCAGGCGGGGCTGTGACTTGCATCCTAGGAGCCTACACAACACAAAACACGGTTGCTGTATGTAGGTTTTATTTTATTTGTTTTTTATCTTTTATTTTGGAAATATACTTCCAGGGGTTTTTTTCTTTACATTATGCGTGACAGTTGGCCATGTTGCATGGAGCTGGTGGGAGTTCACAGGCATCCCATCCCTGCTTTTTAATCCCTCTCTTTGAATCTGCAAGGGTTAAAAATTGCTTTTAAAAAAAGAAAGAAATGAGAGCAGAGATTACGGAGGCGCAAGTTTTTCCTTCCCCTCATCATATTGTATAAATAATAAATCACAATAATCGTCATGGATGGAATAAAATAAGCAGAAATACAATCCTTCTTTCTCCCAGAGACCAGGCTCTTTTTGTGTGTGATAAGGAAAGCGAGGGATAGCACTCACTTCAATGCAAAGTCATATTAACCTCCTTGCCAACAAATCGAAAATGAATGTTCACGAAATGGCCAACGGCATCTAATCTCTCTGAAAATAAATCAGGGTAAATGCTGATCGAACGGGTTGTCTGGAAGGTCCCCAGGACACTGTGGCGCAACCTGTTGAGATGGGGGGTGGGCAGGAAAAAGATTTATCAGGATATTATTATTTTTTAACCATCCTTGTCAAGTTCGAAAGTGCGGGCCCCTGGTTACAATTTTTGTTTGCTTGCCTGCTAAAAATTGGTTAAAAGGAAACCAAGTGCAAAACAAAGCAGGAGAAAACAAAGAGATTGTTTATTCAGGTTGCTCCTAATGTGCAAAATTCTAGGCTTTTATTTATCATAGAATATACGCAGTCCCGCCAACCACGTGTTTATCTGCAACATGAGAGAAACAGGCAAAAAAATGTTCAAATGCTCCTTCCCTAAAAAAACCCTGAAGCCTTCCTGCTAGGAATTATGGGTAATGAAATCCCCAAAAAAGTTCAGGAGAGTCTTTATGTATGTTACAGTTGCTGCCAGAATTCTAACCGCAAAAGGCTGGAAGGGAGAGGATATCCCATCTAAATTAGATTGGCAAAACAGGATAAGAAAGTATGCCAAACTGGTGAGATTAGGAGCAAGGTTAAGAGCCGTTACAGGTGAAAAATTTATTAGAGAGTGGGATATATATGTAAAAGAACACGGTCAAAAGATCAGTCCATTGGCAGGTCTTGACTGAGACTGTAAGTAGGATAATGTTAATATAAAATAAAATTTATAGTAAGTCAAAAAACATAGAAGAAGTAAAGTTTAAGCGCGTATTTAAGGAACTTAATTTGGGAAAGTCTGGAAGGTTCCATGAACAGCTCCAGAACATTCCAGGACGTGAGCGGAAATAAACGTATCTGTACACAGCATCCCCAAAACTCTTTTCATCCAAACACTCTCCCTCTTCTTGTTAAAAGCAAAAATAGCCAAGTGGGCACAGGTGCTTAATAAGCAGAAATTTCCCCACCAGTGCCGGATTTACGTATAAGCTAAACAAACTCTAGTGTAGGGCCCCACTCTCTTTGGGGCCCCCAAAAAAAATTAAAGGGGGAAAAACTGGATGTACATTTCCAAAATACAGTGGTACCTCTGGATGCGAATGGGATCTGTTCCGGAGCCCCGTTCACATCCTGAAGCGAACACAACCTGTATCTATGGGTCGCGATTCGCCGCTTCTGCGCATGCGCATGACATCATTTTGACTGTCTGCACATGCGCGAGTGGCGAAACCCGGAAGTAACATGTTCCGTTACTTCCAGGTCGCTGTGGAGCAAATAAAAAAAAAGCAAATAAAATAAAACCTACATACAGCAACCGTGTTTTGTGTTGTGTCAGCTCTTATGGTGTAAGTCCTGGGCCCCGCCTGCTCCCCAAAATATCCCTGGTTTGCTCCTTTCTATATATAGGTTGCCCACATTCTGCATGGACTGGTTGCAGGACAACATGTGCAAATGGCTAGAGATACCTCTTAGGTCCATCAATTACCATCTAGCATCTATTCAACACAAAAAACAGCGTCAATTTGTTGTGGACACAAGACAGCTGGACATAGAAAGGGCTCCATTACTTTCAGTAGCTCAGGGCCTCATCAAACCTCCATCTGGCCCCATAGTGGCTGCCCACAAAACCAAGTTCAAAGTCCTTGTATTAATTTACAAAGCCCTGAACAACATGGATCCAGGATATCGCAGGGAACGTCCTGAACCCCTTTCTATCCCAGTTCAGTCACTGAGATCATCTGAAGGAGAATCACTGGCCATTCCCTGAGCTGGTGAGGCTCATTTGACAACCATAAGGAACTGAGCCTTTAGTGTCACCCGCCCAGTCCTGTGGAACTCTCTGCCACTAGAATCAGGCACCTTCTGTAAATGCCTTTTAAACGTCTGCTGGAAACTTTCCTATTCTGCCACCCCCATGGAGGCAATTAAGACGACAACTTTCCATAATACTTAGTGGATTTCTGATTTTAACTTTTCCATGGTTTTTATTTTGTGGTTTTATGTACAGTTGTAAACCGTTAAATGTGTGTGTGTGTGTGTGTGTGTGGCCACATGTGCAAATGGCTTGAGATACCTATGAGGTCCATCAATGACCATCTAGCATCTATTCAACACAAAAAACAGCGTCAATTTGTTGTGGACACAGGACAGCTGGACATATCAAGGGCTCCATTACCTTCAGGAGCTGAGGGCCTCATCAAACCTCAATCTGGCCCTGTCCCCCACAAATTAAAAGCAATAATCTGTTGTTCCTGTATGGAGTTCGGGGTCTAAGCTGCAAAAATCAGCTGTTTGTCTGGTTCTAGATGGGAGGGTGGCCCCCAAGTGGTTTCCTGGAACGCTGGACCCTAAAACCAGCCCTGGCGTGTTGGCAAGGATCATCATGGCATGTGCTTGGGGCAGGTGTGTGTGTGGCGGGTTCTGAGGCCGAACCCCGGTGAGAAGCAAATAATTCAAGCATTTGGGGACGGCCAGATACAAATACGCAACGGTTGTGGGGTGCGCAGTTTGGCCTGATCCCTCTGATGCCTGCCAGACCTCAGCTCAAGACAGGCTTTTTTTGTATTGCGTTTTTGGCGCTGCCCGTGGAGAAAAGCCATAAAAACGAGCGAGTTGAGGAGGTCTGGGGCGAGGGAGAGGAGAAAAGGAATTGGAAGCCCTGGGCACGATCGAGGGCTCCTTCGGTCCAGCAGAGACAAGGGAGCAGTTGTGGAGGCTTTTGGGAGGTTGCCCTGGAGACGGCAAGGGCCATTGTGGCTTTCCTCTTGACTGCAAGGGACGAGAACAACAGCCGCTTCAAATGTGACACAGAGGCAGGTCCAGCGCCGGATTTACGTATAAGCTAAACAAGCTAGAGGCCCCACTCTCTTGGGGGCCCCCCAAAAATTAAAGGAAAATTAAAGGAAAATGTACATTTCTAAAATATAAGATAAAAAACCAATAAAATAAAACCTACGTACAGCAATAGTGTTTTGTGTTGTGTTGGCTCCTAGGATGTAATAATAACAACAACAACAACAACAACAACAACAACAACAACAACAATAATAATAATAATAATAATAATAATAATAATAATAATTTTTTTATTTGTACCCCACCCATCCGGTTGGGCTTCTCCAGCCACTCTGGGTGGCTTCCAACAAAGATTAAAATTACATTAAAATGTCACACATTAAAAACTTCCCTGAACAGGGCTGCCTTCAGATGTCCTCTAAATGTCAGCTAGTTGTTTATCTCTTTGACACCTGGTGGGAGAGCGTTCTACAGGGCAGGCGCCACCACCGAAAAGGCCCTCTGGTTCCCTGTAACTTGGCTTCTCGCAGTGAGGGAACCACCAGAAGGCCCTTGGTGCTGGACCTCAGTGTCCAGGCAGAACGATGGGGGTGGAGACGCTCCTTCAGGTCTACTGGGCCTTTGAGGCCGTTTAGGGCTTTCAAGGTCAGCACCAACACTTTGAATTGTGCTCAGAAACACACTGGGAGCCAATGTAGGTCTTTCAAGATGGGTGTTATGTGGCCTCAGCGGCCGCTCTCAATCATCAGTCTGGCTGCCGCATTCTGGATTAGTTGTAGTTTCTGGGTCACCTCCAAAGGTAGCCCCATGTAGAGCACATGGCAGTAGTCCAAGCGGGAGATAACCAGAGCATGCACTACTCTGTAAGTCATGGGCCCCGCCTGCTCGCCTGCTCCCTAAAATTTCCCTGCTTTGCTCCTTTCTATATATAGGGTGCCTATATTCTGCATGGACTGGTTGAACGGCAACAGGGGCAAATGGCTTGAGATACCTATTAGGTCCATAAATGACCATCTAGCATCTATTCAACACAAAAATAGCGCCAATTTGTTGTGGACAAAGGACAGCTGGACATATAAAGGGCCTCATCAGTGGCTTAGGGCCTCATCAAACCGAAATCTGGCCCTGGGCAGGTCCCTCGCAATACATCACGCCCATGCAAAGCCCTCGCTGACCCCCTTAGCCACCCGTATCGTCCTGGTTGATCGATGGGTTGAATTTACATCATCCCAAAGGAGCCCAGGGTGACAAGCGCCTCAAATGCAAAAACTAAACAGTTAAAACACGGTAAATGCAATTACAGTGGAAAACATCTAAAAGCAATTACAGCTGGAAAACGTTGTTTAAAACATTATTTCATCCTGCCAGGGCTGCCAGGAGCAGAATTCTTCAGCCCCCAAAATGCCTGAATAAACAGGAATGTTTTTGAGTTCATAATGACAGAGTGCCTTCCATCAGCTTCAGCCCCATTCTGGACAGGGATAGCTGAACTTCTGTCGTTTATGCTCTGGTAACATCTAGGATAGATTAGTGCAGCATATTATACGTGGGGCTGCCTCTGAAGACGGTTCAGAAACTTCAGCGGGTGCAGAAATTGGTGGGCAGTTTGCTCACCGGGGCAAGAAGGTCTGAACATATTACACCGATCCTAGCCTGACTGCAGGGGCTGCCAATTAATTTCCAGGCCCCATTAACAGTGCTGGTTTTGATCTATAAAGCCTTAAACAGCTCAGGACCGCAACACCTCAAGGACTCATAGAATCATAGAATCCTAGAGTTGGAAGAGACCACAAGGGCCATCGAGTCCAACCCCCTGCCAAGCAGGAAACACCATCACAGCACTCCTGACATATGGTTGTCAAGCCTCTGCTTAAAGACCTCCAAAGAAGGAGACTCCACCACACTCCTTGGCAGCAAATTCCACTGTCGAACAGCTCTTACTGTCAGGAAGTTCTTCCTAATGTTTAGGTGGAATCTTCTTTCTTGTAGTTTGGAACCATTGCTCCGTGTCCGCTTCTCTGGAGCAGCAGAAAACAACCTTTCTCCCTCCTCTATGTGACATCCTTTTCTATATTTGAACATGGCTATCATATCACCCCTTAGCCTCCTCTTCTCCAGGCTAAACATGCCCAGCTCCCTTAGCCGTTCCTCATAAGGCATCGTTTCCAGGCCTTTGACCATTTTGGTTGCCCTCCTCTGGACACGTTCCAGCTTGTCAGTGTCCTTCTTGAACTGTGGTGCCCAGAACTGGACACAGTACTCCAGGTGAGGTCTGACCAGAGCAGAATACAGTGGCACTATTACTTCCCTTGATCTAGATGCTATACTCCTATTGATGCAGCCCAGAATTGCATTGGCTTTTTTAGCTGCCGCGTCACACTGTTGGCTCATGTCAAGTTTGTGGTCAACCAAGACTCCTAGATCCTTTTCACATGTACTGCTCTCAAGCCAGGTGTCACCCATCTTGTATTTGTGCCTCTCATTTTTTTTGCCCAAGTGCAATACTTTACATTTCTCCCTGTTAAAGTTCATCTTGTTTGTTTTGGCCCAGTTCTCTAATCTGTCAAGGTCGTTTTGAAGTGTGATCCTGTCCTCTGGGGTGTTAGCCACCCCTCCAATATGCAGCTATCCTATAGTCTCCCCCCAATATGTCTCCCCCATATGAACCAGTCCCAACCCTGTGATCGTAATCTGAGGTCTTTCTTCTGGAGGTCTGAAGCGCAGAAACATGAGAACAGGGCCTTTTTTGTGGTGGCTCCCCATTCGTGGGGTGCTCTCCTATAGAAAACACTCCTGTTAGGTGCCAGGTGAAATCACTGATCTTCTCCCAGGCCTTAAACAACCTCTGGCCTTTTAAACTGTGTTTGTGTGTTATGGTTTCGTTTGTTATTTTGTTACGTTTTTATACCGCACACCTGTGATCCTTGGATGGAGGTATATAAATTTAGCGACAGAGACAGACACACCTTGCTAGGGAGGGCATGCCACAACCAGGGAGCCACCACTGAAAAGCCCCTGTCATGGGGCAGCGGCAACCAGGAGAGTCCCAACGGCACCACCACCGCCAAGGCCTCACCTGCTGCGGGTATTAAGAAGGCAATCTTTGGCTCTCAGCAATTTAGGACTTTATTTGCATTAATACTGTGGATTTGGCCCAGCGGGTCACTAGCAGTCAGTCCCTACAGATATGGTTAGGGCTGCAACCGCAACCAACTAAATCTTCAGTTTGATTAAGGGACAGAATCCATATGTAATCAGGGAAGGCATATTTTAATCAATGGGGCTGCAAATCAGCTTCACAGTTTTGGGGAGTTTGTATTTAAATTGTTTGGTTCTGAGGTGTTATTGTCCTAGGAAATATAGATATACACACACACATATATATGAGGCCTTGTTTTCTAACACTGTGTATCATAGTGTTTGTTGATTAAACCGTAAATTATCCTGTGCTCCAGGACTGAAGGAAGAGTTCCCTTTGAGGAAACGGCTTTATCGAGTTTGGGAATAGTGTGCTGATTAAATTGAATTGGTTAATCAGCAAAAGGCCAGGTGATTAATAGACTGCAGTGCATTCATCTGGTCAAGAAGGGCCTTGATGGAAATTGGACCTGCTCTTCTGCAGTGAGCTTAGCACAAAGGAACGTCCCGGCAGGTTGAATTTATAGTTGGTTTATCATACAGCCAAGCCCCTCCAGATAATTGTGGGCTACTGATTCCCATCAGCCCCAGCCAATATCTCAGAAGCCCGCTCTGCCATAACGCGGAGGGGGGCTTTTAATTTAGCTGCCCCTGTTCTGTGATATAGCATTCCTGTCGAGGTATTATAATACTGTAATTTATTATTTATACCCTGCCCACCTGGCTGAGTTTCCCCAGCCACTCTGGGTGGCGACCAACAAAAGATTAAAAATATATTAAAACATCACACATTAAAATCTTCCCTAAATAGGGCTGCCTTCAGATGTCTTCTAAAAATTTGGTACTTATTTTTCTCTTTGACATCTGGTGGGAGGGAGTTCCACAGGGCGGGCGCCACCACCGAGAAGGCCCTCTGCCTGGTTCCCTGTAACCTCACTTCTCGCAGTGAGGGAAGGGCCAGAAGGCCCTCAAAGCTGGACCTCAGTGTCTGGGCTGAACGATGGGGGTGGAGATGCTCCTTCAGGGATACTGGGCCTTTGAGGCCGTTTAGGGATTTAAAGGTCAGCACCAACACTTTAAATTGTGCTCAGAAACGTCCTGGGAGCCAATGCAGATCTCTCAGAACCAGTGTTATGTGGTCCCGGCGGCAACTCCCAGTCCCCATTCTAGCTGCCGCATTCTGGATTAATTGCAGTTTCCGGGTCACCTTCAAAGGTAGCCCCATGTAGGGCGCATTGCAGTAGTCAATGGGTCTTGGCCATTTTGGATTGTTTTAGTTTAGTTTTAGTTTATGTTTTTTAAATGTCTTGGCATTTTTGGGGTTGTTTTTTCACATAACTATTTATTCACTTTCCAATTAAAACAAACAAAAACATCTACAATAATTTTTTTAAACCATAGTTTTGATTGACTTCCCTCCCCTCCCCCTCTTGGTTTCATTACTGAATACTTTTTCCACGCACGTTCTTAAAACCTTATATTCTTTCTGTTTCGATTTGAAATCTTCTTCATCTTATTACAAGTGACATGTAGACGTTTTCCTAATGTGAGGAGAATCTGTTCCAGGGTCCAAGCTTAGTACATAACACCGAAATTACTACTCGACTCTGAGCGTATTTCAGAATCCATACACAAAGCTTATGAAAAATATGCAGCCGTTTATCCCCTAAGATGAAAAAGAAAATAAGAAAAGAAAATGTTGAGTCCTTTCTTTCTTGGGTTACAAATTAAATAATTTGTCCCGCATAGTTCAATAGTTTATTTTAACAATCTTTGGCGGGGGCTTCTTGCTTCTATAAGGACGGGCTGGTCTTGGCCTCTTGGGTACGGGAACAAAGTCTTTCGTTCAATAAGTCCATCAAAGTCTGTACATCTCAGTGTCATAACTTCAGTTTTTTTAACAACATTCATTTTCCACATTCTTTTCCAATCTTTGTATATCTTCTCCCAGGCCTTTTAAATAATTTTGCATTGCCACCACATATAATAACCTCCCGTCCTGTTTCCTTCCTATCACGGTCAAAGCCTCCCAGATCCTTTCACCCCAGATTTCTCTTTTTTTGGTGTTTTAACTGCTTTTTGCAGCTTTGATTGTACATCGCCTTAAGACGACTGTGCAAAATTGATAAACTTGCAATAAGATCGATACGCGGTTGGCTCCCCCTGGCTCCAAGCCCAATGAATACCCAAAGTCTTTCAATACTGTATGTGCATAATAAGGAGCTGGACTGGGCTGACGTTGGCAGAGAGAGCCAAGCTGGCAGATGACCTGTTTCTAAAATAATATTGCTTTGGTGGTGACTCAGGAATACAAGCAGAAGCGATGAGTCACTGGATGTCGTGATATACAGAATCTCTCCTTGCAGGCTGCTCTTCCCATAAATTGACTGTGCATAAATAAGAAACTTTTTTTTCCTTTTTCTTTTTTGTCTGAGAGAAGGTGAGAGGGAGAGAGGCACAACTTTTAGTTACTAAAAACCTGAGATCAGTGTCTCATTTTTTGAGTGGGAGGAGAGACAGGGTAACGTGGCAATGGTTTTATTTGTGAAATACACACCTCTATGATTATGCTTACAGTACAAGCTTAGGAAAGATTTGAAAGAGCAGATTATGGGCTCTTTAATTCTCCAGAAGCTTAGTAGTGAATATAATGTGGTTATTTAGTAAAAAAAAAATTGGCTTAAGAAAGTATGAAAGTGGAGGAACTAGAACAGGCTTCCTCAACCTCGGCCCTCCAGATGTTTTGAGACTACAATTCCCATCATCCCTGACCACTGGTCCTGCTAGCTAGGGATCATGGGAGTTGTAGGCCAAAAACATCTGGAGGGCCGGAGTTTGCCTATGCCTGCAGATACCCATATGGGAATCCCGCAAGCACAATCTGAGCACTAGAGCTTTTCCCCTCCTGCAGTTTCCAGCAAGTGGAGTTCATAGAATTGTAGTGTTGAAAGGGACCTCGAGGCACATCTGGTTGGGTCTGTAAGGGTGAGGCGATCTTTCGAAAAGCCACTTTTGTTTTTCATTTTCTCGGGCCTTCCGCCATTTCACCCTCCCGTCCTCTGCAGCTTTCACTTTCTTCGACCCAAACGACCCGGCGTGTCAAGAAATCCTCTACGACCCCATCACCACCGTCCCAGAGTTGTTTGCCATCATCCGCCAGTGGGTTCCCCAAGTGCAGCACAAGATCGATATCATCGGCAGTGAGGCGAGTGATGGGCGTCTCTTGGGGGATCGTGGGCTGAGGGGGGGAGGAGGGGGGCGTTGGAACCTGGGTGTGCCCTGCTGTGCTGCTCCTTGCTAGGGAGCGTATTCCACAACCATGGGACCACCACTAAAATGGCCCCATTGTGTGGGTAGGGTAGTTTCCGCAAACGCTGGCACGCCCCTCTCCTCCAGGCCTGTAGCTGGGAGCTAAGAGGTGAAGGGAGGGGGAGGCCCAGAGCTCCCAGCCACAGTCAGTTAGCAGAAAAGGAGCAGCATGAAGACCCCGCCACCCATTCCTCATAATATAATGTGCAATAGGTGCTATATAATTGGGGAATGTGTGTAAGAGAGCGGAGGTTTTTTTACATCACAGGTGGGGAGCCTCAGGGGCCAAATATGGCCTCCCTGTCTTTGCCATTTGGCCTATGAGACCCTCCTGAGACCACCTGCCCCCTGTCCTTCTCTCCCCTGGCCACATCCTTCACAGACCCTGCGACAAGCCCTCCGATAAGGCTTTCGACTGGATGGAATGGATCTTTGAACTGTGAGAATGCTTCTCCCTTGGCCGAAAGGAGATGTAGAAGCCTCTGGCTTTTGTGTGGCTGGAGTACAGCTTCCTGTACAAAGTTAAGCATCAGATCCACTCCTCGGCCCAACTCTTGCCTCTAGCCACATACCCTTTGCTTCTGCCCTCACCCATCCGATCCCGGGCACACGACCCCAGGAAAGTCATCTCTCAGGGAATGTGGCTTTCAGGCTGGAAAAGATGCTCTGCCCCACTTTTAGATGCGCTTGCAGATCAGCTGCAGATTTAGGTGGGGGTTCTTGTTGCTGGCAGGGGGTGGGTTGCGCTTGATGACCTCTGATGCCCTTTCTAGCTTAAACTCATCCTTGGCCACGCCCAGCCTTGCGTGCTCAGCAGATCAACTGATGTGGGTGGTGTGTGCTGGGCCCGGGGGTCACCCATGAAATGCAGTCCAGGACCGGTCCAGAGTCCAAAGGTTCCGTTAGGAGTCAGTCCTACAGGGCCAAGGCAGGACACGAGGCAGGAAACCAGGCAAGGCCAGGCACAGGATCACAGGCAGGTTCTGGCAAACAGCAGTGTTGTTCCCGCAACCCAGGGCGGGGTCCAACAGCCTTTTATCTCTGATGGGGTAACGGCCGGTCCTGATCCCCCGGTGACTCACCTCCCTGTTTCGCCCAAAGGCGAGCACTCCTCCTGCGAGTACTCAGGTCTCTCCTTCTCTCAGACCTCAGTCTCTGCAGCTCAGGAGACGTTGGTGGGTTACTAGACTCAGGGGCCGCCTCAGCCTCCCCGACCAAACCGGTAGTGGAGCAGCTGTAAGTGATGGCCCAGCTGGAGGCAATGAGGTCATCCCCGCATCTGGAGCCCCTGACTGGGCCCAGCTGGGGTTTGCTGCAGGGGCACCTGTACAGACTGGGACTCTTCAGGATCAGGCCCCAGACTTGGTTCAGATGATGCCTGAGGCAAAGGATCCAGTGCGGACTGAGACTCCTCTGGTTCCGAGTCTGAGTCCCAGGCCATCACATGGTGCAAGGGAGATGGATCCGTTTACACCTCTGACTGACACCCTTCTTGGTGACTTGCATTCCGCAGATCTTGAAGCGAGGCTGCCACGTCAACGACCGCGATGGGCTGACAGACATGACGCTGCTGCATTACGCCTGCAAGGCTGGTGCTCATGGTGTTGGTAAGGAAGCCAGTGGGGGGGGGATTACACTCTATTCTTGGTGCGCCCCCCTGGGTGTCTCTCCTGGGCCTCAGAGCCCTGCCAGCTCTCTCAGGAGAAGCCACGCTCCCGTCTGGTCTTCCAACCTGCTTTTAAAATTTGACTCCCTGAGACCGCCTGTGGGTTTTAGTCAGTTTTGCATTCACGGCAATATCTGCACTACAACACACTAAGGCAGTGATGGCCAAACTCGGCCCTCCAGCTGTTTTGGGACTACAATTCCCATCATCCCTGACCACTGGTCCTGTTAGCTAGGGATGATGGGAGTTGTAGTCCCAAAACAGCTGGAAGGTCAAGTTTGGCCATCACTACACTAAGGAGTTTGAACATATGGATGAAGAATTCTCTGGTGGTGATTGGCTGAGCTGCCTCTGACATCACAGAAGCTTTGGGTTTATCCAGGGCCGGATTTAGACTTTTAGAGGCCCCCCAGATTCATAATTCAAAATAAAAACAATGCTAAACCATAAAAAGACACCCCCCAAATGAGACAAAGCGTACCCGTATTTTTCGCTCTATAAGACGCACCAGACAACAAGACGCACCTAGTTTTTGGAGGAGGAAAACAAGAAAAAAAATATTCTGAATCTCAGAAGCCAGAACAGCAAGAGCGATCGCTGCGCAGCGAAAGCAGCAATCCCTCTTGCTGTTCGGGCTTCTGGGATAGCTGCGCAGCATGCATTCACTCCGTAAGACGCATACACATCTCCCCTTACTTTTTAGGAGGGAAAAAGTGAGTCTTATAGAGCAAAAAATATGGTACATGTATTCTGAAATTAAATGACTACTTCCAAACTTTTATTTAAGTAGCAAGTGTCAAACTCTTTTTTGAATAAATGTATTATTTTTTGTGCTCCTGCTCTGCTGGTGCCCAAACTTGTGCTCAGTCTGCCTGTTGGGTAACCCAGTTTATCGCTGTTGTCCTCCTTCCCAGGTGACCCAGCCGCTGCTGTGCGCCTCTCCAACCAGCTCTTGGCTTTGGGTGCGGATGTGACCCTGCGCAGCCGCTGGACCAACATGAACGCCCTGCACTACGCGGCTTACTTTGACGTCCCGGAACTCATCCGCATCCTTCTGAAGGCCTCCAAGCCAAAAGGTAGGTTTGGAAGGAGGGGCGGGGCCTGTCCAGAAGAGGGCGGGACTTCCTGTATCTCCTGCGTCTCACCTCAGAGCTCACCTTGGCAACACAAAGCCCTTAATAACTTGGGGCCAGTTTACCTGTGAGATCACCTTACCCCTTATATGCCCCATCAACTGCTCTGATCTGCAGAGCTGGCACCATTACCGGCGTCACATAATACCCCTTCTGCATTTGTAAGACCTGCCCTTTGGAACTCCCTGCCGATTGACACCAGGCAGGCTCCTTCGCTATATTCTTTTCATCACCTGCTAAAAAAAACACAAAACTTTGTTTAGGTGAGCCTGCCCAGATAACACATAATGTTGGTGTGCATTTTAATCGCTTTTTAGTTTATCGCCTGTCTTTATTCTTTGAAGGCTTTGAATTGTTTTTGCCTATCATTTTATTGTTCTGTTCGCTTTAGAAACGGCTTGGAGTTTTTTTTGGTTTTTTGCCTCGCAATTGGTGTAAAAAATCCACAAAGTAAATAATGAGTAGTTCTCTGTAAGGAGAAGTTTGCAAAAGTGCCAGAGGTGTGGTTGTTGTTGTTTAGTTGTTTAGTTGTGTCTGCCTCTTCGTGACCCCCTGGACCAGAGCACGCCAGGCCCTCCTGTCTTCCACTGCCTCCCGCAGTTTGGTCAGACTCATGCTGGTCTCTTCGAGAACACTGTCCAACCATCTCATCCTCCGTCGTCCCCTTCTCCTTGCGCCCTCCATCTTTCCCAACATCAGGGTCTTTTCCAGGGAGTCTTCTCTTCTCATGAGGTGGCCAAAGTATTGGAGCCTCAGCTTCAGGATCTGTCCTTCCAGTGAGCATTCAGGGCACTCAGGCAGAGGTCTTGGCTCGGATTAATTCCCTGCTTCCTTCCTAAGAAGTTCTGACTGATAATATTGAGCATTACAGCAGCAGCTGCAAAAAACAACAGAAACCAGTCAGCTCCTCTTCATCTCCTGAGGGTTGGCACTCCTAGGCAACCTTCTTCACCAAGAATCGCAGCTCTGTGTAAGGAACTCCCAGCCATTCACCAATATTTGTTGCGTTCCTTTTATTATTATTATTATTATTATTATTATTATTATTATTATTATTATAAAGTGTTTTTAATGGGCAGACTCAGCTCTGAAATACTGTAAAGCAGGAGAGTTCAGCCCTTGCCAGTGTGGTCTGTGATCAGGGATGATGGGAGTTGTAGTCCACAGCATTGCAGGGGGTGGACTAGATGACCCTTGAGGACCCCTTCCAATCCTACAATTCTATGATTCCACGATCTGGAGTGTATCCCATTGACTGTAAAGCAGTAATAAGGAAGAAGCTTGCGAATCTCAGCCAGCTGCATGGCCAAGGATTCAAAATGTTTGCAAAAATGTAGTTGCCAGCTTGGATGTGGGAGATTGGTTTTGCCATGTAGAGGAGACAGCCAGTGTATGCTGGATCCTGGCAGTGTTTAATCGAGAGAGCACAGGGTCCCAAACCTTCAGTTGGACCCAGGTGGGAACTAATCGGAAGTCGGAGAAGAATTTTTCAGATAAGGACCCACTCAAGTTTGTGATTCATTTGCAATGTTCAGAGCCAGTTGTAGTTTCTGAAGAGTCTTCAGGGGCAGCAGCACAAAGCTGGGGGAACAGACTGCAAAGACAAATAATTCGCTTCAGGCATCTGATGAAGCAGGTTGTAGTTCATGAAAGCTGACGCCAAAATAAATTGGTTAGTCTTTTGTTGTTTAGTCGTTTAGTCGTGTCCGACTCTTTGTGACCCCCTGGACCAGAGCACGCCAGGCACTCCGGTCTTCCACTGCCTCCCGCAGTTTGGTCAAACTCATGCTGGTAGCTTCGAGAACAGTGTCCCACCATCTCGTCCTCTGCCGTCCCCTTCTCCTTGCGCCCTCCATCTTTCCCAACATCAGGGTCTTTTCCAGGGAGTCTTCTCTTCTCATGACGTGTCCAAAGTCTTGGAGCCTCAGCTTCAGGATCTGTCCTTCCATGAGCACTCAGGGCTGATTTCCTTCAGAATGGAGAGGTTTGATCTTCTTGCAGTCCATGGGACTCTCAAGAGTCTCCTCCAGCACTATAATTCAAAAGCATCAATTCTTCGGCGATCAGCCTTCTTTATGGTCCAGCTCTCACTTCCATACATCACTACTGGGAAAACCAGAGCTTTAACTATACGGACCTTTGTTGGCAAGGTGATGTCTCTGCTTTTTAAGATGCTGTCTAGGCTTGTCATTGCTGGTTAGTCTTTAAGGTGACACAAAACTCATTTTTGCTGTAAGACCAACCCTTCTGGAATTTCTGTAGCTCCCCATGGCCTTCACTTCCTTTGACCTTGTTCCATAAAGAGCCTCACATGCTCCGGCCTGGTTTGCACATAATACTAAGCCAAACAACAGTGATTATTTCACCCTTCTCCCAGGCTCCCTGCTGCCAGGCTACTTGGAGCTAAGTTATGGTTTGTCACGCCCAACAAACCATGAGTTGCAACCAAAGTTGTTTCTGCTTTGCCGCTCGTGGTTTGTTTGGTTTGAAGGTGACTAAGGCGGACCATGGCTTAGCTCTGGGTAACATGGTGAAAGGAGAACTGGAGGAGGGATGGAGCAGGCTCAGTTTACTCTCTGGTTGCCTGCACGCTTGCCCATTCTCACTAAACCATGGTTTGGCTCATCGCTGCGAGTAAGTGTGAAATGCTAACAGTGGCAAGTTGGTTTTAATACCTGCGCGACCTGTATATTCCTTCCCCCTTCAGTTCTGAACTCGACGTGTAGCGACTTCAACCACGGAACAGCCCTCCACATTGCTGCTTCCAACCTGTGCCTTGGGGCCGTGAAATGTCTCCTGGAACATGGTGCCAACCCAGCTGTCAGGGTAAGAAAGGGGAGCTGTGCTGGATAAACGTATTGATGATGATGATGATAAATTATTATTTATACCCCGCCCATCTGGCTGGGTTTCCCCAGCCACTCTGGGCAGCTCCCAACAGAATAATAATAATAATAATAATAATAATAATAATAATAGTGATAGTGATAAAACATGAAATATTAAAAACTTTCCTAAACAGGGCTGCCTTCAGATGTCTTCTAAAAGCCAGATAGTTGTTTATTTCCTTGACATCTGATGGGGAGGGCTTTCCACAGGGCAGGCGCCACTACCCAGAGGGCCCTCTGCCTGGTTCCCTGTAGCTTTGCTTCTTGCAATGAGGGAACGCCAGAAGGCCCTCGGAGCTGGACCTCAGTGTCCGGGCTGAATGATGGGGGTGGAAACGCTCCTTCAGGTCCACTGGACTGAGGCCGTTGACGGCTTTAAAGGTCAACACCAACACTTTGAAT
The DNA here is from genome assembly GCF_027172205.1 of Podarcis raffonei. NCBI lineage: Eukaryota > Metazoa > Chordata > Lepidosauria > Squamata > Lacertidae > Podarcis > Podarcis raffonei. The sequence goes on from NC_070609.1 coordinate 1,536,975, forward strand.
TGTGTTTGGAAAAGTACTGGGAGCCAATGTAGATCTTTCAGGACCGGTGTTATATGGTCTCGGCGGCCGCTCCCAGTCACCAGTCTAGCTGCCGCGTTCTGGATTAGTTATAGTTTCCGGGTCACCTTCAAAGGTAGCCCCATGTAGAGCGCATTGCAGTAGTCCAAGCGGGAGATAACCAGAGCATGCACCACTCTGGTGAGACAGTCCGTGGGCAGGGAGGGTCTCATCCTGCGTACCAGATGGAGCTGGTAGACAGCTGCCCTGGACACAGAGTTGCTGTAGTGCTGGTGGCACTTCCTTTTCTTCTGATACTATTATTATTATTATTATTATTATTATTATTATTATTATCATCACCCACCCATCTGGCTGGGTTTCCCCAGCCACTCTGGACGGCTGATAGGAAATGCTCTGTGGGAGGGGCACAAAATGGGGGATTGAGGAGGGTCCTTTTGGTGAAAGGAAGAGAATGAGAAGTGTCCCTATTTTCATTTGAGGAATGTTGGGGGGGGTGAGTGAGAGAGAGAGAGCGCAACACTGAAAGTCTGGAGGAGCAATCTAGTCTTTAACACAGGCACAAATATAAGAACAGTGCCTGTACATTTTGCCTCCCATCTCATGTTCTGCAAATGCTAGAAGATTCCTCTCCCTTTTCACTGAGATCTGGTAGTCTGGGGGTTATGGTTCATGGGGGGTGGAGGATTCCACCCCCCAGGGACCCCCATGGTGTCTCCTCCAGCGCAATGACCTCCCTGCGCAATGCTCTCTCCCAACAGAACAGCAAAGGCCAGGCGCCGTCCGACGTGGTCCCAGACCCCATGGACATGACCTTGGACAAAGCCGAGGCGGCCATGATCGCCAAGGAGCTGAAGCAGCTGCTGCTGGACGCGGTGCCCTTGAGCTGCAACCTCCCCAAGGTCACCCTGCCCAACTACGACAACATCCCGGGCAACCTCATGCTCATCTCCCTCGGCCTCAAGCTCGGCGACCGAGTCATGGTGGACGGGCTGAAGGTAAGGCCAAGGTGTCCCTCATCATGGCAGGTGGGTTTGGGACCCCCATCACCAGTGTCTCTTGGGTAGGACTGGACTTGAAAAGCCCACGGTGCTGACATCTAATGGGTTGTGTCCAATGCTAGTCCTTCTCAGGGTTGACCCACTAATTCAACACAGTGGGACCTCTGGTTGCGAACAGGATCCGTTCCGAGGTCCGTTCGCAACACGAAAAGAGCGCACCCCGCAGTGGCGTGTCTGCACACGCACGGGTTGCGATTTGCCGCTTCTGCTCATGCGCGTGACGTCATTTTGTGCTTCTGCGCATGCGCGAGCGCCAAAACCCGGAAGTAACCTGAAAGAACGTAACATGAAGCGGACGTAACATGAGATGTGACTGTACTGTTCATGTTAAGGAAAAATTCTGGGGTGGGAGACTACCCAACAGCCCAGCTCGTCGGGGTGCAAGTCCCCCGCGGATCCAAGTGGTCAGTAAAAAAGGAAGTTCCAGCCAAGTAATTTGGAGCAAAGGAGCAGTCAGTAGACCATGATTTTTATTGTTGCGCAACAGGTCCCCCAGGAGTAAGAACCCTGAGGGTGGGGTGACCTCCTCTTTTAAACCTTCCCTCTTTCCCCCAGAATACACTTTGAGCAGCAGCATTGATACATCATCACTACATCACTAGCATGTCACAAATGGGGAGGGGCACACAAGGGTTAGGGACGCGGGTGGCACTTGGTCTAAACCACATAGCCTAGGACTTGCCAATCAGAAGGTCAGCGGTTCGAATCCCCATGACGGGGTGAGTCCCGTTGCTCTATCCCAGCTCCTGCCAACCTAGCAGTTTGAAAGCACATAAAAGTGCAAGTAGATCAATAGGTATTGCTCTGGTGGGAAGGTAAATGGCGTTTCCGTGCGCTGCTCTGGTTCGCCAGAAAGCAGCTTAGTCATGCTGGCCACATGACCCGGAAAAACTGTCTGCAGACAAACGGCGGCTCCAGTAAAGCAAGATGAGCGCCACAACCCGAGTCGTTCACAACTGGACCTAATGGTCAGGGGTCCCTTTATCTTTACACAAGGGTTACACAAGTTCAACATTAGGTCACTTTATCAGATATCTTTCCCAACACCTCTTAACTCCCTATCATTGGAAGAACAATGAAACTCTTTCCATCTCCTTGCCCTCAGGACTTGTCTGGAAATGGGCTTTCAGAACACCTGACTTGCTCAACTGCCTCTGCGGATGTCTAGTGTTGCCCCCTTGGTCACTCCCTGGGTGGGTGGCCCTGTATGTGCTCTCACGCTTGGGGAATTATGGTGGGATGCCCTGTTCCTGCTGCCCACGTGACTTCCTGCTTCTTGGTTCATGGAGGGAGGTGGAGCCCAAATTCACCTTTCTTTAAGGACCAAAATGGCGTTGGAATGAGGAGAGTCGGTTAAAGTATGGATTTTCTACGAATTTATAGGTATCTTCCCAGAGCTGTCAAGTCAAAGGGATACATTCAGGCATAATATTTGTAACATTGTAACAACTTTACAGATGTGCCCCCCATGTCATTTCCACAACAGTTCAAAAGCATGGGAAGCTGCTGCCAGCCTGTGCCAACAATATTAATTTAGATGGGCCAGTGGTCCAATTCATTTTTATAAGCTGACGTCCTCTGTTGCGTCTTGTTTCCCCAATCTCGCCATGCCTCCCTGCAGTTGGGCACCTTGCGTTTCTGCGGCACGACAGAATTTGCCAGCGGCCAGTGGGTGGGCGTGGAGCTGGATGAGCCGGACGGCAAAAACGACGGCAGCGTGGGAGGAATCCGTTACTTTATCTGCCCTCCGAAACACGGTAATCTAAAGCGGGGTTATGCCCCCTTGACACCAGCACTCCTCTGCCTTCAAATCCAGCAGCCGTCCAAGTCAACTACACAAATATCAAAGCTATAGAAGAGCGCAACTCCTGGGTTTCCCCCAGAACACGCCTTCTAGGCCAGGGGCTCCCAAAGTGGGTGGTACTGCCCCCTGGGGGAGTGGGATTTCCTAGCGGGATGCTAAGAAGGGGGTGTCAGGGGGTCGCTGGAGGTATAAATTGTTACATTTCCTGCTCCATGGTTGCAGTCATGGGATTGTTGTCTATCTCATGACGGTGTATGTTTTGACTCCACCGCGTGGGAAGTGAGGGAGACAGGTTGTTTGTGTTACTGTGTTCCACGAAGTGGGACTATTGTCCTTTGTTCTCTCTCTTTGCTGTCTGATGCTAGAGAAGAGGGAGACATGCTTCAGTGCTCCATGGGTGCTTATATGTAAATAAAGTAGATTAGCCAAAATGCTGAGTTGCTGAGAGTCTGTCATGCATGCTGCGCAAACTCTGCGGATCCCTAAGTGTGCCGGTGTCTGGTGGCATTGGTCGCTGTGATGTTCAGGCTGAAGAAAGCTTATGAAGCTCCCGAACGATCGACCAGGAGGGAGAGAACGTGCCAGTCGGGCATGTGTCTCTGCCAGGGTCCTACTCGAGTGTACGCTGAGCTCCTGACATAAATGACTGCCATTTTGAAAAGCTGGCATCACCAAGTTTTTTTGAATTGATTAAACTAAATGGTTCTAATTGGACATTTCTGAGCACAATTCAAAGTGTTGGTGCTGACCTTTAAAGCCCTAAATGGCCTCTGTCCTGTATACCTGAAGGAGCGTCTCCACCCCCATTGTTCTGCCCGGACACTGAGGTCCAGCTCCGAGGGCCTTCTGGCGGTTCCCTCGCTGTGAGAAGCCAAGTTACAGGGAACCAGGCAGAGGGCCTTCTCGGTGGTGGCGCCCGCCCTGTGGAACGCCCTCCCACCAGATGTCAAAGGAATAAACAACTATCTGACGTTTAGAAGACATCTGAAGGCAGCTCTGCTTAAGGAAGTTTTTAATGTTTAATGCTGTATTGTGTTTTGAATATTTGGTTGGGAGCTGCCCAGAGTGGCTGGGGAAACCCAGCCAGATGGGCAGTGTATAAAATGTTGTTGTTGTTGTTTGCACAGTTCTTACCCGCCATGTAAGCTTTGGGCTTCTGGTTTTCCTTCCCAGGAGTGTTTGCTTCTGTGTCCAAGATCACCAAAGCTGCCGATCAGACGCCTTCGTCAGTGACCTCCACCCCACGAACCCCCCGCATGGACTTTTCCCGCATGACCGCAAAGGGCCGGAAGGAAAAAGACAAGGACAAGAAAGGTGAGCTGGACTCCCTTTCATTGTGGACTCTCCTTTTAAACAGAGGTTGGAGGGCTCCCTGTCGTGGATGCTTTAGTTGAGACTCCTGCATTGCAGGACGTCAGACTAGAGGACTCTTGTGGTCCCTTCCTGTTAGGATTCTTTTCCCGTGTTGCAGTCACGGGATTGTGTTTATCCCATGACGGTGTATGTTTTCATTCTACATTGTGGGAAGTGACGGAGACAGGATGTTTTTATTACTGTGTTTCCGTGACGCTGGACGTTTGTCCTTGTATTCTCTCTCTTTGCTGTCTGATGAGCAAGAGGAAGGAGCGGAGTTGCGACGCTCCGAGTGTGTATATGTAAATAAATGTAGTTTTGCCAAAAAGCTGCGCTTCTGAGTCTGAACGCTGACTGCCTGTACTCTGCTGATCCTGAAGTGTGCTGATGGCTCTTGGTATCAGTCGCTGTGATGTTTGGGCTGGAGAAAGCTTTTGAATCTCCTGAAAGAACGACCAGGAGGGAGAGAGCATGCCAGTTGGGCATGTGTCTCTGCTGGCTTCCTACTCGTGTGTAGGACCTCCTGACACTTCCAACTCTGATTCAATACAGATAGTTTTACAAACAACAGACATAATAAAATTATAGACCTGGATATGTCGTCGGAATCCGCCACAATTGTTTTCAGGTGTTCACCATGTTTTTGGATGGTTTAAAATACGTTTTATTTTAATTGAGATAGAAATTTGATAAATAAAACAAGATAAATAAGTTATGGAGCAAACTAAAACATCCAGATCTCGCTTCTCTCCTCCCGTCTGCTCTGTCCAGCTCTCCGGAAGAAGTCCTTATCTGTTGGCAGCCTGGACCGTGAAGGACTGAAGATTGAGATTGGGGATCACGTCCTGGTGGCAGGTCAGAAGCAAGGCATCATTCGTTTCTACGGGAAGACAGATTTTGCCCCAGGTAAGCCAAGAGCTGGTGATCTGGGAAGCCATTTCCATGGGAGGGTTAAGATCCTGTCTAGGGGGTGGGGCAGAGCATTGAGACCGACGTGCAGACTTTGGATCGGTAGCATGAAAAAAATAACCCCAGGAGTCCTGATCCGAGCTCAGGGTTCTGAGTTCAAGTCCTGCCTCTGCTGTGATGTCCCTGCGTGGCCTCAAATCACTCTCAGTTTCACCCCTCTGACAATGGGAGTAACAGTGGTCTACCTCAGGTGTTGTTCTTTTAGGAGAGTGCAAACGAGGACGCCGATTGCAAAGCATTCTGCGAGATTAAGGTTGTAGTCCTCAGCGTTACTAATGTGGAAGGGAGTCCCCTTTGAAATCTGTGAGACAAATTCCTAGTCCCTGTTGGAATTAGCAAGAGTAATTTAAAAATCTGCATTTCTGACTAATTTTCATGTTTTTCTTTCCCTCTCTCTTTCTCTCCAGGCTACTGGTTTGGCATTGAACTTGACAAGCCCACAGGAAAACACGATGGCTCGGTCTTTGGAGTTCGCTATTTCACCTGCGCCCCTAAGCATGGAGTCTTTGCCCCGCCTTCCAGAGTGCAGAGGTGTGTGGGATTTATATTTCGCGTGATTTAACAAGCTGCTAAAATAGTTTTTAACATAGCTAAGAGTGATCCTGTTCTAATTTGGGGAGCATATTCTGTAGATAAAATGCTGATTCATTTGCTGTCTTTTCTTGAAAATTAGGCAGTATATATTGTGGGATAAGGGACGCGGGTGGTGCTGTGGGTTAAACCACAGAGCCTAGGACTTGCTGATCGGAAGATCGGCGGTTCGAATCCCCGCGACGGAGTGAGCTCCCGTTGCTCAGTCCCTGCTCCTGCCCACCTAGCAGTTCGAAAGCACGTCAAAGTGCAAGTACCTTCCGGTGGGAAGGTAAACGGCGTTTCCGTGCGCTGCTCTGGTTCGCCAGAAGCGGCTTAGTCATGCTGGCCACATGACCCGGAAGCTGTACGCTGGCTCCCTCGGCCAATAAAGCGAGATGAGCGCTGCAACCCCAGAGTCGGTCACGACTGGACCTAATGGTCAGGGTCCCTTTACCTTTACCTATATTGTGGGATGTGATACATAAGCAGCAGTCAAGTACAAACATTCCGTGTTTTCCTAGAGTGGACATGCATGGGATGTTTGGTCCAGCCAGTCGAAAGCTTCCTGTTTCCTCCTGGCTGGGACATCCGTCCTTTGCATGTGACTAGAGGTGAGCGTGACCTTACCTGTCCAGGTAACAAAAGGACAAGGCACACAGCTCCCCCCCTCTCTTTGACTTCCTCCGTCATTGGAGCAGTTTTTAGCTAGAGATGCCTTGTTAGCTTCCAGCCAACAGAGGGCACTGGGATTATCCCCATATGGGGTAGATCCACATGTATATCCTTTGTAACTAAGTCTGCCTTCAGGGATCCAACTGTGAACTGAATGTGAGTAAACTTTTCTTATATGCAGTGGACGCTCAGGTTGCGAACGTGATCTGTGCGGGATGCACCTTTGCAACCCGCAGCGTTCGCAACCTGCAGCGGCGCATCTGCACACACATGGGTTGCGATTCGGCACTTCTGCGCATGCGCAAAGCGTGATTTAGCGCTTCTGTGCATGCACAACCACTGAAACCCGGAAGCAACCCATTCCGGTACTTCTGGGTTTCGGTGGTCCGTAACCCGAAAAAATGCAACCTGAAGCATCTGTAACCCGAGGTATGACTGTACTTTGCACAAGATTGTGGTGTGTTTATTCTTTTAAGATGGATATAAAGGAACTTACCAGGAACCTAATAGTGAGAGGCTTAAACAAGCCTGCAACCAGCTATCCGCTGTGCATTTAAAGGGGGAATGTGAAACTCTGCTAAGTAAAGGAACTTGCTAGCGCAGGTTAGGAAGGATATTAATAAACAACATATCCTCTCCTGCCTCCCTGAACATTTTAAAATAATCATAGCCACTACTACAAACATCAGAGTTCCAAAGAGGGCATGTGGGAAGACACCATGTTGAGAAGCTGGAAGGTGTGCAGAGGAGGGTGACCAAGACGATCAAGGGTCTGGAAACTGAGCCTGATGAGGAACGGTTGAAGGAGCTGGGTACGTTTAGCCTGGGAAAGAGGAGAAATGAGAGCCATCTTCAGAAATCTGAAAGGAAGATGGAGCAAGCTTCTTTTCTGCTCCTCCAGAGGGTAGAACGCAAACAGCGGCTTCAAATGACAAGGAAGGAGATTACGATGAAAAATCAGGGGGGAAATTCCGACGGCAGGTGGAACAGACTCCCTCAGAAGGTGGTGGACTCCCTTGCAGATTTTTAAACGGAGATTGGGTGGCCGCCTGTCAGGGATTATTTAGCTTGTGGTTCCTGCATGGCAGGGAGTTGGACTAGATGACCTTGGGCGTCTCCTTCCAACTCTACAATTCTATGATCTCCTGGCAAGTAATCTGGTTTTTATGCTTGCCTTGTTCTTGACTGTGAATTAATCGTGGCCATCTCTCTTTTGCAGAATCGGAGGACCCAAAGATTCCCAGGGAGATGGCACTTCGGCAAAGAAAGTCCACCAAGTCACTAGTAGGTACACCCTGGGCTTTGTTTTCTCCCACGTGAGCAAAGATGCAACACAAGAGTTTCCAAATATCTGTTTCCCACTTTTGTCAGCCTCCTGTGCTTTTTAATGCTGGCTGACAAGTTCAGCAGGTGATGTTTTCCCATATACCGTATTGGCCCGGATATAAGCCGCACCTTTAAAATTCGGGGGGGGGGGGCGGAGAGAAGAAAAGTCAATACCCGAATATAAGCCTCTCCCTTAAAATTCGGCCGGCACTCACACCTGTTCTGTTTTACTGTATGTCTGTTTCAGCAGCAATATTGCAAAAGCCCATTTTTGTAAGGTCGTGAATTTAACCCGCACTTTAACTTTTCATGGTCAGAATTCTCTTAGTCTTTCTGTCATTTTTGCCAGTTCTGCATAGTTCATCAACTTCTCTTGCCATTGTTCTTTAGTTGGTATTTCTCCAGTCTTCCAATTTTGTGCAATCAACATTCTTGCTGCTGTAGTGGCATACATAAATAAAGTCCTCTTTTCTTTTGGTATGTCTTGACCTAAAAAACCCAATAAAAAGGCTTATGGTTTTTTTACAAAAGTTATTTTTAACGTTTTCTTCAATTTATTATATATCATTTCCCAGTAGGATTTTACCTTCTTACAATCCCACCACATATGAAACCTTCTGTTTCATATCTCCAACACTCTTTCTTTTTGTTTTTATACATTTTTGCCACCCTTTCTCCGTTCTTAAAAGGACCACCTCTTCCTTTTCCCTCTCCTTCAGTCTCACAGCCAAAGCGCAACTTCACAGCAGTCAGAACCCCAAAAGATATCACATCGGAAAACTCCATCTCTAGGTAAGGACAACCTATGCTTGCCTCCCTTTGAAATCTCTTCAATTCACATACATCAGGCATGTCCAGCTCCCAAGAGACTGCGATCTACTCCCACTATAAAAAAACTGACAGTGATCTACCCATTGGATTGACCAAAGTTGTCGAGCTTGTTTGGGAGGGTGTCAGTCAGGATCACATGATCGACCAGGGACGCCCCATGATCAGTGAGAGCCAGTGTGGTGTAGTGGTTAAGAGCGGTGGACTCGCAATCTGCTGAACCAGGTTCGCTTCCCTCCACATGCAGCTGCTGGGTGACCTTGGGCCAGTCACACTTCTCTGAAGTCTCTCAGCCCCACTCACCTCACAGAGTGTTTGTTGTGGGGGAGGAAGGGAAAGGAGATTGTTGGCCACTTTGAGACTCCTGAAGGAGAGTGATAAAGCGGGATATCAAATCCAAACTCCTCCTCTTCTTCTTCTACATATACTCCTGTTTCCCCACCCCACTCTAAGTAGAGTAGTAAGTGGGAAGAACTTGAGTGGACCAAGGAGGGGAGCCAAGGGCCAGTTTGGAGCATCCATTGGGTGAGGCCTCCTGAGGATTTTGCAGCTCATGGTGGTGCCTGGCAACTGAGGTGGATTTTGGTGGGCTTGAGCAGGTCAGGGGTGAAGCCTTGCAGATTTGGGCAGGTCCGGGGCTTAACCTAGAGCGGGGATGGGGAACTGGTTGCCTTCCTGATGTTGTTGGACTCCAACTCCCATCAGCCCCAGCCAGTTGAGGTCATGGATGATGGGAGTTGTTGCTACAAGGAAGAAGTTGGAAACATCCACTTCCTAACTTGCACTTAACCACAAATTATTGTAAGGTTCGAAAGGACAAACGGAGGGGAGGGTAAACGATGAACCGCAAACAAGCCAGGTTCAGAAACCATGGTTTGATCCAGTGTTGTTTCAATAATACATTGCTGCTGCTGCTGCTTCTTTCTTCTTCTTCTTTGGTGATCACTTGTGGCTGAGTAAGATTGTCTTCCATAAACATGGTTTTAAAAGTGACTGTGGAGGCCAGTTCTGGATCCACACATCTTTCCACAGTGGGGACATTGGTTTCTGGGTGGGAGTTGATCATGGTGTGGATTTGCCAAGTGTGCCTTCCTCTTAGCACGTTTCTCCCTTGCATCTTGAGTTTGAGTACACCCGAGTGGCGCTGTGGGTTAAACCACAGAGCCTAGGACTTGCCGATCAGAAGGTCAGCGGTTCGAATCCCCGTAACGGGGTGAGCTCCCATTGCTCGGTCCCTGCTCCTGCCAACCTAGCAGTTCAAAAGCATAAAGTGCAAGTAGATAAATAGGTACCGCTCCGGCGGGAAGGTAAACGGCGTTTCCGTGCGCTGCTCTGGTTCGCCAGAAGCGGCTCAGTCCTGCTGGCCACATGACCCGGTAGCTGTACGCCAGCTCCCTCGGCCAGTAAAGCAAGATGAGGACCGCAACCCCAGAGTCGGCCACGACTGGACCTAATGGTCAGGGGTCCCTTTAGCTTTACCTTTACCCGAGTTCGAGTGTCTTCAAAGCCCATGACACCTTTGGTAAAGGCTGCTCTCCAACTGGAGCGCTCACAGGCCAGTGTTTCCCAATTGCTGGCATTTATACACAGTTACACCTTTTTGGACGTAACAATAAACTGTGGTTAGTGTTAGAAACAAAATGGATGATTGCAACCTTATTGAGATGAACGGCTAATGTGCAAACCCCAGAGTCCCTTGTACTCATTTATACAATCATATTCCTTTAGTACTTTATTTTCATAAGTGCCCCAGTAAATTAGTGATGGATGTTGTTGGCTGTTCTCTGGGTCTTTCCCCTCCCCCTCCCCCAATATTGTGTCTTATGATCTGAACTATGAATTGTTTTCAAGTCTCTCTGAGTGCAGAGAACATAAACATGGTTTAAATGAATTCTGCAAATACATTTGCTCAAAGCCATCCCATTGCCTTCAGAGCAGAAGCTGGATTTTGCCTTCTGGATCCGTACCTGACTTTCAAATCCACCCTAGCATATATATACAGTACAGCTGGCTTGGGCCTTGCCTTACCAATGAAAGTACCTAAGCTTTGCATTGAGAGGGGTTGATTTAAACCCTCCTTCCCCAACCTGAATATTCGTTATTGTTATTTATAAAATTTGTTAGTCGCTTCATCTTTCGCAAGGCAGCTCAAAGCGACTTGCAACCATGATGTACCCTTCAGATGTTTTGGAACCACAACCCACCAGCCCCAGCCAGCATGGCCCCCAGCACATCTGGAATACAACAAGTTGGAGAAGGTTGGTTTAAGGGACATCCAGAGCGTTGATCGTTGAGATGCACATGGAGAAACCGCAAATCGTTCAGTGGTTCTAGGAAGTGGAGCCTTTCACTTCCGGTTTATTTATTTCTTAATTATATTTCCATACCAACCTTCATCTGGAGATCAAAGGGCAGTTCATACAATGTAACATGTTTTCTCTTCTGCTGCTTCCTGTCCAGAGCTTCATCAATAGTCATTTTTCAAACTCTCTCTCCCCTTCCCTTCGTCTCCTGCAGGTTACTTTTCTGCTGTTGGTTTCCGTGGATGCTCCGTGCAGAAATGCAGTCGTAAACCTACCTGCGGCTCCCTCTTCCCTTTTCCTCTGCTGTTTCTTCGCTCTCCAAGTAATCAAAGACTGCTCTTCGGTTATTTTTTGCCCTCATCTCTCCTCCCCTGATTGCCGTTCTAGTGAACCCCAGTGCCTTGTTAAAACATATTAACACCACCCCTCTAGTAGTTTGTGAGAAATGCTATACTTATACCTTCCGTCCCCCGTTTCCTGGCACTCACTCCCATGGGATTTCGGCTAAAGCAGGTCTCTTCTGGCACCTCTTCGTTTTCCAGCCTATTAATTGGCACCTAAAAGCTCACGCAGTTAGTCGGCTCAGACGTCTTTAAATGGAGGACAGAGCCCTAGGAGATAAATCTCTGCCTTCCTCCCCACTCGCTTGGTGCGTGTCGCAAAAGATCCCAAACTCGCTGAATTTCTCATTATCCCTGCTGGAGAATCACACGTGCAGAGCAGATTGCCTTGGTAGAAGCTGAACCCTGTTGCCTGAGACGAGATTAATGTTATCTTCCCTCTGCTATGCTCCCGGTTCTGCCCTCTCCTCATTCTAGCTTTCCCCTGAAAAGAGGGTGCCCTGGGCAGCCTGGTCCCTTGCGGGCTGCTCAGAAGTAAGCCCCATTGAGTTCACTATTTGCAGGTAAGTGTGCTCAGCAGGAGTGGCTAACCGATGGCCTAGGGGCAATATCCACCTCCTCCAGCAATTTCTGGTGGCCCCCACAGAGCAACTGGCTTCTTTCCCTCTGCTCCCCAGACAGGTGGGTAGTGCTGATGAGTCCCGACCTGCCTTTGAACCCCAGTTGCTGGCAATTGCAGGTGGGGAAAAGTGTTGCTGTGTTCATGGCCTGTTTATGGACTTCACGTCAGGGAATCTGGTTGGCCGCTGGGGTACCCAGGATGCCCGGGCTCCCTTTTGGCTTGATCCAGCAGGGCTTCTGCTGCCCTTATGAGAGCGGGGAGGTTTCCAGCAAGCAGGGAGAGGGGATATCACCCCTTTACACCTTTACCCAAAGGGCCCCTTCTCTCTTGGGGACAGCGTCTTCATCAAGAGGTACCGAAGAGGCTCAGGAAACAGGAGGAAGCCCTCCAAGACCTCAGAAGGACACAAAAGCAGTGCAGGATGGCAGCTCGAAACAGCAATGAAGCCTTCTCCAAGTCGAGTCCTTCCAGATGCTTTGGACTACACTCCCATCGGCTCCAGCACTGGTCGTAGGACTGCTGTGGCCAATGGGAGCACAGCTGAGCCCGCTGGGGCTGATGGGAGTCGTAGGCCAAAATGTCTGGTGAGCGAAGGCAAGGCATTCTTGCTGACCCCCTGCACACAGACAGGAGCAGGAGATAAAGTCCGCAGCGTCCAGGGGCCCGACTTGTAGCATCTGAGCACGCTGACTCCTCGGACAAATCAGCTTTCTTTGCAGTTGAAGAATAGCGACCTGTGGGGTGCAGATGCAAGTCTCATCTAAAACGTAGTGTGTGTTAGCAGCTGTGCTTAGCATTTGTGTGAGTTAGCCTACAGGGAAGAGGAAACCACCCAGTAACAGCCTGTGATGGTTTGTAGTATGTGTATGTATCTCTGTGTGTATATTGAGCATATATTTCCAGAAGTCACTTTTTCCTATTAAAAAAATGGGGGTGGGTGGGGGGGTGGGAGAGAATAAAGAAATATTATAACTTTCCTTTTGCCAGCCTGGTGCCTTCCAGATGTTTTGGTTGCGCTGATGGAAGCTGCCTCCCAAAACATCTGGAGGGACTGGGTTTGCAAAAGCTGCTATAACTCACTGTTACTTCAACTCCAGCATTCATTAGCTGCAGCATGTTAGCTATTATAATCCATCTCAGTTAACATTTTAAACATACGGCTTTTGCTCAGAGGTCCCTACATTTTAGCTCACTTGGAAAGGGTTTAATCGAAATATTGGGACAGCAAGAGAGCACATGGTATCGGCCTATCGGAGCAGTTCCTGAGGCTGGCAAGGTGGAGAGTTCCTGGGTTCGAACATTGCTGCAGTTATCAGCAGAACTGATCAGGAATCAGGACGAGCGTTAAAAGTGAGCTGGGAAAGCAAAATCTTCAAATCCAGTCACCCTTTTGAAGTTTTGGTGGAGGAATCTCTGCATCAGCGCTTTAAACGTTTTGAGATTGTGGGTGCAAACCCCGAGTCAGAGAGCACGCAGTTAGAAAACAAAGCAGTGTGCATAATTTCATTCCAGACCGAGCTGAGATTCCCGTTCTTCCTCCCAGCTTGGGAGAGGAGTAAGGGCAAGACCTCCTTTCCCCACCTCCTGAGCAAATTCCTTCCTTGCTCATCTCTCTGCATGTGCTCCCGTTTCCTTCCTTATCACACCTGCAAGGCCCGTTTGGAGACTGCGGAAAGCAATCCTGAGAAAAAACAGGCCAAAGGGCTTTGGGAAGATAACTACGATTGCCACATTCAGAAGTCTTCTGCCTTCAGCCTGTGCAACAGGTGCAGCCCTTTTTGGGGGGGGAGACCAGGCTCCCAGTGATAACGCCACACCTGTTGAATTAGGGCTGCTTGGACAGCCACGCCCGGAGAGGATGTTTGCATTCCAGCATAAAGACTCAAACCTGGAGAAACATTTGGGGTCTTGAAGAAAGACTGGTAGGCCAAGATTGCAGTCCAAGCCTCTTGTCTTTCACCTTCCCCTCCATGCTAAATCCCCCCCCCCCCATTTTCTCTTTTGTTTCGAGATGCCAAGGTACCCCCAACCTTGCGTCATCCTTTGGCCATCAGCTTGCCATCTCTCAGCTGTAAATACACGACCTCCTCATCCTTCACTTGTCCTTGTAACTTCCTTATCACTCTGCAACCCTTCACTGACCAGCAATAAATAAACCTTTCAGTTGATTTCAGCTTCGCATTTGGCCACTAGGGGAAATAACCTAGGCGTGTGTCCATCCACCTCCCTTGTCGGAACCGGGGTAATAACTCTCCCGCTGTAGAAATCACAGTCGGGATTGCGTAGTCTTCCCCAAACATAGCAATGACAACTTGCCACTGGCGTTACATCGGATCTCAGTCGCCGGCCTTCTCCGTGGCTTCCTGTGAGATTCCCTTCCTTTTTATGTAGAAACCACACTGGATTGTGTTCTTTCTGCCTACATGTATATTCTTTATTTTTTAAACGAAACAAATAACTTTGTAAACTGTCGAGTGAGATGGCTTGCCGTGCCCTCTGCTGAGCTCTCTGTTGAATCTTGCATGATTTCTGTCCTCCCTGACCCCCTCGTCCGCCCAGGCACACTGGAAGAAGGAGAAAAGCGGGGGGCAGGGGCCTTAGCATGACGAAAATATCACTATGCTATTGCTTATCTGTTATTAACAAATTAATAAAAAGTGTTTCTATGTGCATGGTGTGCAGAGCTCTTCCTTTCTGCGCTCTCTCTCTCTCTGAGATGGATTCGGGGAATAATCTAGCTCAGCCTTTGGCGTTGGACTACAACTCCCTTCATCCCTTATCTTGCTAGCCATAATAATAATAATAATAATAATAATAATAATAATAATAATAATATACTATTTATACCCCGCCCATCTGGCTGGGTTTCCCCAGGCATTCTGGGTGGCTTCCAACAGAGTATTAAAATACAATAGTCAATTAAACATTAAAAGCTTCCCTAAACAGGGCTGCCTTCAGATGTCTTCTAAAAGTCTGGTAGTTGTTGTTCTCTTTGACATCTGGTGGGAGGGTGTTCCACAGGGCGGCACCACCACCAAGAAGGCCCTCTGCCTGGTTCCCTATAGCTTTGCTTCCTGCAATGAGGGAACCACCAGAAGGCCCTCGGATCTGGACCTCAGTGTCCAGGCAGAACGATGGGGGTGGAGACGCTCCTTCAGGGATACTGGGCCTTTGAGGCTGTTTAGGGCTTTAAAGGTCAGCACCAACTCTTTGAATTGTGCTCAGTAACGTCCTGGGAGCCAATGTAGGTCTTTCAGGACCGGTGTTATATGGTCTCGGCGGCCGCTCCCAGTCACCAGTCTAGCTGCCGCATTCTGGATTAGTTGTAGTTTCCAGGTCACCTTCAAAGGAAGCCCCATGAGAGCGCATGGCAGTAGTCCAAGCAGGAGATAACCAGAGCATGCACTACTCTGGCCAGACAGTCTGCGGGCAGGGAGGGTCTCATCCTGTGTACCAGATGGAGCTGGTAGACAGCTGCCCTGGACACGCCTAGGGATGAGGGGAACTGTAGTCCAACATCTGGGTACCCAAGGTCAAGAAAAGCTGATCCTGCTCAACAACAGCCAAGCTGGCAGCCTCCAGATCTGTAGCATTAGCACCAATGGTCAGGGATGATGGGAGATGTAGTCTAGGTAGAAGATGGGAGATGGGATGATGGGAGATGTAGTCTAGCTACCCACAAACAAGAGCTCACTCCAGAAATTCAGCAAAAAGCCGCAGTTCAAAACGCGTTTCCCAAATGTATTGCTTATTGTACCACATTTAGAACCCTCCTTCCCTCCTAGGACCTCCAGGTGACACGCATAGTTCTCCCCATTTTTTCCTCACAACCCCCCTGCAAGATAGGTTAGGCTGAGAGACAGTGATTCTCCCAAGGTCACCCAGCGAGATTTATATGGATGAATGGGGATTTGGACTCTGGTTTCCTAGATCTTAATCCGACACTAACCACTACACCACACTGGAATTAAGAGCAAGGGCGTAGCAAAGGCACTTGAACAAAGCAGATGGAGCCCAGAAGGAAAAGTTTACTGAACAAAGCATTATACAGCTTCAGAAAGAAATGAGGGGGTGCCTTTCCAACAGGGCTTGCTCAGAGCAGGGTTAGAGTCCACTCACTTTCTCCAAGAAAACCTCATAGTAAGACATCCTTCTCCCACACCCCCAAAGGGACCCAGGAGTCCTGGCCCCTCTCCTTCCTCCAGAGAACCCAGGAGTCCTGGCCCCTCTGCTTCCTCCAGACCCCCAAAGGAACCCAAGAGTCCTGGCCTCTATCTTTTCCCCAGACAATCAAAATAACCCAGGAGTCCTGACCCGTTTCCTTTCACCAGACCTTCAAAGGGACCCAGGAGTCCTGGCCCCTCTGCTTCCTCCAAACCCCCAAAGGAACCCAGGAGTCCTGGCCCCTCTGCTTCCTCCAAACCCCCAAAGGAACCCAAGAGTCCTGGCCCTTATCTTTTCCCCAGACAATCAAAATAACCCAGGAGTCCTGATCCGCTTCCTTTCACCAGACCTTCAAAGGGACCCAGGAGTCCTGGCCCCTCTGCTTCCTCCAAACCCCCAAAGGAACCCAGGAGTCCTGGCCCCTCTGCTTCCTCCAGACCCCCAAAGGAAGCCAAGAGTCCTGGCCCCTATCTTTCCCCCAGACAATCAAAATAACCCAGGAGTCCTGCCCCATCTCCTTTCACCAGCCCTTCAAAGGAACCCAGGAGTCCTGGCTGCCAGCGTCTTTGCTCTTCAAGAACACCCCCCCCCACCAAAGACTCATTTTGACCAGCCCGCAGACAATTGATTGGTTCACTAGACTGAAGGAAGGCGGGACCTACAAAGCTCAGCTGTTTACTGATCCTTCCCGCTGGAGGCTTTCCCCGCTTTCTTTCATTGGATGGATGCCGCTGTCAGTCAACGAGCTACCCGGAAACGTGCCCTTGCTGTCTGCTCTAATGAGTGAGTATCCGTGGAGCTAAAGGGCGGGGGGAGTTTGCAATGGGGAGGGGGCGGCTCAGGACTCCTGGGTTCCTTTTCCTGCCCTTGGGAGCCCTGCTAGAGGGCTTAGGCGTCCTGCCGAGGCTTGGCTCAGTTGGAATGGGGGATGCTTCCCTTGCACCCCTTGTTCCCATTTGCAAGAATGTCCAGCTGCATGGCTGGACCTTTTATTGAGGGTGAAAGAGGAGAGCGCAAAATATGGTCTGAAGCTCAACATCAAAAAAACCAAGATCGTGGCCACTGGGCCCATCACCTCCTGGCAAATAGAAGGGGAAGAAATGGAGGCAGTGAGAGATTTTACTTTCTTGGGCTCCATGATCACTGCAGATGGTGACAGCAGTCACGAAATTAAAAGACGCCTGCTTCTTGAGAGAAAAGCGATGACAAACCTAGACAGCATCTTAAAAAGTAGAGACATCACCTTGCCAACAAAGGTCCGTATAGTTAAAGAAATGGGTTTCCCAGTAGTAATGTATGGAAGTGAGAGCTGGACCATAAAGAAGGCTGATCGCCGAAGAATGGATGCTTTTGAATTCTGGTGCTGGAGGAGACTCTTGAGAGTCCCATGGACTGCAAGAAGATCAAACCTCTCCATTCTGAAGGAAATCAGCCCTGAGTGCTCACGGGAAGGACAGATCCTGAAGCTGAGGCTCCAAGACTTTGGCCACCTCATGAGAAAAGAAGACTCCCTGGAAAAGACCCTGATGTTGGGAAAGATGGAGGGCACAAGGAGAAGGGGACGATGGAGGAAGAGATGGTGGGACAGTGTTCTCGAAGCGACCAACATGAGTTTGACCAAACTGCGGGAGGCAGTGGAAGACAGGAGGGCCTGGCGTGCTCTGGTCCAGGGGGTCACAAAGAGGCGGACACAACTAAACGACTAAACAACAACAACCAGCTGCATGGCAGGCGGAAATTCAGCAGGTTAAGCTGTTACTCCAGGTAGTATCTACACAACAGCCACAAGGAACGTGGTACTTCATCTTTTTTTTCAAAGAATTCCCTTGCCGCCCTTCTAACATCAGTTTTCAAGGCCATGTGCAAATGAAAAAAATAATATGCAAAAATGCAACCAAGGCGTTAAAAGTGTTGTAAAAAGCATGTCTAATTTTTGGGGGGGTTGGGGAGGAGGGAGATATGCAAAAGTCCTTTAAAGCACTGTTTAAAAGTCTCAGGATAAAATGGCAATTATAAGTCAAGGTGAAGCAAAGCCACAGAGAGGTCGCTGCCCCAGGGAGCTTCCAAACCAAGGGCAGGCAATTCAGAGAAGCAGCGGATAAAGGGGAAGGGGGGATATAAGAGGCTGGGGGAGGTAAGAGTAACAAGGGCTGGATGTGAGCAAATGTCTGCAGTAGGAAAAGGCCTTTCTTGAAAGTTGGGCATTTCCCATGTCTGATGTGCTGCTGCTTTTGTCTTTCCGAGGTGAGCGACTGGGAGTTCACCCTTTTTGGTGAGGCTCAGGGATTTGTGATGGAGTGAGAAGAAAGGAAGAAAGCTCAGCACTCTCTTCTGAGATGTCGGCGACTTCCGATGGGATCATGGCTCTGGAGCCGTTTCATGTGACGCAGGTACCGTCTTGTGGGAGGGATGCTTTTTCCTATTGAATAGGAAGCTTTGTACAGTGGTACCTTGGCTTTTAAACGTAATCCATTCCGCAAGTCCGTTCCAAAACCAAAGCGTTCCAAAACCAAGGCACGCTTTCCCATAGAAAGTAATGCAAAATGGACTAATCCATTCCCGACTTTTAAAAACAACCCCTAAAACAGCCATTTAACATGAATTTTAGTATCTAACGAGACCGTGGATCCATAAAATGAAGGCAATAAACTATGTACTGCAGTCACACGATCAATCAATCAATCAGTAGCTGAGCCAGGTTCTACACAGTCACAAAAAAGAGCTGCAAAAATAAAAACCCAACATAAATAGCAAAAACAGACAGACCTCAGCATAACACTCAAAACAGAAGTGTGGCACTCAAAACGGAGCACTTTCAGCTTCCGAAAAAGGTTTGCAAACCGGAACACTTACTTCTAGGTTTGCAGTGTTTGGGTTCCAAGTTGTTTGAGTACCAAGGTGTTTGAGAACCAAGGGACCACTGTATTATGTTCAGTGATAGGAGTACACTTATTCACAGACACACGCACACAGAAGTGAATTAAGCAGTCATTGGACTCGATGACCCTCAGGGGTCCCTTCCAACTCTACAATAAAGATCATGCACCTGTTTTGCATCTCATTTTTTCAATATTGTATTTTTAAAGTAAAATGTTGTTTGCTAATTAAAAAAACCAACTAAGTCAGGTTTTAATTTGTTTAGTTGGATGAATGAAAATGATATCCTTTATGATTTGAGTATGAGTACATATTCAATAAAAGTTTGCCATTTTAAAAACAAACCTGTGTGCACACTAATGAAATGTGCTGCACCTGTCTATGACCAGTATAGACTGGGGTGGCGGCTACAGAGAAGAAACAGAATAATTATCCCAGAGATGGGGAAACAGACAAAAACAACCCCAGAATTTGATCCCCTTCCTCTTTTTTTCCTTCTTTATTAAATTTCTATACCACCCTTCATCCACAAGGTGGTTTGCAATATTAAAAATGCAAAAATACATACCGTAGTAACAAACCAAACAATACCACCCCCCCAGTTTAAAAGTCCGTCGGTTCTTTAATTAGCCAACATTATCAACAGTTGTTTGATTAGCCAAAGGCCTGGCTAATGAGCAACATTCTCAAAACCACCAAATATTAAGTGCCAGATATTTTGTACAGAGGGGAAATCTTCATTTCATAGATATTACTCATTTTTCATACAGAGAGCCATGATTCTGATTGAGGAGCATGCAAAGTTCCCTCATTCACATTGCAGTAGCTAGGAGGTTTTTTTGGGGGAGGGTTTTTTTTTCTTAGATCTGCATTTTTGTACTTTTCACATTTTCTCTTTTTGTATGCAGTCTCCACCAGCCGCTTATTATTTTCCAGATTTCATCACAGAGGCAGAGGAGGTGTACCTTTTGCAACAGGTGTGCACACATTTATGTTCACCTTTGTGCAGTGTTTTAAGAACTGTCTCGTTGAATTTGAACCGGGCGGGGGGACGGACCTTTTGGCCTCCATGGCTCACATCCATATCAGGATCTGCCCCACGGGCCAAATTTGACGAAATCCCTTTCAGTGTGATCTTCAAGGGAGACTCGCAAAGGCTGATGAGCAGAGATCAAATCCTGCTACTTAGGCTGTGCAATCCTGTTCTGTACTGGGAACAGGTTTGTGCCACCAGTACATCAGCTGGTGTCAATGGTGATGCCAACTGATGTGCCCATGCTTTGGAGAAAAACAGCCTGCTGAGCCAAAACTGGCCTGCAAACCAGGGTTTCCTCACCCCAGAATGTCTTCAGCCTTGACCAGCTAGATGCCTCTGGGTGGCCCAGAAGCTGGGCAAACTGCCAAGGTCCATCTTGTATTGTGACCCCTGTAGGATTCCTGGATCCTGGCTGTTAACAGATATGTCCTTCTGAGCTAATCTTTCTAAAAATCTGCTTCTGTCATTGTTGATGTTAAATTTGTATTGTACATTTTCCTCCCCGAGGCAGCAAACATCAAAGTGGTATAGCAGTTAAAGCAGCCATATAGTATACTCTTAGCAGCTATCAATATCAAATTTGCCAGGAACAGCTATCAGGTTGCGCATGGTGTTTCCAATGATATACACAGAGCTCAGTTCTCTTCCTCCTTTCTCTCTTTCTCTTTCCCTCTTTCTTTCTCTCTATAATGACTGTTTAGGGAAAGTTTTTAATGTTTGATGTTTTATCATGTTTTTAATATTCTGTTGGGAGCCTCCCAGAGTGGCTGGGGAGACCTGGCCAGATGGGTGGGGTATAAGTAATAAATTATTATTATTATGATGACTGATTTCCAGCCTTAGATCACCAGCGATAATTTCTGGTGCAACATTACAATAGGCAGAATTCACTTTCCACGCCTCCCTGTCGTTCTTGACAATGTTGTGATGGAGAAGACAAATGTTCCAACTTGCAGACTTAACATATAGAACAAGAGAACAAGAAGAACATGCATTTAGAGAAGATTGGGAAACATTTATTGAATATACGGGAAATAATGGTGTACAGCTGAAAACGCTGGCAGCATTAAGATACATTCAACAGCGTAGATAATTTTTGATGGGTGCAGTAATGGAATACTGAATGGTATGGGTTTTTGTAAAATACGCTGGGATCTATGAGATGTAAAATGAGCCATGGAAAGAGAAGAAAGGGAGTCATTGATATCTTAAGGATGTAAAATGAGTATTTTAAATTTAATAAAAATTATATACAAAAAAGAAGAAGAGAACTTTAATGTTCCTATCTGGGGGAATCTATCCAAAGCGTTGGAAGAAGGCTGAGCTGCCCCTGGGTACTTCTGTTTTGTTTTTGTTTTTAATATTAATAAATATTAATTTCCATTTTTCCATTTTCCATTCCAGTTTCCATAAGTTTCCATTTTATCACATTTAAACAAATCCTTATTGTACTCATTACATATTTGCTCAGTCGAGCTTCGACTTCCCTCCCTCTCGCCTCATGTTTTCCATAATTCGTTATCACCTCGTAGCATTTTATACATTTTCCTATTTACGTTTCACTCCTTCCGCTAATCACAATTTTTAAAATAAATATAAAAAGGTACAAATCCTTAGCATTGCATGTTGACAACCCTGCTGGTGTTGTTAATTGTTTGCAATTGTCCTTCACATATTGTACAAATTTACTCCAGTCTTTTTGGAAAGCTGGATCGTGCTGGTTTCCGATTTTCCCGGTCAGCCTTGCCAATTCCGCAAAGTCCATCACCTTCGCCTGCCACTCTTCCAGCAATGAGATATCCCGTTGCTTCCATTTTGGGGCTAAAAGAGTTCTTGCTGTTGTTGTCGCATACATAAACCCTTTTATATCTCTCTTTGGGATCTTATTCCCTACTATACATAACAGAAATGTTTCTGGGTTTTTCACAAATGTCTTTTTAAACATTTTCTGGGTACTTCTTCTGATGCCTGCAGTTTCCATGTGAGTATCTTGCTTTTTTCCCCGCCTGCAGGTTTATGATGCCCCCAAGCCCAAGTGGACTCAGCTGTCGGGGAGGAGGCTGCAGAACTGGGGTAAATGTTGCATGCGGACGCCGGAGGGGAACCTCACTGCCCCCTTTAATTGTGTGGACCCCCATTCACTCCTATAGCGCACAAAGGAGGCTCAGAAGGCCAGTGTATGGTGGGATCAGTTTTCCTCAACAGCATGAAGGAGGCTCAGGCAGGGGTGAACGAGGGCGTCGTGACACCCGGGGCAGAGCATTGCTACGTAGGGCGCACATGCAATGCCGCACATGCGCTGTACATAGTGGTTTGCTCCAGAGCTGTATGGACGGTGCCAGGATCCCTCCATTGCCACTACAGCCGCAAACGGAAGATCCTCTGCATGCGGCTGCAGCGGTGACAGACGGATCCCACCCCCATCCGTACGGCGCTCGAGCAGCGCCGGCGGCAAACTGCTATGTACAGCGCATGTGCGGTGGCGTTATGTACTGCACATGCATGCGGCGCTGCACATGCGCTGTACATAGCGGTTTGCCGCCGGTGCTGGGATCCCCGCAGGGTGCCTTTTTGTCACACACACCCCGACATGGCACCCGGGGCGCACTGCCCCCCCCCCCACTGCGACACCACTGGGCTCAGGCGGCTATTTTGCTACACATCTGCCCCTAATCTCTGAAAAAATCCCCACTCGGCAGGGTGATATACAGCGATATCTTGGTTTTTGAGCGTCTCGGAAGCCAAGCGTTTCGGTTTCCGAACGCCAAAATCCCGGAAGTAATTGCTTCCATTTTTGAACACGCCTCGGAAGCCAAATGGTTTCTGCTGCTTCCCCCCCCACAATTTTCTCCGTGGACTTTGCAGCCAGCCCTTTGCAAAAGACTGGAAAGGAGAGGATATCCCATCTAAATCAGATTGGCAAAACAAATTAAGGGAATGCGCTGAACTGGCGAGATGATATCACCAAGGTTGAGAGACGTTGCAGATGAAAAAATTATCAGAGAATGGGACATATATACAGAGTTTATGTACAAGAACACTGTCAAATTACCAATCCGTTTGCCAGGTTTTGACTGAACTTCTGTGTGTAAAATAGGAAAATTTGATGAAACTGAAAGTCAGACAACATGGAGAAGTCTTAGGCAAGTGCGTATTTAAAGAATTTAATTGGGGAACACAAGGGGAGGATTGCAGGTCAAGTTAAATTGAATTACAAAACGATGTACAAAGCAAGGATCAATTAGGGAATGAAAGATTGTATACTTTGGTTTTTATCATCAACTGATCTTCTTTGTTATGTAATGTAATTTTCAACCAATAAAGCAGTAAAAAGAAAAAGAAAAATCTTTGCAGCCAGCCCTTTGCGCCTCAGTTATCGGAACGTTTTCGGAAGTCAAACAGTCTTCTGGAATGGATTACGTTTGACAACTGAGGTCTCACTGTATAGGCCTCTCCTCACACCAAAAGCTAGTTTAGCGGTTAAGAGCGTTAGATGTGGACTTGGAGAGGTGCATCCCTTGTTTGCTGTGCAGCTTATGAAACACCATTTTGCCAGGGGGAAAATGAGGAACCTCCCACCTCATCCTGACTTTCTTGACAAAAGAGCAGGATATAAATATTATTTTTTTGAGAAAGCTGGACTTATTTGTTCGTTTACCCAGTTGTGAGTCAGGGTGGATAAAAATAAAAAAAAATTAATTTTTTTTTAAAAAATCAGATTTTTTTATTTAAATCAGATTTTTAAAATAAAATGCTTTTGGAGGAAAAATCTTTCTAAATATAGTTTTCTGTTTAAGTTACATTATAGTCCAAAGGCTATTCATCAGGAAATAAGGATTTCTTTAAAGTTTTTCATATGTGTTAAAAAGCAGTTTAAGGTTTGTTTGTTTGTTTAAAAAATCATGTAACCACATCAGTTAACAAACCTGGATACATATGTTATTGTTTTAGTTAAATAAATTGTTTAAATTGTTAATAAGGAAATGATTATTTTTCTCCTTCCAATAAAGTACGGCAGAAAAGTTGTTCAAATATAAACAACAATTTCATAATTATCTGTGTATTTTTGATAGTATAACCAAATCGGTGATTTTTGATATAACTGTAAAAAGTACTCTGAAAATTTATGATACCAAAAATGAAAGCTTCAGCTGTTTGTAAATATTAAAAGGATGCTGGCAAGGCTGAAGCTTTCTGTAAAAAAGAGAGAGATTTAAATCAAGTCTTACTGACTAGTGATTTAAATCGATTTGATTTAAATCAAATCCACCCTTTTGGGAGTGCTTAAATCTGGACCAGAACACACACAAAAATGTATCGAACAACCATGAAATACCATATCTAGTCCCACTCCACCTGCAGTCTGATAACTTGCATCATGAGGTGAATAAAATTGTGAATTGCTGAGGAATTAAACCAGATGTGTCCAAAGTCTGTTTCGGGGGCCTAATCCGGCCCTCCGGTCGGTTTAATCCGGCCCCTGTGGCAGTTTATTTCCTGGGGTAAAATCCTAAAAAACACCTCAACAACTTCAATCTCAATAACTTTAATCCTTAAAAAAGGTCAACCACTTTGGTTGGCCCTCACGGCCCTTTACTTCATCAAATCTGGCCCTCTTTGAAAAAAGATGCCACTGAATTAAACCAATGGCAGCTAAAACGCTTTAAAAACACACACACAGTCACTAACTGCAGTGAAGCTGAGGGAACAGCATATTTTTGATTTGTGAAACCTTAAAAGCCTGCCAAAACAAATTTGCTTTCCTGGCCCAACTCGTCTCTTGACAGTGGAAATCTCCACAGGCCTGTGAGGGACTCGGCCTGCAAGGACTGTTGGCCTCTGTTGTGAGGTAAACAGTTTCTGAGGGAAACTGTCAAGAAATTCACATAGCTGTCAACTTTTCCCTTTTTTTAAAGGGAAATTCCCTTATTCCGAATAGGATTCCTCGCAAGAAAAGGGAAAAGTTGACAAGAAACATGTGGAAAATCACCATGTTTTGAGTTAGGAGACATGTTTGTTGGAGTGTGGCTGCCATCAGCCTTGACATCTACCCCTGTTACAGACAGTATTTTATTTTATTTTAAAAACAACTTTATTGAGTTTTACAATTTTATATACCACACAATCACCAATATCACAAAAAACCTATATGAGTCTCAATCCCCTCCCCTGACTTCCCTCAACTTCCCCTTCTGGTTCTTTCAATATTTGTTTTTCCTGCCTGTTTTATTCTGCCTTAATTTTGTAACCTTTTACCTAAATATTATTATATTCTTATCATTTTCGGACCAGGTTTCCCAAATCACATCTTACATTTCATTATTTTCCCAGTTATACCGTCTTAACATTATATTTATTTTCTTAATCGTAAATGTTGACTCAAATCCTGCTAGTGAGTCCACTTATTTAGAATATTTTTGTAGATACAACAGAAACAATTCCCAATTCTTTTTTATTTTTTATTCCCAATCCTTTTTAAAGTCTCCTTGTCCTTGTCTTTTAGTTCTCAGGTCAGTTTCGCCATTTCAGCATATTCCACCAGCTTTTTTTACCATTCTTCTTTCACTGGTATCTTGTCATCTTTCCATCTTTGGGATAGTAATATCCCAGCCGCTGTTGTAGCATATATAAATAATTTCTTCCGCTCTTTTGCCATTTCATGGCCTATAATACCTAACAAAAAAGCTTCTGGACTTTTCAAAAAGGTCTTAAACATTATTTTCATTTCATTATAAATCATTTCCCAATAGCTTTTGATTATTTTACAATCCCACCACAGATGGTAAAACGGGCCTTCTTTCTCTTTACACTTCCAACACTTATCGGAGTTTGTTCTGTACGTTTTTTGCCATTTTTGCCGGGGTGATATACCATTGTATAATTCGTATAATTCTCTTTTCAAAGTTCTACAATCAGCGAATTTTAAATTCACTTTCCACAGCTTCCCCCAATCCTCCATTTGTATATAATAATAATAATAATAATAATTAATAATAATAATAATTTATTACTTATACCCCGCCCATCTGGCTGGGCTCCCCCAGCCACTCTGGGCAGCTTCCAAAAAAATATTAAAATACTGTAATACATCAAACATTAAAAGCTTCCCCAAACAGGGCTGCCTTCAGATGCCCTAAATCTTGTGCCCTATAGACAGTAGTTTAATAATAAATCTTTATTGCGGTCCAAAGACCCGTAACATAGATTCAGAATAAAATACAGATACAGACAGACAGCGCCCCGGGAGAGGAGGACTGAGCAATATTTATTTAGTCTTGAGTATGATGATCTTTGATACGTATGACTACCAAAAGAAACTGTAGACAGTATTTTAAATCTGTGGCGCTTTTTATCCTTCTTTTTTCCCCTCAGGAGGGCTGCCGCACCCCAAAGGGATGGTTCAGGAGAAGCTGCCCGCCTGGCTCCAGGCCTGCGCCGACAAAGTGTCCTCCCTCGGTGTTTTCGGAGGGAAAATGGCGAACCACGTCCTGGTCAATGAGTACCGCCCTGGCGAGGGCATCATGGTAACCGCCTGCCTCACACATGGCGCCCGGGCTCAAACCACTGAGATATCCCTAGGGCTCTTTGTACAAATCTATAGTGCGGCCTCTGGAAAAAACGTGTGCCATTCTTCTGGCAGCCTCGCCTCAGAAAAGGCTGGCGCTAACGTTGGGAAAGGTTCATAAATGGGGGAAACAAAATGGCCCCAGGGATGGCGCAACTGTGCTTGTGAGGGGAAAAGCGGCAGTTAAGGGACTTTTTAGTTCAGAGAAAATGGCAAATAAGAGGTGACATCGATTTTTTTAAAAAAAGTCGAAAAATTTGATTTTTTAAAATTTAAATCAGATTTTTTTTATTTAAATTGGATTTTTAAAAATAAAATGCTTCTGGAGGAAAAGCCTTTCTAAAGATAGTTTTTTATTTAAGTTACGTTATAATCCAAAGGCTATTCATCAGGAAATAAGCATTTGTTTTAAGTTTTTCAGTCTTAAGTTTTTTTTAAAATAAATACCCAAAATGTTTAACCACATCAGCTAACAAACATGGATCCATATTACTATAATGTTACTGCTTTAGTTGAATAAATTGTTTAAATAGGAGCCAACACAACATAAAACACTCTTGCTGTATGTAGGTTTTATTTTATTTGTTTTTTATCTTATATTTTGGAAATGTACAACCAGGATTTTTTTGCCTTTAAAATTTTTTGGGGGGCCCTAAGCTATAGCTTGTTTAGCTTATATGTAAATCTGGCACAAATATCTCCTTTCCCCTGTCTGACGTTGGGTCTGTTTTGCCCGTAGCCTCACGAGGACGGTCCCCTCTATTTCCCCACCGTCACAACCATCAACTTGGGGTCTCACACGCTCCTCGACTTCTACCATCCCATCAGCAGAAGGCAGCAATCGGAAGGCGGAGAGGTAAATAAAATTGGGCAAGAGGTCGTTCTACTCCAGTCCCATTTTAATTTTAATTATTTTTTAAATACATTTTTTATTAAATTTTCTGTTTTACAATTGAGAATGCTCATTTAAACATCCTTAAAATATCAGTGACTTCCCTTCTTCTCTTTCCATGGTTCATTTTGCAAGTCATGAATCCCTGCATATTTTACATAAACTAAAACATTCAGTATTCCATTATCACATCCATCAAAACTTATTTACACTGTTGAATCTATGTTAATGCTGCCAGCATTTTCAAGTGTACACAATTTCCCCCATATATTCAATAAACATTTCCCAATCTTCTCTAAACGTACGTTCTTCTTGTTCTCTTATTCTGTATGTTAAGTCCACAAGCTGCGCATATTCCATCAGCTTAAGTTGACATTCTTCGTTATTTGGGACCTCGCTCGTTTTCCATTTTGGGGCTAACAAAACACGGGCCGCGGTAGTGACGTACATAAATAACCTTTTTTGAAACCCGGGAGTTTCCGTTTGAATTATCCCCAACTAAAAGGACTCTGGGTTGTTTTTTGGAAAAGTACTTTTAAACGTTTTTTTCAATTCATTGTGAATTATTTCCCAATACTCTTTTACCCTTTTACAGGTCCACCACATCTGAAAGAATGTACTCTCAACCTCATTGCATCTCCAGCGCTTACCTGATTCAGTCTTATACATCTTAGCAAACCTACTCAGAGTTAAATGCCATCTGTAAATCATTTTCAAGTAGTCCAGTCCCATTTCCGCTGCTTGGCAGTTAACTGGTTCTGGCCAGAGCTGTGGGGAGTGTTGGCTGGCACTGCCACTCAGATATGGGCAGCTCAATTTCTGCTGGAGGTGAGGATCAGGGAGTTCAAGGGAGTCCCAGTAATAATTGCCATTTAGAGGAACATAGGAAGGTGCCTCATTACCAAGCCAGGTCATTCTTCCATCTAATTCAGTGCAGTCTGCACGGACTGGCAGCAGCTCTCCAGGGGTTCAAGCAAAGAGAGTGTCCTAGCCTTAAACTAGAGATCTGGCCTTCTGCATGATGCCCTGTCAATCACCTATGGCTGTTTGATCCCCCATTGATAGCCTGCTTGCCACGTTAACCATGCAAATTATCTGCCTGTTCCCCCACTCCCCCCCCCAAATATTGCATATTTCTCCGCTGTTCTAGGTAGCTGCTGTTGCCCTGATCCTAGCTGTGCATACACCGTGTAAAAAGGACAGGCAGAACCCACTTACAGGTGTCACCAGGCAATTGCAGTGCTACTGACTTTGCTTGGGCATATTTTGGAAATGTGGGTGCATGGAATTTGGGTACCATTTAGCAGTAGAAGCAACAGATATATCGGGATATGTGTGGGGATCCCCCAAGCGGCGAATCTAGGGGATGGAGTTGTGTGGCACAATAATTTGATGAGCGCTGCTATAAAAAGCACACTTCCATTTCTGCCTGCATGCCAAAATGTATTGCTCTCAGGCTGCGCACATCTTCTAGAAACGTCACAGCTAAGGGTTTTTGTTTCCCTTTCCAGGGGCCCATCCCTCAGACTGAAGATCAGCGCCACTTCTTGTCCTTGCTCCTGAAGCCCCGTAGCCTCTTGGTCTTGCGGGAGGACATGTACTGCCGCTACCTTCACGGCATCCGCCCGGTTGCTGAGGACACTGTCACAGAGAAAGTGGCCAACGCAGGCATGTGTGATGCCGAACTTGGGGACACGTTGCAGCGGGGGACACGGGTGTCGCTCACCATCCGTCACGTCCCCAAAGTGCTGAAAACCTCTATTTTCCTGGGCAGACGGAAGTGACCGTTTTGCTTTGTGGTGGCCCACGCACTGGAATGCTTTTCTGTCCACAAGCAGCTCCCTGCATGCAGAGAGCCAGCATCTCAGGGAGAAGGGTTCTAGCCTAGACTTCTCTCTCTCTCTCTCTCTCTCTCTCTCTCTCTCTTTCTCTCTGGGATGCAGGGAATGTTTCTGCATACAGAGAGTTTGTGATGGTTCTTTTATTTTTTTAGTATGGAGGAGTATTCCTCCTTGTAGTCCGAAGTGTTGCAGTCCATGCTTGACCTCCTCTTCTGATGTTTGAGAGAGTGAATCTTAACACAGAGAAAGACTGTGAATTGCAGGAGAGAAAGAGCAGCCGCTGTAGACTGCAAATTTGCATGAGCTATTAAGCGGGGGCGGGGGGGGGGGAGTGAAGAGAGAGACGAGAATAGTAAGCCCTGGAGGCAAAGGAGAGGACGAGCCTGTGCTCTGGTGCGTAACATGTTCTATAACACGCAGCGTGCAATGTGGCCTGGCAGATGGAATAGATGCTTGTCCTTCCAGCAAAGCCAGAAAGTCAGGCCATCCTCATTCTCTTCCCAGCAAATAACCATGTCTGACTTTGCTAGCAGGAGACTGGATGCCTGGGTTTGACTCACATGCCCACATAGCCATGGCAGAGAGCCTCTGGCTTGCTCTGTGGGCATGTCCTTAGGCCTCCAGACCTCCCTGTTTGGCCCACAAGGCTTCTTCTGCCAAGCCATGCCCACCTGTCCTACAGATAAAGATGCTGATGGATGCCACAAGGGAGTTTGCAGGCACTGATGGTCAACTGATTGCCGGGGCCTGCAAAGCCCTGCACTTTGCAAGCCCACAAGGATCATGTCATAGTGAGGGCTTGCAAAGGGTCTTTTTGCTTTCATGGTCTGATTGCAAACCGCAAGGGTGCAAACATTGTGGTGTCAGGTGACTTACAAGCAGGCAGTGAGGGAGATCTATCCTGGCCCTGCCATACAGGACAGAAGTCCAGTGCCTGGCCTGTAGAACTGCAAATCTGGGCTATTGGATAGGTTTCCATCTCCTGGTTTTAACATATTGCCCTACATTGCTCCTTATCCATGCTAGTTCTGGCTCAAAAGACCATTTCAAGTAAGGCATATTTCCACTCTTGGAAATATTTTATGAGGAAGTGCTAGCTTTGAAGCTGGGACATTCAAATAAATGACTTGCCGGGCATGTGCTAACGTCATAAAGGTTTTGTGTGTGTTTCTTGCAAAACCCTTGTGGTTCTGAAAACCTTTGAGATCAAATGAGCTCCTTGTGTTTTGCCCCAAAGACTAAATCCACACTATTGTGCCTGAACTTAGCACTCCAAAGATGCCCTGAATCCCAGGGTACATTTCCAGTGTTCCGTCGGGGCATGTCAAAGCATCGTTTGCAAGGCTGACTTCAGCACATCGCAGTCAGTGGCGAAAAATAAATGTGAAGTCAGATTTAAAGATAGCTATGGGGTGAAGAGGTTACTGAGATACAACAGTAGAAGAAAAGAGAAAGTCCATCTACAATGAGAAAAAGGAGGAAATCTTAGAACATGCAGATATACTGCTGCCAGAGAGGACTGTATGTCTGATGCACTGGAATACAAAAGTTCCACCAAGTAAGAAATTCCCTTTTAATAGGCTTATGTTATGGGTAATTTTTTGTCCAGTTATGGGTAAATATTATTGTACCAGCGTAGCGAGCTAGGAGAGTCAAGCGTTTCAAAGTCTTCCATAATAATAATAATTTATTACTTACACCCCGCCCATCTGACTTTGTTGCCCCAGCCATTCCAGCATAATATAAAAACAGAGAATCATCAGACGTTAATACCTTCCATTGCCAGGACCGTGAATGTGTCGGGGCTGCAATTTGGCCAGCTGCAATCAATAGAAATACTGTAATAAAAGAGGTTTAGGTTGGACATGTTTGTTGGGGCCATGAAACAGCGATCGGAAGGACGTCACCTGAATACAGGTATTATGGGCTTTCAATGTTATTTGGCCAAGGCTGAGCTGCTGGCCTCGTCTTCGTTTGTGGCAACCCACACCAAAACCCCTTCTCAAAGGATTCTGATAGGGAACCCATAAGAAAAGGAAGCAATGGAGGCTGGTCCATGGGAATGGATTGGGCCCAAGTAACCTCAGCTTTAACTATACGGACCTTTGTTGGCAAGGTGATGTCTCTGCTTTTTAAGATGCTGTCTAGGTTTGTCATTGCTTTTCTCCCAAGAACTAGGCGTCTTTGATGCTTTTGAATTATGAGGAGACTCTTGAGAGTCCCATGGACTGCAAGAAGATCCAACCTCTCCATTCTGAAGGAAATCAGCCCTGAGTGCTCACTGGAAGGACAGATCGTGAAGCTGAGGCTCCAAGACTTTGGCCACCTCATGAGAAGAGAAGACTCCCTGGAAAAGACCCTGATGTTGGGAAAGATGAAGGGCACAAGGAGAAGGGGACGACGGAGGACAAGATGGCTGGACAGTGTTCTCAAAGCTACAAACATGAGTCTGACCAAACTGCGGGAGGCAGTGGAAGACAGAAGGGCCTGGCGTGCTCTGGTCCAGGGGGTCACGAAGAGTCGGACACGGCTAAACGACTAAGCAACAAACCTCAGCTTGCCCTCCACCAGGCCCCACCTGCCTCACTTCTTTCCTTGGGAGCAATGCCCATCAGATTCTTCTTCCTTAGCCTCAGTGTTGCCCTTGTAGAACTGAGCAGGGAGGAGGATGGGGCCAAGCGTAGAAGGAGTTGGCTCTGCCTGTCATTGACTCTGGCTCCCCCTACTGTCAGTCTCCCTGGCTTCTGCCCTACCAGCTCTAATGGCCAGCAGCCCCTTGCTTCTGGGGCTTGTCTTGAGGGGAGAAGAACCAGTAGGGCTTCTGCAGTTGTACATTTTTGTACACGTAGGAAACCAGAGAACTTCAAAGGCTTAAAATTGGGGGCGTTTTTCAACATACAATGAATTAAAAATACATATATTTCTGTATGGACTGTTGCCTTGCATTCAAAACAAAGCTGTCCAGATTCAAAGCATCTTGTAGTGTGACTGGGACACAACGGGGCCATTGCAAAATCTGCAGCAGATGCAACAGCGTTTGAGGCAACTGTGTGCATAGTTTTGTGGGAATAAACAGAGAGCCTATTTACTAATTAAACACATTTCTAAGCTGCTTAATATTTTGAAATCTCAAAACTATATGCAAAAAGAGAACACATGGACAATGAAACAGTGTTTTAAACAGTTACAGCATAAAAACAGGAATTCACTAATAACAGGGTTCAATATTATGTGTCAGGGAAAGCCTGGGCAAAAGATATGCTGTTTTTACAACAGGTCTAATGCAATTGTTGGGCGATGCTTCAAATGTGGTAGAGAAAAGGACATTCCACAGTGCAGGGGCAACAGCAGAAAATGCCCATTTTCAGGCCACTTCCTTCTGATATCCTACGATCTGGTGTTGTTTGCTATCACTCAGAGATGGAAACAGTCAGTTCCATCCTGGTTCATAACTTTACGATGTTGATTATTCCACTTGATTAAGTTTATGGCATACTGTTCATGCGGCTTATCCTGTCTGGTAAAACAAGGAGCCACGGTGCACCTATGACTTCGTTGCCTTCTGCGTCTGGGCTGTGGGTTAAAGTGCACTAGACTAGGAGGCCTTTAAAATGTACACAAACAAAAAGGTGCCTATTTATCCCACAAGGTTTTGTTGGGAATGATGGTGCTGGTGGCAAAGATCCAATGGCCACCCTCAGTATTCTGCCTTTGCTAGCACCTTAAAAACATTTTTATTCAAACAAGCATTTACTGGCCTCGGTTGCCCAATCTTTTATTGTGTGTTTCTGCTGTTGTGCGTTAATTGTACTGTTGTCAGTGGAGGCTGGTCCTTTGGAGGAAATTTGGCACTGCTCCACCCCAGCTGACCCAGCCCTGGTCCCCACCTGCCTGCCTTCCAGTCCAGGGGTGGCACTGGCTGTGAACTTCCTCCTCAGGGTTGCCCTGGTACAACTCAGCAAGGAGGAGGATGGGATGTCATTGTCTCTGGCTGCACCTGAGGTTGGCCTCTCTGCTTTCTTCCCTTCCAGTCCCAAGCCACTTTTAACGCCATGCATTTAATGCGCAATGCTGCACAGTGGTGTCCAAACATTTTTCAAAGAGGGCCAGATCTGATGAAGTGAAGGGCTGTGAGGGCTGACCAGAGGGGCAGCCATAGTAGTTAGCCTTATTTTAGGATTTTACCCCGGGAATAAACTGCCACAGGGGATTAAACCAACTGGCAGGTCGGATTAGGCCCCCCAAACGGACTTTGGACATGCCGACAGTCATGGCTTCCCTTCCCCAAGGAATTCTGGGAGCAGTTATGTGTGTGTTTTAAGCCAAAATAAATTGGTTAGTCTTTTGTTGTTTAGTCGTTTAGTGGCGTCTGCCTCTTCGTGTCCCCTTGGACCAGAGCACGCCAGGCCCTCCTGTCTTCCACTGGCTCCCGCAGTTTGGTCAGACTCATGCTGATAGCTTCAAGAACACTGTCCAACCATCTAGTCCTCTGTCGTCCCCTTCTCCTTGTGCCCTCCATCTTTCCCAACATCAGGGAGTCTTCTCTTCTCATGAGGAGGCCAAAGTCTTGGAGCCTCAGCTTCAGGATCTGTCCTTCCAGTGAGCACTCAGGGCTGATTTCCTTCAGAATGGAGAGGTTGGATCTTCTTGCAGTCCATGGGACTCTCCAGTCTCCTCCAGCACCAGAAATCAAAAGCATCCATTCTTTGGCGATCAGCCTTCTTTATGATCCAGCTCTCACTTCCATACATCACTATGGGGAAACCTGCATGCAGAACCCAAACACAAGAGCTCCCATCCTGTGGCTTCCAGCAACCTGCATTCAGAAACATTACTGCCTCGGACTTGGCAGTCATTGATGGCTTCCTCCTCCCCAGATTTGCCTGATCTTCTTTGTACAGCCATTCACATGAGTGGGGAGAGAACGCCACCATTTATCCTTACTGCTGCGTGAAGATGTACTTTATTCCCCCTCTCTCGCCTCTTCCTTGGTCACTGCCGCCCTTGCTTGCACGGTGCAGAGTGTGTGCTTTATTTTTTGTTCCTTGCAAAGGGAGAAGAAGCACCTGGCTTGTCCGAGGGAGTGCACCGATGGGCTGGGCTCCCTCTCCACACACCCGTGTTACCGTTGGAGAATCAAATTACCTGGCAACCCTCCCTGCTCCTGGTTTCTCTTTGTGCAGGTATCTGCAGAGAGAACACAGCTCACCTGTTGAGGAGGGAGGGCGGAAGTAGAAGGAGGAGCGGCAGAGGTTTGGGGCAGACGTTTTTGGGGTTGCCCTTTTCAACCCTTCGCTTGCAAAGTCCATCCCCTTTCTCCACGCGTCGCTTCCAAGTCTCCATCCATCAAGGTGTGCGCGCCCTGCAGAGGAGAGGATGGAGTCAGCTGCTGCGCCTCTTGCGCGCTCCCCGCTGTGGGTGATGTGGCAACTGCGCTAGGACACCTGTTTAATGATTGACAGGCGAGCGGGAGAAATGCAAAAGGTCAGGCTGTCGATGCAGCCTCCGAGCTTCCCGCAGACACTGGGTTTCGATCTGGCGGGGATCGCTGATCCACACGAAGCTGGGCTGCTTTGCGTGACTCTTTAGAAAGGCAGTTCAGGTAAGTCTCCACCTGCCCGTGCCAGCTTTCCAGGCTGAGGCTTATTGGCCCCCGGCGTGAAGTGAAACCTTCTACCTGCTCCTTAAATTGCTGTCAGGGTGAGAGTGAAGTGCCATAAAACTTGGCAGCGTGTCAGTCTCGGTTTGCATGATGTCAGACTGCAGTCTTCCAGTGCAAGCCCAGCCGCGTCTACTTGGAAGGAAATCCTGTTGAATTCAACGCAGCTTGCTCCCACCTCTCAGGGAAGCGGGGTGAGGATTGCAGCCTAAATTGCTGGATTGGATGATGTGAAACGCAGTTTATTAAGGAGTCCAAATTAGGCTAGTAGGAGGGCACCTTAAGAGCACATTTGGGGCTGTTTTGGTTCCAGTGCATTAAGAGTAAATAGGCAATGGAAATATTAAAGAAAGGAGCAGCAATTTGTGTTTTATTAAATTTTGGGTATTAAATTATTTGCTTCTTGCAGTTCCTTCAGTTTATTTTTTTGGGGGGGGGGGAGAGGGAAGCACGCTTCTCAGAATGCCAGATAATTACAGAGAGGCAGTGTTTACTCAATGGCAAATGAATCGCACTCTGTGCATGCTTGTGGGCTATCTCACTATCTCAGGTACTGGCATGCTGGCGTTGCTGAAAGCAGTTTCTAAAGCTGAGCCGTACTACTGGAGGTTTGTGTAGGTCTGGAGAAACGGACAAAACCCAAACCTTTGATCAATTTCTGCCATTTGAAAACATGCAAATATTGGGGATGTATCTAAGTACCGTGCCTAGTGAATATCATGCCAGTGAGGGGACTGGGCCCAGTTTGGAAAACTACAATGATGGCGTGAGGCAGAGAGACACAGCCTGTTCCATCTTGGGAAATCAAAATGTCATTGCAGTATGCTAGAACAATGTTTGTTGGACTTCTTGGTGGCTGTTTGACCTATGTGAAATCGCAGACAGCAATCCTGCAGGTGTGGCACACTCTCTCTTGCTGCTAAATTATGGGATCGACAAGGCACACAGTTAACAGGGATAGTTTGCAAAGTCATATTGGCAAGAGGTTTATTTTTATAGGAGTGGATTTTCACCAGAAAGGTTGCATCAAGATTAAAGGTGAATGAGGAATGCAGGCTGGCATTTTGACGGCAACAGCACCATGTGCAAAAGTTTTCATGCAGAGGAACCATGGGTCCCACAGCAAAACATTGTCCAGAGGCACTCTGACACCCTGAAGAGCTGCTTGCGCTCAGTGTAGACTAACACTAAGCTAGCTGGACCAAAGCCCTATATTTGAAAAGAGTTTCCTGCCTGTGTGTCTGTGGTGCCGTTTCAACTTTGAGGAATGCCTGTTTCTCACTCTGGCTAATCAAACCATATATTTCCTCTAGCTTGGATGTAGCTCGGATGCTCAATTTTGGAAAACGAGATGCCTCCGATCTACCTAGAGACCACAGCTTTTGGCACGGATTCTGTGCTCCCTGATCCCAAGCAGGCGTGGACACCTGTGGGGAAAAGAGAATGAACTCTGTGTATGCTTAGAGCCACTGTCTTGTTTACTGTTGCGCCCCACAAACTCTGGATAAGAGATCCCTGGCTGGAGCGCCCTGGCCAGCCCTTTTGCAAGGTGCATGCCCTCAGCTACGTGCCAAGAGAGAAGCCAAACAAATCTCTGCGTACACCGATAGGTGTTTGCCAAGTCTATTGGCAGGGGACGCCGCAGACGACCCAAGGGAAGCTTCCGCTGTGCTTGCTTTGGTGCCGCAATAATTCTGAAGGGCCATCAGGGAAACACGGTGTTTGTTTTAGCTGCAGTGAGAATATTTGCAATATTTGAAAAAGTCACAAGGGCTGATAAGGCAGGGCACAGAGAGGGGGGCATCTTCTGGCCTGAGCATAAAAGGGAAGGAGGCTGGCATTGTTCCCAACCATTCCTGTAGCCTTTTGGGAGGAAAAGAGAGCCAGGTGGAGCTTAATTTTTGTTAGGCGTTAATTCTTTTTTTCCTGGGCTAATCAAAGGACAAAAGTACCTTTGAGAATGGGCAAAGTATATTTTTTCTTTCTTTCTCACTAAGGATTAGGGGGAAGGCATTCCCATTTACGGATAATAATAATAATAATTAATTTTCCCCCCCAACCACTCTGGGCGGCTTCCAACAGAATATTAAAATACAACAACCTATTAAACATTAAAAGCTTCCCTAAACAGGGCTGCCTTCAGGTGTCTTCTAAATGTCAGGTAGTTGTTTATCTCTTTGACATCTGGTGGGAGGGT
The DNA here is from genome assembly GCF_027172205.1 of Podarcis raffonei. Classification (NCBI taxonomy): domain Eukaryota; kingdom Metazoa; phylum Chordata; class Lepidosauria; order Squamata; family Lacertidae; genus Podarcis; species Podarcis raffonei. The sequence continues at coordinate 1,574,076 of NC_070609.1, forward strand.
GTTCCACAGGGCGGGCGCCACCACCGAGAAGGCCCTCTGCCTGGTTCCCTTTAGCTTTGCTTCTCGCAGTGAGGGAACCGCCAGAAGGCCCTCGGAGCTGGACCTCAGTGTCTGGGCTGAACGATGGGGGTGGAGACGCTCCTTCAGGGATACTGGACCGAGGCCGTTTAGGGCTTTAAAGGCCAGCGCCAACACTTTGAATTGTGCTCAGAAAAGTTCTGCTAACAAAAGGCCTGCTCCCCCAACAAAAATCCTGGCTAGGCCATCTGTCAGGGATTCTTCAGCTGTGATTCCTGCACTGTAGGGCATTGGACCAAATGACCATTTGGGTTCTCCTTTCAACTCCCCAATTCTATGCTTCTATGGTCCCCCCTCCTTTTCTTTTCTTTTCTTTTCTTTTCTTTTCTTTTCTTTTCTTTTCTTTTTACAGCCTCTGCTCAGACAGTGATTCTCCTGCCTCTTGCTAATCTTGGCTAAATTGCTTCCTTTGCAACAAAACCCACTTGGTCTTTTCCTTCTAACAAAAGGACTGAGACCTTTTCTTTCTTTCTTTCTTTCTTTCTTTCTTTCTTTCTTTCTTTCTTTCTTGGATGCCAGTTTGAAATGCCATCCCTCCCGCCCTTGATCCAGCACCTCAGAGCAGTATTTGTTAATTGTGAAAACCACCACAGAAGAAGTGTGTGTGTGGAATCTGGCTTTGCAGCTTTCTTGCTAAACCTGACATTTCTTTTTCTGGTCTTCTTCCTGCCTTGATTGCCATTTTTGCTGTGCTTTGCAGAGTTCTACTCAAAGGGATATTGTCTAGTTGGCAAAGGCTCAGAAAAGGGCGACCAAAATGATCATAGTGGGGGTGGAGTGGAGAATCGTAGAGTTGGAAGGGACTAGATTCATCTAGTTCTTTTTTTATATATATAATTTTTTTTGTTAATTTTCAACATATCGTTTTCAACAGTAATTAAACATATTTTAACATCTTATACAATTTTTTCACTTCCATCAATCTCATCCGAAAATTTTCCAATCTGGACTCCGTGAGCCTCTGTTACTGAACTCCTTTTATATCACTGATGGTGCACAGTAGGTGATGCGGAAAATTCTCAGCAGACTTTAAGATAATACTAATTAACGGGTTCCCTGGGCAATATACCTTCCTGTGATTATTTGCTTAGAAGCAGATATGTCGTTATGAACTTGGCTACCTAAGCAATAAACTAAAGGAGAAGGAAACTTGGATGAGGAAGGTTAGTCTTTGCTGTGTCTGGATTTTCTCTCTCTACAATAAATAGGCCTTTGCCCTCATCCTCAGTGTTTTTATTTCTTAGCGTGGTGATGCTTAGGTAAATGCACTCTGCACATGCCCAGTGTCCTATCTTGCGGCTCCCCCACCCCTTTTCTTCAATTCTGCAATTATCTTTTCTTCAGATAGACGTTGATGTTCCCCCTTCCTCAAGATCTGCAACAGCTAATTTCTCTCTTTTCCTTCCCTTCTCTAAAATTTAACTGTGCTCCTTCTCAGACGGAGTTGGCGGCAGATCCTGAACTCGCTCCACGAACCGAAGGGGCCGCCATGTGGCATTCATCGCTTTTCGCGCCGTCTGCAAACTCTCGGATGGGGCTGGTGCATCCTCCGCCACAGAGATAGTCAGCTGAAGCCATCACACCAAAACTCTGGGCTGGCGATGCAGAGAATTGGCTGGAGGCAGGAGATGCCCCTTGATTTCAGCAACTGCCACGGATGTGCCACGCTCCGTGGAGAGCAGCCGACGCCAGAGATGGCTGCTTGCGACCTTTCCACGGTGTCCGTGGAGAAACGCATCAGGTGAGCTCTTGAAAAAATCTCCCGGTTTTTGGTTAGCACACTAGGCTAGGCCTTTGGGTGAAGACCCAGAGCCCCTCAAAAGAGGTTCCCTTGCCCACCTGTGAGCAACCTTGACTTTATTTATTTATTTATTTATTTATTTATTTATTTATTATAATAATAATAAAAAATGATTTTTTATTTATACCCCGCCCTTCCCGGTTCAGGAAACCGGGCTTAGGGTGGCGAACAACAAATTTAAAACATTTAATTGATGCAACAAAAAGCAGCATGAAAGGTGAATAACGATAAATTCAAAATTCAGAAATCAATTTAGAAATTCAGAAAATTCAGAAATCAAAAATGGGAAATCCATCCAATAAACATTAGATGATCATCAGGGCTAGCTGGCTAAGTTAGTCCTATTTGGGCCAGTGAGGAGAACAGGGGAGAATTAGCTGTGGGGTCTCAGAGCAGGTGATCTTCATAAAAAGGGGAGGAAGAGGAATAAAAGATCAGGCTAAGTTCAAATTGAAAGCCAGGCGGAATAGCTCTGTCTTACAGGCCCTGTGGAAGGAGGTTAAATCCTGCAAGGCCTTAGTCTCATGGGACAGAGCGTTCCACCAGGTCGGAGCCATCACTGAGAAGGCCCTGGCCCTGGAGGAGGAGAATCTGACTTACTTAGGGCCCGGGACCTCTAAACTATGGTTATTCATGGACCTTAAAGTCCTCTGCAGGGCAGACCAGTATTTCTGTACCACTGTATCGTATCAAGGAGGGAGTGCGAAATGCAAAATGGAGTTTCGAGATAATAAAAAAATACAGCCCACCTGCACACCACACATTCAAAGCACAATGATACCACTTTAAACAGTTGTGGCTGGGAATATTGGGAAGTGTAGTTTGTTCAGGGTGCTGAGCATCGTTAGCAGAGCCCCTCCCAGAACTACAATTCCCAGAGTTCCCCATGGAGAGGGGTTTATTGCTAAACCACTCTGGGAAGGGAATGGCATCTCGTAAGAACAAACTACAGCAAAACCAAGATACCTCTAGCTCCGCTCACGTCTTATTACGAAAAAGAATGAAAGTTTACAACTCCTCCCATTTTTATTCTCTCCACCTCTCTCTCTCCCTCAAACTCAGACTACCCCTAATAATAATGTCTCAAAAATGAAAGTACGAAGGACACTGACAAACTGGAACGTGTCCAGAGGAGGGCAACCAAAATGGTCAAAGGCCTGGAAACGATGCCTTATGAGGAACGGCTAAGGGAGCTGGGCATGTTTAGCCTGGAGAAGAGGAGGTTAAGGGGTGATATGATAGCCATGTTCAAATATATAAAAGGATGTCACATAGAGGAGGGAGAAAGGTTGTTTTCTGCTGCTCCGGAGAAGCGGACACGGAGCAATGGATCCAAACTACAAGAAAGAAGATTCCACCTAAACATTAGGAAGAACTTCCTGACAGTAAGAGCTGTTTGACAGTGGAATTTGCTGCCAAGGAGTGTGGTGGAGTCTCCTCCTTTGGAGGTCTTTAAGCAGAGGCTTGACAACCATATGTCAGGAGTGCTCTGATGGTGTTTCCTGCTTGGCAGGGGGTTGGACTCGATGGCCCTTGTGGTCTCTTCCAACTCTAGGATTCTATGATTCTATTCTAGGACTCTACGACTTGAAAGCAGAGACGCTGAATGTACTTCTGTTACTCATGAAAAAATCTTTGAATTAAAACATTATTTTTTAAAAAAAATACAGCTCCCAGATTTCATTGGGGGAAGGAATGGCAGTTTCAAGTGGTGTCGTGGTGCTTTAAATATAAAGTGCAGGTGGGGATACAGATAATCACTCAGGATCAATCAACATTTAAACGGCTGCAAAGGCCTGTTGCCACACACAAAAATGTTTTTAAAAGTACATAGTAATTGAAATAACATTTAGAGGTGTTTTTTTTTTTAATTAAGCCATTTACAGGGTGAGTCTTTTAAAAGAGGCCCCGGGAATACAGAGTATACAGGTACAGAAAGGTAGCCGTGTTGGTCTGCCATAGTCAAAACAAAAAAATTTTTTCCTTCCAGTAGCACCTTAAAGACCAACTAAGTTAGTTCTTGGTATGAGCTTTCGTGTGCATGCACACTTCTTCAGATACACTGATACAGGATCTGGCAACTTCTGTATCTGAAGAAGTGTGCATGCACACGAAAGCTCATACTAAGAACTAACTTAGTTGGTCTTTAGAGTATACAGGGTGAGTCTCTTTTAAAAGACTCACCCCGAATAAATGTTTATAAATTCAAGATGGGAGTTCTGGCAGGTGGTTGGTGGGGTGGTCCTTCTTCCCAGAGTCTGCCTTGGTTTCCTGTATTGACGGATCGATTCCTCTCCCCGTACCAGAGAGGAGCAGGCATGGCAACTCCAGAAAGCCTTCCAAGACTTGCTCTTCCGCTTCCAGGACTGGCTGTGGGCTGCTGAGCTGATGGCTGCCTCCCCAAACTCCTCTCAGGTGTCCTATGCCAATTCCAAGAAAGAGCTGCAAAGGTTCAAGGTAAGGGGGGACCTCCTGAGGGCCGGGTTGTCTGGCCCTTGCTTTGCATACACACCATGCCCTTTAAAGCACACTGCTTCCCCCCAAAGAACACTGGGAATTTTGTTGTTGTTTAGTCGTTTAGTCGTGTCCGCCTCTTCGTGACCCCCTGGACCAGAGCACGCCAGGCACTCCTGTCTTCCACTGCCTCCCGCAGTTTGGTCAAACTCATGCTGGTAGCTTCGAGAACACTGTCCCACCATCTCGTCCTCCGTCGTCCCCTTCTCCTTGCGCCCTCCATCTTTCCCAACATCAGGGTCTTTTCCAGGGAGTCTTCTCTTCTCATGAGGTGGCCAAAGTCTTGGAGCCTCAGCTTCAGGATCTGTCCTTCCAGTGAGCACTCAGGCCTGATTTCCTTCAGAATGGAGAGGTTTGATCTTCTTGCAGTCCATGGGACTCTCAAGAGTCTCCTCCAGCACCAGAATTCAAAAGCATCAATTCTTCGGCGATCAGCCTTCTTTATGGTCCAGCTCTCACTTCCATACATCACTACTGGGAAAACCATAGCTTGAACTATACAGACCTTTGTTGGCAAGGTGATGTCTCTGCTTTTTAAGATGCTGTCTAGGTTTGCCATCGCTTTTCTCCCAAGAAGCAGGCGTCTTTTAATTTCATGACTGCTGTCACCATCTGCAGTGATCATGGAGCCCAAGAAAGTAAAATCTCTCACTGCCTCCATTTCTTCCCCTTCTATTTGCCAGGAGGTGATGGGACCAGTGGCCATGATCTTCGGTTTTTTGTTGTTGACCTTCAGACCATATTTTGCGCTCTCCTCTTTCACCCTCAATAAAAGGTTCTTTAATTCCTCCTCAGTTTCTGCCATCAAGGTTGTGTCATCTGCATATCTGAGGTTGTTGATATTTCTTCTTCCGGCAATCTTAATTCTGGCTAGGGATTCATCCAGCCCAGCCTTTCGCATGATGAATTCTGCATATAAGTTAAATAAGCAGGGAGACAATATACAGCCTTGCCGTACTCCTTTCCCAAATTTGAACCAATCAGTTCTTCCATATCCAGTTCTAACTGTAGCTTCTTGTCCCACATAGAGATTTCTCAGGAGACAGATGATCAGGCACTCCCATTTTTGAAGTACTTGCCATAGTTTGCTGTGGTCGACACAGACAAAGGCTTTTGCATAGTCAATGAAGCAGAAGTAGATGTCTTTCTGGAACTCTCTAGCTTTCTCCATAATCCAGCGCATGTCTGCAATTTTGTCTCTGGTTCCTCTGCCCCTTCGAAATCCAGCTTGCACTTCTGGGAGTTCTCGGTCCACATACTGCACACTGCTTCACTGCTTGGGAATTTTAGCACTGTGAATTGCAGTTCCTGGGATTATTCAGGAGAATCTGTGTGTTTTAAGTGTGTGTCTTATGCAGCCCTGAAGCTGCAGTTACAGAGCCTTCCTTGCCAGGTACTCATTTGATAGCTTGGGATTTGCCAGCCCTTTTATCTTAAAGGAGCAGCGATGGGCCAAAAATAACAAATGAGCGAACAAATGAGGCCTTTAGGAAGGATGGGCCACCCTTCTGAGGGGAGCCAGCGGGAGAGAGAATGCGCCTTTGTTCTCTTCCCCACCGACACTTTTGTGTGAATTAACAACTTTTGAAGCCGCAGCAATCCAGGTCACCTTGTGTGCATGTTTCTGCACGAGAGAGAGGAACGGAAAGATGAGAATGGCTCGCTCAGAAATTCATAGCGCTCAAAGCAAGGTATCTTGACTGCCAGCCAGCAGGTTGAATTGCTAAAATGGAGACGGTTCTGGGACTCGCTTAATTTTGCAGTGGTGCGTTAATTGACATTGTAGCATCACTTATGACGAACACAATTTGCACGGAAATGTTGCAGGCGCTGTGACTTCTGCTGCTTCTGGGTTACACGTCTCTCCCCCTCTTTGAGTTTGCTCAGTATAGGTAATTTATAAAGCACCCATTATTTACTTATTTATTTTATATCCCGCCTTTTTCTCCAAGGCGCCAGCCCTCCTCATTTCATCTCCACAACATGGCTCAATGGGTCAGGGTGTAAAACCAGAAGGTTGGTGGTTCAAGCCCAGCCAGGGATGGCTGTGGGCAAGATGCCTGCGTTTCAGGGGGTTGGACTAGATGGCCTTTGGGGGCCCCTTCCAACTCTACAATTCTATGATTCTAGCTGAGAGGCAGCGAGTGGCCCAAGGTCACCAGCGGTGAGCTAAGCTTCATGGCCGAGTGGGGATGTGAACCCTGGTTTCCAAGCTGCTAGTCAACCACTACATCACAATGGCTTTCATCACAGAACCCAGAGATCTGGAATAAATACAGGCCCCGCCCTCGGGCTTCACAGTTGAACTACAACTGTTCTCCAGCCCTGGCCATAGGTGCTGGGGTTCTTGGGAGCAGTGGCGTAGCGTGGGGGGTGCCAGGGGTGCCGGCCGCACCGGGCGCAACATCTGGGGGGGGCGCGAGTCCAGAGGGAAGGGACAAGTTCCTTCCTCCGCCGGGCTCCCCGCCGCCACCGCCAGCCTTGCGCCCTAGCGCGCGCGTCCCCCCGCCGCCGCTGCGGCTGTGCTCCACTCACTGCTCGCAGGAGGAGCAGCCGCTGCAGCAGCGCCGACGCCGCCACCGACGCCTGGCCGGGCACGGGCAGCCTCCGCACCCCGACGCCGACGCCATCCCCTCGGCCCAGCCACAGGTGGCGGCTGCTTCTGCCGACTGGGAGGGAGGAGAGCTCCGAGGGGCCTCGACACGCCCTGCGCTCCCCAAAACCCTCTGAGAGGAAGCCGGCGGGCGGCCGAGCGTCTCCCGTCGGAAGGGGGCGCCGCTGGCTCCGGCTCTCAGCGCAAGTCTCAGCCGCGGAGGGGGGGGGCGAGGACGGAGCGCGGCTGGAAGCCCCCGGACCCGGCCAGGAGGAGGAGAGGCGCTCGCCAAGCCCGGATCTGGAGCGCCTTGGAGCGCGGGCTCCACCTACAGCCCAAGGAGAGGAGGGGGCGGGGAGGCGCCCGAGGGGAGGGGGCTTCGGCTGCCTCGGCCTGCGGGGGCTCCGCAAATAATAAATTTAATAAATTCCTGCTGAGCCTTTGGGGGGGGTCCTTGGCTCCTTCGCTCGCCCCCAGCCCCAGTGGCGTAGCGTGGGGGGTGCAGGGGGGGCCGGCCGCACCGGCCGCAACATCTGGGGGGGGCGCTCGCACTCGAGTGCTAAAATCCACGCGTTAGGGGGCGCAAATTACTTGCCTTGCCCCGGGTGCTGACAACCCACGCTACGCCACTGCTTGGGAGTTGTAGCTCAGGCAATATTTGGAGGGCCTATGGTTCCCTCGCACCTGCTTCACGGTGAGTAAATGTCACGGGAATGGAGGGTGCACAGCTATCAGACATTAATAATAATAATAATAATAATAATAATAATAATAATAATAATTTATTATTTATACCCCGCCCATCTGGCTGAGTTTCCCCAGCTGCTCTGGGCGGCTCCTAATCAAGTGTTAAAAACAAGACAGCATTAAATATTAAAAACTTCCCTGAACAGGGCTGCCTTCAGATGTCTTCTAAATGGCAGGTAGTTGTTTATCTCTTTGACATATTATGGGAGGGCATTCCACAGGGCGGGCGCCACCACCGAGAAGGCCCTCTGCCTGGTTCCCTGTAACTTGGCTTCTCGCAGTGAGGGAACCGCCAGAAGGCCCTCGGCACTGGACTTCAGTGTCTGGGCACACTTTTCAACTTCTAAGGATTTTGCCAGGGGGCTGATTTACAAATCTGGGGACTGTCCCCGGGAAACAGCGACACCTGGTAACCTTACATTAATAACATTTTATCACCCATTTATTTGTTTTCAAGCAGCCTTGGACCACTTTGTAGGGAGGTGGGGGCAAAGAATTTTGCCTGCTCTAGTCTCAATGCTCCCTGTTAACAGAGAAATCTGAGGGGCTGCCTTGGACAAAAAGACAAGGACACCAGCCAGGAATACCAGAACGAAACAGAACCCAGTAGGCTTGGTCTTTATTGAAGACAGTTGTGACACGACTCCCACCTGCCACCAGGTGGAACAAGATGGAAGCCCCAAACAAAAGAGAACCCAAACTTTTATTAGCTGCTAATCCCCATGTTACCCCCCCCAACTACATCACTAATACATCAGGAAAGGGGAGGTCTGGGGGCAGTAATCTGAGCATCCTGGACCCTGCCCCATGGTTCCCCTTGCCCTCCACCAAACACCCATCAAGTGGAACAAAAAAGATATTTACATTTCCCTGTTTCCCAGCCAAGTTCATTGCACCCTTTGGTCTCCATCTGGGTTTGTTCTTTCTGGAATGGCTACCTGTCTGGCACTCAGGTATCCGGTACTCAGGTATCCCCAGTGGGCCAGTACATAGAGACATTTATCAGTGAATTCTTACATTCGGTATCGTGCAGCAAAGGCCCTTTGAATCGATAGGAAGAAACTGTGATGAAGTGCTTTGTGGGACAAATCACAAAAGTGATTGTGCTGATTTTGGTAGTGGGCTGCATCTGCTGGAGGGGCAACCCCCCCCCAACCTATACATAAATTCCTGCAACATCCCCTCTGGCATTTTTCATGGCTCCCTTTCAGGTGCTACAAAGACAAGTGTCAGACAAGCTGCTGCCTCTGGAATCCTTAAACAGGCGATACCATCAGTTGGTGAGGAGCGGGGCCATCGGCCCACAGCTCCGGCCCACGGTGCAAGAGGTCAACCAGCGCTGGGACGACCTGCAGGCTCGGACGGCTGCCATTTGCAAGAGGCTGAAGGTGGGTCCTGGTGGGCGCTGGACCTTGGAGGTCCACAGTCACCTTGAGGTCTACATTCCCTCCGGGATAACTGAAATATACTCGGAGTCGAGTGTGGATTTCATGCATCATACGATTCCACAGGTAAAATCTAGGCCATTTTTGAATAGCTGCTTCAGGGCAGATGTTCCTCCTACAATATTGCCCAGGTATCTCTTAGCTCTGTGAACAAAGGGCGGCGTTTGATATGTTCTTTCCCTTCCTTCCCCCTGCCAGCACTTTGTGAACCAGTGGGAAAAGTTTGAGCTGGAGAAAGAGACCATCCGTGTGTGGCTGGTGGAGCTGGACCTCCGACTCACCGACGTGGAGCACTTCTCCAGAGGGACGTCGCTGGAGAAAATGATACAGCTGCAGGTAGGGAAAGAGCCGAGGAAAGGGGGAATCAAGAATTTGCACTCTTGCAGTTTTCCCACAAGGCTACACGTTTCTCCAGGGATTCACCAAACGCTTCTGGAGTCTGGTATCTCAGCTCAGGACCTGGCATCTTGAGCAGGTGGACATTTGCTGAGGAAAACATTTCTGGAAGCTTCAATGTTCTTGCAAATAAAAATAATAATCCATGCATGGATAGTGTCCAGCAAAAGCTCAGAGATTTATCTTATTAATTTCAGTGTTTGTTTTTTTAAGGGATGGTACTCGCCATGGGACACAGGTGGCACTGTGGGTTAAACCACAGCACCTAGGGCTTGCCGATCACAAGGTCGGCGGTTCGAATCCCCACGACGGGGTGAGCTCCCGTTGCTCGGTCCCTGCTTCTGCCAACCTAGCAGTTCCAAAGCATGTCAAAGTGCAAGTAGATAAATAGGTACCGCTCCGGCGGGAAAGTAAACGGCGTTTCCGTGCACTACTCTGGTTCGCCAGAAGCGGCTTAGTCATGCTGGCCCCATGACCTGGAAGCTGTATGCCGGCTGCCTCGGCCAGTAAAGCGAGATGAGCGCCGCAACCCCAGAGTCGGCCAAGACTGGACCTAATGGTCAGGGGTCCCTTTACTTTTACTTACTCGCCATGAAGTTGTTACAGGAAGTGCCACAATTTTAACATTTTTGGGGGGGAAGGTGTCGGTACTGCATACCTTTGAATACCCTCAGAAAACAGCACTGCATAAAAATGTATATTTTCCTTGATTTCTTCCCCCCCCCCCAAAAAAATTTATTGGTTTTTCAAATTTATAACAAACATAAGCAACATAAAAGACATAAGTTTTGCTTGAGTTCTTAAAAAAGTAAAACAGTTTAGAAATAGGGAAAAAACCCCATAGAATTATCAGTAAAAACAGTTGAAAACAGCAAGAAGAACTACCGATGAAAGAAGAATGGAGGATGAAATTGATGGGCTATGCAGAATGAGATAATTTAACAGGAAGGATTCAAAAGCTGCGGGGCCAGAGATTCTTAGAAGACTGGAGTAAATTTACGGACTATTTGACAAGCAATTGTGATGAACAGATTACGTTAGTAGGTTTGCAAGAAGTTTTGTAAGGTGAATTATTTGAAATATTGCAAAAAAGATAATGAGGAGAATTATTAGTTAAGGACAATTAAAGGTAATATGAAATTAAGAAATTCATAATAAGTGATAAAGAACAGAAAATCATCAGTGGTGTTGACAGAAGTCTAAAAATATTGTATAAGATGAGAAGTTATGTTGTATGACTGTTGGATTTGATATGTAAAAAAATTAATTAAAACGTATAAAAAAGAAAAAAAAGAAAATGAAAACAGCAAGTTAAAATACTGTATTTTAAAAAAATTAAAATCGGCAGTAAACTAAAAACAGATCGAAATACACATCTAAAGCCATCCTGTCATCCCTGACCACTGGTCCTACTAGCTAGGGAGGGTGATGGGAACTGTAGTCCAAAACCAGCTCAGGGATAAGCCTTTTGCCTCTCTTTCCTGACGTCCAGGCATTCCAGCAAGACGTCCAGGCCAATGCAGACCGCGTGGACCACCTGCTGGTGCACGGGGAAGCTCTGATCCAGAAGAGCCAGCCTGAGGACGCGGAGGTCTTGGAGGAGGAGTTGCAGGACCTGAGCTGCTTCTGCCAGGAGGTCTTCCGCAGAGTCTTCCGCTTCCAGGGACGACTGGTCAGCATGCGGCTGGTGAGTACCGGGGCTCTCCCTTGCTCAGGAAGAGGGAGAGGGAATCCGATACGCCAATCAAGGCATTGGAGAAGGCGAGTCGCAGATTAGGATTAGGTTAAGTTCACACTATATGGGACGTGGGTGGCGCCGTGGGTAAAAGCCTCAGCGCCTAGGACTTGCTGATCGAAAGGTCGGCGGTTCAAATCCCCGCGGCGGGGTGCACTCCCGTCGCTCGGTCCCAGAGCCTGCCAACCTAGCAGTTCGAAAGCACCCCCGGGTGCAAGTAGATAAATAGGGACCGCTTACCAGCGGGAAGGTAAACGGCGTTTCCGTGTGCTGCGCTGGCTGGCCAGATGCAGCTTGTCACGCTGGCCACGTGACCCGGAAGTGTCTCCGGACAGCGCTGGCCCCCGGCCTCTAGAGTGAGATGGGCGCACAACCCTAGAGTCGGACACAACTGGCCCGTACGGGCAGGGGTACCTTAAAGTTCACACTCTGGGCAGCTTCCAACCAAATATTAAAATACAGTAATACATCAAACATTAAAAGCTTCCCTGATGTCTTCTAAAAGTTTGGTAGTTGTTGTTCTCCTTGCCATCTGGTGGGAGGGCGTTCCACAGGGCGGGCACCACCACCGAGAAGGCCCTCTGCCTGGTTCCCTGTAACTTGGCTTCTCGCAGCAAGGGAACCGCCAGAAGGCCCTCGGAGCTGGACCCCGGTGTCTGGGCTGAACGATGGGGGTGGAGATGCTCCTTCAGGTATCCTGGACCTTTGAGGCCGTTTAGGGCTTTAAAGGTCAGCACCAACACTTTGAATAGTGCTCGGGAATGTACTGGGAGCCAGTGTAGGACTTTCAGGACCGGTATTATGTGGTCTCAGTGGCCGCTCCCAGTCCCCAGTCTAGCTGGAGTAGTTGTAGTTTCCGGGTCACCTTCAAAGGGAGCCCCACGTAGACCCCCATGTAGATATATTCATTGCTCGGCGACTGCAGGTTTTCTCTAGTTTTGAGAAAAGGCAGGAGGTGACATGACAGTTTATAAAATTTTGCAGGGCATGGAGGAAGTGGATAGAATAAAGTTTTCTCCCTCTTGCATTAGGTGAGAATTCATGGACATCAGTGAGGTTGAATGTTGAAAAATAAAAGAGTTCATTTACAAAGTGCAGGGTTAATCTGTGGAACTCGCTGCCACAGGAAGCAGCCATGGCCACCCACCTGGATGGCTTTAAAAGAGGATTGGACAAATTCAGGGAGGAGTGGGCTACTAGCCATGATTTTTATGCCCTTCCTCCACAGCTGGAGGCAGCAATTCTTCTGAATACCAGCTGCTGGAAACTACAGGAAGGGAGAGATGCTCTGTGTTCGAATCCTCCTTGAGGGTTTCCCACGATGGCCATCTGGTTGGCCACTGTGAGAACAGGCTGCTGGACTAGATGGGTGTGGCGATCACACAGGGTCCCCGGACGTTGGACGGTCTATTGATCCCTGTGCCAGCACTATGATCTCTTTCCCGCTGCCACCAACCCGTTTCTCTCGGGTACACACTGTGTCCAGACTGTTGTTAACTTTAAAACAAATAATCCAGTTTGTTTTATAAGCCTTAGCAAGTTTATGGTTTCAGATAATTTTTCTTGTCAGTTTCTTAACCTTAGTTCCTGTACCGGCCTATACCTTCCTAAGAACTCTTAACTGATTATCCCAACTGTCTCTCTGACTCCTACTACGCTTTCTCTCACTTTCTCACATCAAAACGCAACCGACCCACAGACTTATCCTCCCTCTTCCAACTCCCAGCTGACTTCCTAACAACTCCCACTCTAACTCCTCCCCTTGGGTTCCCACTGGCCAATCACTGCACACTCGTTTAACCCTTTCCTTATGACCCACCTAGGAGGGCAAACACCACAATGGCCCATGGGCCCGATCCAGCAGGCTATGTTCATCAAATGATGAGTTTCACGTCTGAATTGCACGACAGAAATTGCACAGAAACTGCTACGAGGGTGCAGAATCCAGCCCCTTGCAAGTGAAGGGCGCTGCTCAGGGGCAGAGAAGGTTTGCAGAGCATATTGCCAGGTTCAATCTTGGACATCTTGGAACCCACAGACCTATATCTTGAAAGCACATGCAAAGCTCGTTCTTCCCCTTAAAGAATCCTAGGGTCTGCAGTTTGCTAAGCTGGGAATTATTATAATAATAATAATTTATTTATTTATACCCGGCCCATCTGGCTGGGCTTCCCCAGCCACTCTGGGTGGTTTCCAACAAAACACTAAAATACAATAACCTATTAAACATTAAAAGCTTCCCTAAAGAGGGCTGCCTTCAGATGTCTTCTAAAGGTTTGGTAGTTGTTTTTCTCTTTGACATCTGGTGGGAGGGCGATCCACAGGGCGGGCGCCACCACCGAGAAGGCCCTCTTCCTTGTAACTGTGATGGGAAAACTACAGCGCTCAGAATTCCTCTAGGGAAAGGATGTGTTGCAAATGGGCATTGAAGGTGCCGTGAGTTTACTGCCTAAGATTTCTTTAAGTGGATGAACTCTTCCATGTCTGCAGAGCTCTCTCTTTCTCTCCTGAACATATTACCTTGCCCCCAGGTCTTTGAGGACGAGTGGTTGTCAGACCAGGACAGTGATTTGGAGTCTGAGTCCCTCGCGGAAGAATCCCTGGAGTGGGCGGGCGATGATGGTGCTGGGCCACCCCAGCCTCCTGCTGCCCCCATGCGCCAGTCGACCCCAAAGAACCCCTCGCTGCACCGCCAGCAGCCAGAGGCAAACGTGGATCTGGAGTGGGATCCCTCTGTGGATATAGGGGGATCTACGTCGCATGACGAAGAGGATTCCTCATACTCCAGCGCCATCACAGGTAGGCATGGCTTTGGGGGTATGGAGCTGGGTTGAATCATGACACAGGAACAAGGGCCCATCTGGTACGCAGGATGAGACCCTCCCTGCCCGCAGACTGTCTCACCAGAGTGGTGCATTCTCTGGTTATCTCCCGCTTGGACTACCGCAATGCGCTCTATGTGGGGCTCCCTTTGAAGGTGACCCGGAAACTGCAACTAATCCAGAATGCGGCAGCTAGACTGGTGACTGGGAGCAGCAGTCAAGACCATATAACACCCGTCTTGAAAGACCTACATTGGCTCCCAGTACGTTTCCGAGCACAATTCAAAGTGTTGAGCTTTAAAGCCCTAAACGGCCTCAAAGGTCCAGGATACCTGAAGGAGCGTCTCCTCCCCCATCGTTCAGCCCAGAAACTGAGGTCCAGCTCCGAGGGCCTCCTGGCGGTTCCCTCCCTGCAAGAAGTGAGGTTACAGGGAACCAGGCAGAGGGCCTTCTCAGTGGTGGCACCCGCCCTGTGGAACTCCTTCCCTTCAGATATCAAGGAGATAAAGAACTACCTAACTTTTAGAATATATCTGAAGGCAGCCCTGTCATTGGAAGCTTTTAATTTTTGATGCTGTTTGGATGCCTCCCAGAGTGTCCCAGGCAACCCAGTTAGATGGGAGGAGTAGAAGAAATAATTATTTGTTGTTGTTACTATTATTATCATTATCATTATCATTATCATTATTATCATTATCATTATCATTACCATCTGAGCACCTACAGCCATCAAACAGGGACAGGGGTGGGGCTGTGGTCTAAACCACAGAGCCTAGGGCTTGCCGATCAGAAGGTCGGCGGTTCGAATCCCCGCGACGGGACCTCAAAGTGCAAGTAGATAAATAGGTATTGCTCTGGCAGGAAGGTAAACGGCGTTTCTGTGCGCTGCTCTGGTTCGCCAGAAGCGGCTCAGTCATGCTGGCCACATGACCTGGAAGCTGTACGCCGGCTCCCTCGGCCAATAAAGCGAGATGAGCGCCACAACCCCAGAGTCGGCCATGACTGGACCTAATGGCCAGGGGTCCCTTTACCTTTTACAGCCATCAAGCAGCACCTTCAGCTCTATGAGTCTTTCATCACAGAAGAGGCAGTGTGGTTAGGCTGTTGGGCTAGGACAGGCATGGCCAATCTTGGCCCTCCAGCTGTTTTGGAGCTACAATTCCCATAATCCCTGACCACTCGCCCTGTTAGCTAGGGATGATGAGACTTGTAGTCCCAAAACATCTGGAGGGCCAAGTTTGGCCATGCCTGGGCTAGGACCTGGGAGAGCAGGGTTTGAATCCCCACTCAGTCACAAAGCTCACTGGGTGACCTTGGGCCAGTTACTGCCTCGTAGCTGGGGCTGATGGGATTTGTAGTCCAGAACATCTGGAGGCTGCCAAGCTGGAGAAGGCTACTATATACTTAGCCATAAGGGCTGGAAGCTTGACTTTTTAAAGAAAACAGAAGCAGATATTCTGACGTGTTCACTGATAGATTGGGCAGCAGCTGGATTCCTTTCACCTGTTTTGTTATCCTGCAGGTCTGGGCCAGTGGGAAGAACCTCGCCGGAAGTGCAGGCCTTCTGTTTGTGCATCCCATTCCTTGCCTTTGAGATGTGGCAGCCAGGAAGACTTTTCTGTAAGCATTTGGGAATGGCTGGGGTGAATGGAAGAGGTCTTACTCCCAGGGCTTGGTAGGAGGAGAGAGCAGGAATATGGTCACTTCACTTTTCTGCCTAAAATAGGTATATACAGCAACAAAACGATGTTTTAGGCTGGCCTGCTAGATCAGGCCAGTGGTCCATCTAGTCCAGCGCCCTCTTCACACAGTGGCCATGCGTGGACTAGGACCTGTGAGAGCAGGGTTCGAATCCCGACTCAGTCACAAAGCTCACCTGGTGACCTTTGACCAGTTACTGCCTCGTAGCTGGGGCTGATGGGAGTTGTAGTCCAAAACATTTGGAGGGTGCCAAGCTGGGGAAGGCCATCAGGGCCAACCAGATGTCTCTTCTGGGAAACCCGCAAGCGGGACCCGAGTGCGAGAGCAACTCTCACCTCTGAATGTGGAGGGTGAGCAATAGCCATCCTGGCTAGTGGCCATTGATAAGACTTCTCCTCCAGGAATTTGCCCACTTGTCTTTTAAAGCCATCTAAACTCATGGCCATCCCTGTCTCCTGTGGGAGAGAGTTCCACAGATTAACCATGTTCACCCCGTGCCACGTAACCCCTCCTCCCTACCCCATCTGGTTTTCAGAATGGCCGATTCCCCCACCCCAAAATCTTGCCGTTCTTCTTGCCAATTTAATAGTTTTCCATGTGGTTTCATAACTGCCCCCATAATAATAATAATAATAATAATAATAATAATAATAATAATAATAATAATTTATTATTTGTACCCCACCCATCTGGCTGGGTTTCCCCAACCACTCTGGGCAGCTTCCAACAAAGACCAAAAACATCTTTCCCCTCCTTTCTTACAGGTGCAAAATGGCTTCCAAGTGGAGTGGGATCAATTCAGTTCCTCCATCACAGACCGGGAAATAAAAAGGTGCAGTTCTGGTAAGTCATTGCATTTGATCTCCCAGGGTCTTTTTAGAGGAGATGCTGGTTTAATAAGCTGAATCATCCCTTTGGGTGTGCCTGGAACTTATTTGTAAAAATATTTTCATGCTGTTATTTCATTAAAACAAAATCAAAACAGTTTACAACAAGGGGACATAAAACCATACAAATTGGAAAAACCATATGGAAAGTCAAAATCAGAAACCACATGATTATTTTGAAAGATGTGCTCTTAATTGCCAGCACAGACTTGGCAGAATAGAAAAGTTTTCAGCAGGTGTGTAAAGTCTGGCACAGGCGGCTTCCTCCAGATTGCCAGCATTTTGTGAGACTGAGTCAATCACATACTGGAAGTTTAGATTTTTGCCCACTTATAGTATATGAAAGCACTCTGGTGTGAAAACGACCACAATTGTTTCTTAATTATTGTTTTTAGTGGTTCTTGTTTTGATCTCTAAGCTGACTTGAATCCTGTCAGGGGAAAAGTCGGAGTATAATTTATTGTTGTTATTAATTTATGCAGTTAGGAAAGTGATGGGGAAAATGTGCTAAAAGTGTGGATAAACGACTGGTTAAAGTCCAGGGGTCAGCAAACTTCTTCAGCAGGGGGCCGGTCCACTGTCCCTCAGACCTTGTGGGGGGCCGGACTATATTTTGAAGGAAAAAAATGAATGAATTCCTATGCCCCACAAATAACCCAGAGATGCGTTTTAAATAAAAGCACACATTCTACTCATGTAAAAATACGCTGATTCCCGGACCGTCCGGGGGCCGGATTGAGAAGGCGATTGGACCGCATCTGGCCCCCAGGCCTTAGTTTGCCTACCCATGGGTTAACGGAAGACCTGTAACCACCACACAAGCAACTCAGGATGGATGCTCAATGCCGTATAACCTGCTGGCAAGCAAATGAGAAACAAATTCTCAATCAAGACCAGGCACGTCCGTTTCCTTCTTGTTTGCCAGCGCTCTGTGACCATCTACTCTGGAGACTGGAGTTCCACTTTAGGGACAGGATTCCCTCCCTGATCTGATGTTCTTGCTCCCTTCTCTGGTAGGAACGCCGCACTCACGGGAGCTCCAGGGATGTCAGCACCCCCAAAATGGGCCGCCAGAGAAAGGGAGCCCCCGCCAAGCGGAACTGATGGGATTTGACCCCCAACGGATTGAGACTTGGCTGGGCCAGAGCTGCCGGGAGAAGATGGGAGGGAAGCTGGAGCAAGTAAGTTCTTCCGATGGAGCAGGACGAGAACATCTCGGGTTGTAGAGAACGTCTATATTGGGGGCAGGAATCTCCTGCTCCATCTGGCTGTGCCTTCTCTACACCAGGCTCCTCCAAGCTCTTGGGACGGCAACTCCCGTAACTGTGCTGGCTGATGGGAGTTGTAGTCCAAAACATCTGGAGAGGGGGGGCACCAGGTCGAGGAAAGATGGTGCACACCAGTGTTTCTCAAACTCAAGTCCACTACTCCCTGGTGAGAATTCCATTCCACCTTAAGGAACAGACATGAAATTGTTGCGTGTCACATGTCTGTTTACATTCCAGCACAGTATGCTGGGAACTTCCCTTTGTGCATAGCCTTTGCTTTTGCTGTTCTCTCCAAGACGACATGAGAGAGAGACGACATGTTTCTTTGTTCTGATTTATGTTCAATAAATCTGTAGCTGTAGCATGACTTATGCCTCATGCTTACTTCTGTGTGCGCAGTTGTTGTTGTTGTTTGTTGTTTAGTTGTGTCCGACTCTTTGTGACCCCCTGGACCAGAGCACACCAGGCACTCCTGTCTTCCACTGCCTCCCTCATGCTGGTAGCTTTGAGAACACTGTCCCACCATCTCGTCCTCTGTCGTCCCCTTCTCCTTGTGCCCTCCATCTTTCCCAACATCAGGGTCTTTTCCAGGGAGTCTTCTCTTCTCATGAGGTGGCCAAAGTCTTGGAGCCTCAGCTTCAGGATCTGTCCTTCCAGGGAGCACTCAGGGCTGATTTCCTTCAGAATGGAGAGGTCGGATCTTCTTGCAGTCCATGGGACTCTCAAGAGTCTCCTCCAGCACCAGAATTCAAAAGCATCGATTCTGCGGCAATCAGCCTTCTTTATGGTCCAGCTCTCACTTCCATACATCACTACTGGGAAAACCATAGCTTTAACTATACGGACCTTTGTTGGCAAGGTGATGTCTCTGCTTTTTAAGATGCTGTCTAGGTTTGTCATTGCTTTTCTCCCAAGAAGCAGGAGTCTTTTAATTTCGTGACTGCTGTCCCCATCTGCAGTGATCATGGAGCCCAAGAAAGTAAAATCTCTCACTGCCTCCATTTCTTCCCCTTGTATTTGCCAGGAGGTGATGGGCCCAGTGGCCTCACTCTGCTAATTGCGTGCCCTGGCTTTTGAAGTTCGGGTCACTGATTTACGTCAGAGCACGGGCCGATGGAAGGAGATGTCCGAGCTGGGCTTGCCAGCTGGCCTCCCGGCCCCTCTGCATGTCGACACTCCCATCCTCCCTGACCACTCATCCCACTAGCTAGGGATGATGGGAGTTGTAGTCCAACAACAACCGGGGACTCAGGTTTGAGAAATATTGGTGTACTCTGAGGGTCAGTGGCTGTCCAGGGTTTGAGCCTTTCCCATCTTGGCCCTACCTGGAGATGCCAGGGATGGAACCCAAGGCCTTCTGCATGCCAAGCAGGTGCTCCAAATAACAGGGGAAGGTCCCAGGTTCAGTCCTGGGCAATAAATCCTGCTGCTGCCAGCCAGTGTAGCCAACACTGAACCAGATGGACCAATGATCTGGCTCCATAGAGGGCAGCACCTTATCATCTTACGGTCCGCTCTGCAGGTCTCTGGGACTTGTGGGCCTGTCTCCCTACGTGTCCTCAATCTGCAATTCCCAGTGCAATCCCAGGCAAGCGGGAAACGACCAAAGAGGCAGAAGTCACAGCGATGGGCAAAAAAGAAAACTCGGCCAACCCCAGCCAGCAACGTTGAGCAGGTAAGCAGTTGATAGGTTGGGAACCCTGGGAAACGAATCCCTGGATCCTTGTGGCTTGGCTGCCTTGGGCTGCAACGAGAAAGGAATGGTTGGAGATCCTGAAGCTGTAAGGATTGCACTTCTGAGCATGTGCAGAGTGCTTTCTTTGGGTAACACTGGACAACCTCCAGCCACTTCCACCCCTCTGGATTTTGGAGGCCCATTGAGCTTGTGCTTCCTACCAGACTTTAGCCCTGGTGGCATCTCCTTGCAATAATAATAATAATAATAATAATAAATAATAATAATAATAAATATTTTTATTTATACCCCGCCCTCCCCAGCCAGAGCCGGGCTCAGGGCGGCTAACACCAGTAAAATTACAGTAAAAACATAATAGGAAAAGAAAAAAAAAAACAATTTAAAATACAGGTTAAAATGCAATTTAAAATGCAGCCTCATTTTAAAAGTAGCCCACAGATCTAAACCATAAGGGTCAGGAAACATAAGGGTCAGACTGAGTCCAAACCAAAGGCCAGGTGGAACAGCTCCGTCTTGCAGGCCCTGCGGAAAGATGTCAAGTCCCTCAGGGCCCTGGTCTCTTGTGACAGAGCGTTCCACCAAGTCGGGGCCAGTACTGAAAAGGCCCTGGCCCTAGTTGAGACCAGTCTAACCACCTTGCGACCTGGAACCTCCAAAATGTTGCCATTTGTAGACCTTAAGGTCCTCCATGGGAACATAATTCAGTGGTGCCCTGGTTCTCAAACGCCTTGGTACTCAAACAGCTCGGAACCCAAACACTGCTAACCCAGAAGAAAGTGTTCTGATTTGTGAACCTTTTTCGGAAGTCAAACGTGCTCTGTTTTGAGTGTTATGCTTCCAATTTGAGTGCCACACTTCCTTTTTGAATATTACGCTGAGGTCTGTCTGTTTTTTTATTTATTTTGCGTTTTTGCTTCTGCGGCTCTTTTTTTGTGACTGTGTGGAACCCGGTTCAGCTGCTGATTGATTGATCGTGTGACTGCAGTACATTGTTTATTGCTTTCATTTTATGGATCAATGGTCTCGTCAGATAGTAAAATCCATGTTAAATTGCTGTTTTAGAGTTTTTTTTAAAAAGCCTGGAATGGATTAATCTGTTTTGCATCGCTTTCTATGGGAAAGTACATCTTGGTTTTGGAATAGACTTCTGGAACAGATTAAGTTTGAGAACCAAGGTACCACTGTCAATGAAGGCAAACCAACCATGGCTCCCAATCTCTCTCGCCACCAACGAAAACTAATTTTCTATTTGTTTATTGCCCTCTTGGGAGCTTTGAACAGATAGCGCTTGCTTTTTCTTTTCACTCTCTGTGCCTGTTTTCATAGATCTGCAAGAAGGAGCACCTCGACTCCCGGCCAGCAGAAATCGCAATCACCATTGAGCAGGGGTAAGCGATAAAGATGCGAGTGGCACTGTGGTCTAAACCACTGAGCCTCTTGGGCTTCCTGATCAGGAGGCTGGCGGTTCAAATCCCATAAAATGACGAGGTGAGCTCCCGTTGCTCGGTCCCAGCTCCTGCCAACCTAGCAGTTTGAAAGCATACCAGTGCAAGTAGATAAACAGGTACCGCTCTGGTGGGAAGGTTATCGGTATTTCCATGTGCTGCTCTGGTTCACCAGAAGCAGCTTAGTCATGTTGGCCACATGACCCGGAAGCTGTACGCCGGCTCCCTCAGCCAATAAAGCGAGATGAGCGCCGCAACCCCAGAGTCAGCCACGACTGGACCTAATGGTCAGGGGTCCCTTTACCTTTACCTTTAATGTAATATACAATAACAATAATGTAATATAGGGGCTCGGATGGCGCTGGTCAAACCACAGAGCCTAGGGCTTGCCGATCAGAAGGTCGGCGGTTCAAATCCCCATGATGGGGTGAGTTCCCGTTGCTCAGTCCCTGCTCCTGCCAACCTAGCAGTTCGAAAGCATGTCAAGTGCAAGTAGATAAATAGGTACCACTGCGGCGGGAAGGTAAACGGCATTTCTGTCCACTGTTCTGGTTCACCAGAAGCAGCTTAGTCATTCTGGCCACATGACCTGGAAGCTTTCTGCGGACAAACGCCAGCTCCCTTAGCCTATAGAGTGCCGCAACCCCAGAGTCATCCGCGACTGGACTTAACGGTCAGGGGTCCCTTTACCTAAGTCCATAAAGAATGCTGTATTATTTTACTGTTAGCTACTCTGAGCCCGGCTTTGGCTGGGAGGGCGGAATATACAAGACGAAAAACTCGCAAGACGAAAGAGTTTTTCGTTTTTTGAGTTGCTTTGCAAGACAAATTTCCCTATGGGCTTGCTGCGCAAGACGAAAACGTCTTGCAAGAGCAACTCATAGCACGCGGTGTGGTAGCCTTTTTTGAGGTTTTTGGGAAACCGTGCTTTGCAAGACGAAAAATTCGCAAGACGAAAAAACTCGCAGAACGAATTAATTTCGTCTTGTGAGGCACCACTGTAAATAAAATGTGATTATTATTATTATTTATTATTATTATTCAAAGAAGTGTCCCAACAACCAGATTTACGAATCCGAACCATTTGCTTCTCCTTCCAGATCCAGCCTACAAGAGCCTTCAATCATCTCCTGCCTCCGAACCCAGAAGCCCCCCAGACTCCCCGCCATATGGAACGGGACGGTGATGATCCTCAGCGCCATCTTGCTGCTGCTGCTGCTGTTCCTGGCCAGCCCCTTTCCTCTGTACCCGTCGGAGCTCTCGTCGGAGCTCTCCTGCCTCCAGGAAAACCGCTACGCCAGATCCTTCCACCTCATGCTCACGTACAGTGGGCCACCACCCACGTAGAAGGCAGGGAGTGCTGGTGCGGCGTGGACTCTTCATAATGCGTGGAGAGAAGAAAGTTGTCTCTGGGAGTTCCACAGGCTCTTCCTCCGGCGGGTTCCAGAATCTGTTCCTGCAGTGCAGTGCTGGCTGCATCTGCTCGGAGTTGGACTGTAGCACCTGGTGAAAGAGGAGAAAATTAACCCCGCCCCCAAGTGTTCAATTATTAGTTGTTAACACAAATATTCACTGTTAGGCCCATTCTCCTCCATTCATTTAACTGTTCTTAAAAAAGAAGGAACTTGTATCCAACTACGCATGCCCCATACGTTTGGGGCACATTCCCTTCCTCCTAAGAATCCTGGGAACTGTAGTATGCATCTCACAGAACTACAGTTCCCAGCACCCTTGACAAACGGCTATACCCAGGATTCCTGGGTTTGGGTGTGCTTTAAATATATGATGTGCACACTGCCTTTCTTCCAGAGTCACAGAAGTTAAGGAACCTCAGTTAGCCATCCCCATTAAGTTCAGTGTGTCTGCGTACATCACCCTGTGGCTAGGAGTTCCGTAGATCGCAGGCGGCTGCATTTGGAAATGCAGGACCTTAGGTGGTAATTTTGGCAACCTCTGCTCTTTGGTTGCTGTGTTCCACCCAGCCACGTTCCCTCGCTAGACGTGGCAACATCTGGAATTCCGGGGGGCCTTTTCTGCAGAACATTTTGCTGCCACAGACTCTGCTTGAACATGAGCAAGCCAGTGCCCAGCAGAAGGCCAGAGAAGATACACCTCCCGCCTTCAGAGAAGCCAGACGCCACCAGAACTGAGCATGTATATGACCCCTTCTTTAATATATTTGGCACCCAAGGTTTTCTAATAAAGAAGAGAAAAAGAGGTCTGGTGTTTGCTTGCTGGGCTTCCATTCCATCCCACCTTAGGAAAGTCGTCTCCTACCAATCCCCCCCCCCTCCATTCCCACGTTCCTGCAAGACGCGTGAATCCAGCAGCAGCCAGGTCGCTGTGGAAATCGGTGGGGATGCCTGCGTGCCGCTTAGCCCCTTCCTACAGGCCGCGAAGGAGAGAGCAGGCGGGCGGGGCGGGGTCTGGGCACGTGGGGACCTGCGTGTCACGCGGGAACGTGTGAAGGGCGCCTTCCCGTGCGCGCCCTCCAGATGTTGCCACGGGAGGTGGGCGTCCGAGGCTGCTCCTCCGCGCGGCCGGGAGCGCCAGGCGGGGAGCAGGGAGAGCCTCGGGCCGGTGGCGGAGCCCGGTACGCGGCGAGGCTCCCCCCGGTACGTGCGGAGGGGAGAGGGAGGGGCTCCTGGGAAGGAGAAGAAAGCGGAGGTGGCTGCGCCCGTCTTTGTTCCCGTCGCCGCTGCAAGGCTGGCACGGATGCTCTGGGCATCAGCTGGGCATCAGTCAGGTAAAGGGGGTGCAGTGCGATCGCTGGGGGGGGGAGGGGGTGTAGATCCAGGTGGGGAGATGAAGGTCACCGCTGGAGGAGAGGGTCCCCATACAGCAGCAGGCAGGGCCAGGATGCTACGAGCATCTTGTGCGCGCACGGACCCAGCTGCCTTGCTGGGCTGCAAAGTCCTTGGGAAGCAAGGACTTCCATGGCATGGTTGGAGGCGGAGGAGTCAAGCCGGGGGGGGGGGACGCTTCCTCGTGCCCCCACCCCACCTTACAACCCCCAGAGGACGGGAGCTGCTCGGGGGTCGCCGCCTTCTGTCTCCCCCCCGCCGAGCTCCGTGCGCCCTCTTCCTCCCCAGGATTAAAGGATTGGGCGGGCGGGGGGGGGGGGAAGGTTGCAAACCGAGGTGCCAGATTCCCACAGCCCTCCCTGCACACATCCTGCCCCCCATTCTCAGGCACCGCCTTAGGCATTCTTGGGCACTCTGGGGCTGATGGGACTTGTAGTTCCAAACAGCTGGCGGTCTCCAGGTTGGGGAATCTGTTTTTAGTGTAGGAATCTTTCGGGCAAACCCAGGATCCTGAGATTAAGAGTCCCATAGTTTACCGACTGAGCTACTGGGCTTTTTGAAAGTCGCAAAAAATATATATAATTCTTCCTATTGATAATATTATTGTTTTGAGGTTTTTTGTGTTTTACAATCAAGAGCTGTATACATTTTACGAAATGAAGCAAAAATATATTTTTTTAATTCATCGGTCGAGCATGAGAATCTTAATCGTGGATTCGAATCCTACGTTGGGCAAAGGATTCCTGCCTTGTCGGGGGTTGGACTAGATGACCATAGCGGTCCCTTCCAACTCTACAATTCTATGATTTTATTAAATAAATAGGGCTGTGAAAAGGTATACCAGGAGCAATTTGCCTGCTTGGTGTTGTTGGAAGTCACCTTTTGGGGGCTTTTTTGAGCTCAAAACCTTATATATAATTGTGGAGTTGGAAGGGGCCCCTGAGGGTCATCCAGACCAACCCCCTGCAATGCAGGAATATGCAGTTGTCTCATACAAGGATCGAACCTGCGACTTTGGCGTTCTCAGCACCATGCTCTAACCAGCTGAGCTACGCATGCACCTTGTCTTCCAACAAAATATGCCTGGAGGCAGCTTGTGTTAGCAAAGTGGCGAGGCAGAGATGACTCTCTGCACATGCTCAGAAGTGTGCTTGCTAGTTTCGAAGGGCTCAAATCAGGCTATCCTTGCTCCCTAATCCTTCAAGAATGAGCACAAATGCAAGGTCTCTTCCCCGCTCCCTCCCTCCCTCGCTCAATCTCTTGCTGAGCTCAGCCTTCCTCAATATGAGCAGAGCCATAAGGGTCGCTGAGCAATGTTCTCCGGCTCGCTAGGAAAACAGCTGGGATTCTGGAGAGACGTTTTGCAGAACGTTTCACGGCCACAAGCTCTGTGCCAGTGGAGGGAGCCGGCAAAAGGCCAGAAATAGATGCGGCTCCCGGCTTTGCAGAAGGAAAACGAAGTCCAGCCGTCAAGGCAAAACAAAATGTACGCAGGAGGGGTTTCCTAACAGGGGGGTGGCTTCTGAAGAGAGGTGGAGGGGCACCTGGGCGTAAGAAATCAAGTGGCTTCAAAGACTGGTCTCATGGACTGGTTGGATGCAGAGGAATGGTGGGAAGAACTGGCTGGGGAGCCCCCCAAGGGAAGGAGGCCCAGAGCCAGGGGGGGTGGGGGTGGGACAACGATGAGCGATCAGAGGGGGAAGAGGGAGCAGATGGGGAGGAAGTGGTCTTGGGAGCTGGAGAGGCAACAGGGCTTAGTGAGCAGGAAGAGGCTGTGGCAGAGAGCAGTCTAGACTCAGAGGCTGGGGAGGAGAGGGGGCCAAGAGGCAGAGATGGGTCAGAAGAGTCACAGGGATCTCCCCCTCCGGCTGCAACAAGCTCCCCTCCCGGCTGGTCTCCCAGGACCAAAAGAGGCATGAAAAGGGTGGAGGAGAGGTTGGCTGCACCCAGGCGCAGTCTCGGATTGCTTGGGAAAAGCACTGGAAAGGACGGGACTTAGATGGCTGTGTGGAGACAGGGCAACTGATCCATGGGGCAAGACCTCCCTAATAGAGAATTAACTCCAACTTGCAGAGTGTGATTTACTGCTGGCTCGTTCGTGATCATTGGAGGAGGAGCCTAGCATCGATGCTGAGCATCATCTGTGCATGCAGCATGTTCAACATCTCCAGGCAGGACTAGAAACGGGCTCTTTCTGAAGAATCCAGGGACTGAAGCGAGAGCCTTCCAAAGTCTGTTTCTCTGCCCCAAAAGGGGGCTTTGTGGGGAATCCTCAGTGGGCTCGCCACTCAGGGTATGTGCAGCCGTCCCCCAGAATGATCATGTCCCTCAAAAACTGGCTGTATAAATTCCCTAGTTATTTGTTCAGTGGACATGTTTATTTTGTGTCGTTCTGCAGGAAGCCTGGCAAAGGAATGCCCCCTTCGTGCTTCCAAGCCTTTTCTACATCCACATGAGAAAAAGCAGAGCCTGTGGACACGCTGCAGATGGTCATATAAATTTTGGCAGGGAAATACCTGATGGAGGAACACTGTCCTGCTGCTCGCCCTGTCCCCCTCCCACCGCCCAAAATAACCTACTGGTAGCAGTTATTTGAAGAAGAAATATGTGAGTTTGGATACCAGCTCCAGCCTGGATTAAGAGCCATGAAGTTTTGAAGGAGGCTGACCACAGATGGAGGCAAGTGAGCCGAGAAATGCTGAGGGCTAGAAACACCAGCAGCATCAATATTTTTTTTTTTAAAAAAGCCATCCCGGGAGCAAGGGACAAAAATAAACCGGAGCTCCAGGCAAGGAACAAAACATGCAGACCTCCTCCGAGAGGATAACAGAGGCTCACCTTACCTTATCTTATGATATCAACAAACTCCCTTCGCTGGGAGGGGAAGTGTCAAGAAAAAGCCTGATTTCAAGGCCTTCTCCCGGGGCTGGGGGCTCCGTGAGCAAACCTGAGGCGGGAGAACCGTATCCCTCCGAAAGGGCTTTCTTCAAGCGGAGGTGCCCGTTCTGGCTGAAGAGGAAAGGGGCCGCCAATCCGCCTCAGGTGGCCCCCAAGAGCCGCCTCTGCATGGAGGCCACTCACGAGAGCCCCATCCAGGCCGTCCGGAAGCCGGCCACGCGGGAAGACACCCCAGGGCCGGACTCTGACGAGGAATCTGTGCGAGGGAAAACAGGCACCTCACTCCTCAGGAAACTCCTGTGCCTGAAGAAGACGCCCACCGGTCCACCGGCATCACCGGCCCAGAAGGCGAGAGTCCGGTGCGGGCCTGTGGCCGTCCTCAGCAGAACCGCCGACCCGCACGGGGAGTCTCCTCTGAAGTGGAAGCCCAGGGCTAAGGCCCCGAGTCCGGCAGAGCCCAGCTCCATCGTGGAGACGGCAGCGGCCGATCCGGTGGACAGGCTTGTTGGCTGGTGGGTGATGAAGCCATGGAGAGCTTTCAGGGCCATGCTGAGATCCAGAGCCAAGAAAAGGTCGGTTCTCCCAGAGAGCAAGAGAAGTCCCAAGGCGGTGGAAGAACGGGATATTCGCCTCCCCGCGGAGCCAGAAACCTCGCCCATCGCCAGGGTGGACGGATCCCCCCGTTTTTCACCCGTGGAGGACAAAACTCTTGCATCTGACATGGGTGAAACTCAAGAGGAGGATGAAGGCGAGCACCTGAGCTCCAGGTGTGGGCTGGAGGTCCATGGGCGGGCAGAGGACGATATTTCGGACCCTGCGACCGAACGGGAAGTGGACGAGCTCTGCACTTTCTTGAGCGAGGGAAGGCGGCTTCGGGAAGAGAGTCGAGGCCTCAGGGGCATTTTCGAGAGGAGGGGAACTTGCCACCTTCCTGGGGAGGACGGAGTAGAGGCGGAAGACGTTGCAGACCAGGCCCCTGAGCTGGGAGACTACGGCTACTGGGCCGAGGCGTCGGACGGAGAGGAACAGGCTCTCGCCGATCTTGCCGAGAACCCAGGCGGGCAGGGCATGCTGATGGCGACGAGAGATCTGGGCTGGCTGAACAGCGAGTTGCTGGCAAGCCCAGTGGTTGGGCCAAAGGAAAAGCACGGAAGGGATGTTTCCGCTGCAAGCAATCCCAAAAGCAGAGAGAATGGGCGTGTGGCGGACGCCAGCAGAGAGACCCAACACATCCACCAGGAAGTGCTGCATCTTAGCAGCTGCTCGGTTCCTCCGCCAGCCTCACCACCTGGCAGAAGCGATGCTCTGGAAGCAGACCCTTATGACGCTCCCAGGGCCCACATCGCGGAGGAAGAAAGAGCGCCATCTCCTGGCTTCCTGCTGACCCCCCTGGAGCCACCTCCCTCCTTTCCACCCAGAGGGCAAGGCCTTCAGGAGGGGCCACCCCCATCAAGGCCATGCCAGGCTCTCGCCGAGGACGGAGGAAGGGAAATCTGCCAAAGGAGAGGGAGCTCCGGGCGGAAGCTGCCATTGCCCACGGAGGAACCCGAGGCAGAGCTGGGAGAGGACAAGCAGCGGCTCTACCTGGCTGCGGTGGAGATTGTGGGCGCCGCCATCGACGCCGCAGCAGAGCAGCTGGCAAAGGCGGCCGACTGGGAGCAAGGAGAGATGGGGTCCAGCAGAGAAGTTCCTTGAGGTCCCCGTTCCTGGGGAGAGCAGAGAACTTTGAAAGCAAGCTTTGCCAACCTGGTGTCCTCCAGATATTTTCAGAGTACACCCTCTAGCCATGTTCTCACGCACCTCAGCTCTCCTGCCCAGCACTGGTGGGAATTGAAGTCCAAGGCATTTGGGGGGCACCAGGTTGACAGAGCATGCTTTAAAGGCTTGGTTCAGGGGCCAGGCCTGTGCCTCCATTCCCCTCCTGCCTTCACCAGCCTCCCCTCTTAATTCCTTAGTAACTTATGGCATCCCCCATTTTTATTTTTTAAAAGACCCTTTTATTCCAGAGCCTGTGGGCAAGAGGAACAGGAGCGGAGGACTGGTGAGGTTTGAAGTGTCAAAAATACAATTAAACCTGTTCCAATGAAGGTTGCGTCTGCTTGTTTGTACCTCGCCCTCTTTCAGGGCTGGTTTTAGGAACATAGGAAGCTTCTACTGAGTCAGAGCATTGCTCCATCCAGCTCAACGCAGACTGCAGTGGTTGGCAGCAGCTCTCCAGGGTTTCAGGAGATGCTAAAGGGGATTGGACCTGCATGCAAAGCAGATGCTCTAACCACTGAGCAACAGTTGCCCTCAACCAGAACTGGGTATATGTTGTGACTCATATTTTTTTTGGGGGGGGGGTGGAGTCCAGAATGTGGTACTGGACTCTCTCTTGAGCCCAGGACCTCCTGTCCTCTCATCTAAGACTTTTCAAGTTTAGAGGCGCTATGTGACAAAACCCTGGTGCCTTCTGCACTCAAAGCAGCTGCTCTCCCGGTGAACCTCTGCCCCTTCTCCCCAACCCGCGGGGGAACGCAGCAAACACACACACACTCTAGGGGGTGAACCTTTTGTTCCTCTTTTTTTTTTAATAGGGCTGCATAAAAACACACACAGCTTCCCCTCCCCAAAGATGTATGTACAATTTCAAAAATAAATAAAAGGGTTTATTTGAGAAGAAATCCGACGTTCCCTCCCCATGTATCCCAGTAACCTCGAAAGCGTCACATCAGAAAGTCCGGCTGAAGTTTTGGGAACGTGAAAAAAGCTGTTCAGAAGAGCAAGCTTACCAAGGGGATAAGTCTGTACACTGCTCCGGGTGGAATTCTATATTTTATTTTTAGAAAAAGCATCTTTTGAATGCGGAATCAAGGCAGGAAGCAACATATATATATATCTCAAGTGGTCCAGGAAGGATCTCCCAGGGCAGCCTTCCCTAGCCAGGTGGCTGCAAAATGTTTCTGCCTACAACTCCCATCAGCCTTTGCAATATACAGCTGTGCTGGCTGCAGCTGATGGGAGCTGTATCCTGAACATCTGGAGGGCATCAGATTGAGGGGAGGGAGAAGGCTGGCCTGGGAATAAAGGGTGTGGGGGGAGGACGGGGGTGGCTGCGATCCTTCTTCCGATCCAGCATCGAAGGGTGCTTGCTGCCTGCTATTGCCCAAAGGACACTTAAAAGTGCTTTTGAGGCTGCCGTTGTTGAGAAAAGAACCACGCTGTGGTCTCAAGCAAGCTGGGCTCTCTGCGCTCCCCATATAGCTTCCCCTTCATCCTCAGTTTCCCTTATGCCCCCCAAAATAAACCAATCGGGCGCTTTTTCCCCATAAAGTTTCCTGCGGCTCAACACGGCGAGCTGCTGCGGGAAACTTGATTCCAGAGATCCAACGAACCTGCCCACCCTATAGATCTGCCCCAATGCTCTCCTTGGCCATAAAAGCCATCCTTTCCAACCTGCGCCCCCTTTTTGTTGCAGAGTCGGGCGTGCCCCTTGCCTGCGTCTCCTCCGCAAAAAACCAGCCGCTGTCCCCCTAAGGCAGGCACGCCCAGCCTTCGGCCCTCCAGGTGTTTTGGACTACAATTCCCATCATCCCTGACCACTGGTCCTGTTAGCTAGGGATCATGGGAGTTGTAGTCCCAAACATCTGGAGGGCCACAGGTTAGGGGTGCCTGCCCTAAGGATTCCTCCAAAAAGAGAGGACTGCCCATTTTATGCTCCCCTTAGAGCGCTTCCATGCGGTCAGAGAAGCAGCTTTGAAGCCGCACAAACTTTGGGTTCGTGCACATTCCCTGCCCCAGAATTTTGCACCCCGTCCCCACAAGCGACTCGGGTCCCAAGCCAGCGTCAAGAGACCCGACTGTACAAGTACCCCGAGGCCAACGGCAAAGGACACAAAATGGCGCTGCAAAGAGTCCCCCTCGCGTTTCCTCATCAGAGAAGGCCTGCTCCAAAACAGGGTTCGGGAAAGAAGTCGACAATAAAGCAACGCCGGTCCGACTGTCCCGCAATCCCCCTCCTTTCCAGTGGGGGGCGCTGCCGATCTCGGCTACAAGTCTGCCCTCCAACTGGTGGGGTCAGGCGTAAGGTCCTCGCCTGGCCAAAAAACAAACCCCAAAAGCCTCGGAGCTCCATAGTTAGAGAAACACCAAAAAGTAATAAAATAATATTTTGACCATATACAAATATATATATATATGTATATATATTATATATGTGCATGTGTAAAAAGGAAAAAAGGGAAAAGGAAGACCATCGGCGACTCTTTGTCTGTTCCAAAATCCACCAGGAAAAGAGTGTGGCTGAGCGGCTCGGCCGGATCCAGACTTCATTCCATTTTGGACATTTCGAATTTCGTGGTCACAATTTCCTGTTTTTTGAGGGGTGGGGGAGAGAGGGAGGACAAGGGAAAATCCACTTTTTACAAAAGTTTTACTATAGTATGTTTCAGATAAGAACAGGAGCTCCTTTGCAGTTCTGTCGTGATGGTTGTAAAAAGTTCTAACTGCTGTGACCTCACAGAAGCTCGGCCAATGGTTCTCATAGGCAGGCCTGGCAAATTATTTGCTATAAGGAGAGATTGGGAAAACTGTGTAACTTGAATTCTGTGGGCGTATTTGTTCATTAAAACCAGCCGTTGCCCAGGAGCAAAATGGAGGAACAGTCTGGGAGACGCTGGGTGGGAAAAAGGGAATTGACGCATAGGCCTTATGTTGTTTTATGATTAAGTAGATAAAGGGTATTCAGTGGACATACCGTATTTTTCACTCCATAAGACGCACTTTTTTCCTCCTAAAAAGTAAGGGGAAATGTCTGTGCGTCTCATGGAGCGAATGCGTGGTTCCTGGAGCCGAATTGCCCAGGGGAGAAAAGCAGATCATGCTTTTTTTTTTTTTTAGAAAGAGGGAAGGCGGTGTTGAAACGAAGCCACTAAGCAGCTGATCGGCAAGCGATCGGGAGAGAGATAAGGGACTCTAGCAATAAAGGAGGCTGCCTGGGAAGGGGGAGGTAAAAGCCCATGGATCCTCAGGATTTTTGCATTGGGTCACCCCAAATTCACCATCAGATCACACAGCATATCCGTGGCTACAGCCTGCACCAAAAAAATCACGCACCCACTGTTGCCTGGGGCCGCAATGGTGCAAAAACGTGGTTACAAAGCACGGATCCACATGGATCCTCAGGATTTTTGCATTGGGCTACCCCAAACTCACCGTCAAATCACATATCACGTCTGTGGCCACAGCATGAACCACAAAAATCATACATCCACTGTTTCGTTCAGAATATTTTTTTTCTTGTTTTCCTCCTCTAAAAACTAGGTGCGTCTTATGGTCAGGTGCATCTTATGGAGTGAAAAATACGGTAGTTTTTCCAGTTATGGGTTGCAATCTCAATGGCCTGGCCAGGAACGCCGACACAGTGTGCCTATCGCATGAAACATAGCAAGGGCCCCGCTCCATCAGGCCAAAACGCATAAATAAAACTGAACTTGGCTTACCTCGTCAGAATCTAACAAAGGAGGGAGCACGCTGGAAGAGGGAAAAGGAGGATTATTAATGTGAATTTTTTGTAATATTGCTAGACAGGGGCTGCAGGTGTCAACTGATAAAATCAGAGCAATTAAAACTGAGGTCTTTCACTGGAGAGTCAAACTCGGGAGCGGATTAAGTTAGCTTGGGCCTGTCTAGAATCACAGAGCTGCAGAGTTGGAAGGGAACCCCAAGGGATATCTAGTCCAACCCCCGGCAATACAGGAATCTCAGCTAAAGTATCCCTGACAGGTGGCCACCCAGCTGCTGTCTAATGAGGCTTCTGAGTTGCTGTGGCAAAAAAGGGACTAATAAATTTTAATAATAATAATTAATAATTGTGAACGCTCCCTTTGCTGCAGAATAATAATAATAATAATAATGTGAATGCCCCCCCAAAATGCATTTTGTGCAAATGTTTTGCAAAGATAGCACTTTGAGGATTCTGCAGTAGAATCCTCAAAGTGCTATCTTTGCAAAACGTTTGCACAAAATGCATTTCCAAACCACTGACTTGCTTATTTGATTAAATGCTACACAGCTGAACAATAAATCAGTTGACAGCCCACAAACAAGCATCTGTGGGGTTGGAAACCAACAACTTACACGTCAGCCATGGAAGACGGGATGTTTTCTTCAACCCATTTCAAGTCTTCATCCTGAGAAAGGGGAACGAAGCAAGTTTTGTGGGTGAACAGCAAGGCTTCAGAACCGGAAAACGCAGGTTGTTCTACCTGGACTTGGCTCCAAATGTGCGGCGAAAGCCAGCAGAGAGCGGGATACCATTCCAAAAAGATGGCAAAGGAAGGCAAATCGGTGTGTTTTTGTTTGTGAGAAATACAGTGGTACCTTGTTCCCAAACACCGAAAACTAGGAAGTAAGTGTTCTGGTTTTCAAACTTTTTTTGGAAGCCGAACATCCGATGCGGCTGTCGGCTATTGTTTTCGGGGCGCCTGCGCCAATCTGAAGCTGCGCCTTGGTTTCCAAACATTTCAGAAGTCAAACGGACTTCCGGAACGGATTAAGTTCGAGAACCGAGGTACCCCTGTATTTGGTGCTTTTGGTTTTGCTATTTATTTTGCGTTTTCGTTTTTGAGGCTTTTTGGCTTAATTTGTTTTTGTTACTGTGTGAAAC
Organism: Podarcis raffonei; assembly: GCF_027172205.1. Classification (NCBI taxonomy): domain Eukaryota; kingdom Metazoa; phylum Chordata; class Lepidosauria; order Squamata; family Lacertidae; genus Podarcis; species Podarcis raffonei. The sequence continues at coordinate 1,607,552 of NC_070609.1, forward strand.
CCAGTTCAGCTACTGATTGATTGATCATGTGACTGCGGAAATGGATAAAAGCCCCCCATCCAAACACTAACTATCATCAGAGCAAGTAAGAAAAAAAAAAATAATTTTCATCATCTACAATATTGTCTTATTTATTTAATAAAACAGTACATTGATTATTGCTTTCATTTTATGGATCAATGGTCTTGTTAGAGAGTAAGATTCATGCTACGTTGCTGTTTTAGGGGTTGTTTTTAAAAGTCTGGAATGGATTAATCCGTTTTGCATGACTTTCCATGGGAAAGCCCGTCTTGGTTTAGGAACGCTTTGGTTTTGGAACAGATTAAGTTTGAGAACCAAGGTACCACTGGGTTTACTGGGAACTTTGCTACAACCAGAAGAGGCAGCCAGCTGCCTTATGATCCAGAAGTGACAAAAGAGTAAGGAAAAGGAGGAGGAGGCGAGGCCATGTCTGCGGGAAGCCAAACCATGGTTTAGGGGATGGGTAGGCAAACTAAGGCCCGGGGGCCAGATCCAGCCCAATCGCCTTCTCAATCCGGCCCCCGGATGGTCCGGGAATCAGCATGTTTTTACATGAGTAGAATGTGTCCTTTTATTTAAAATGCATCTCTGGGTTATTTGTGGGGCATAGGAATTCGTTCATCCCCCCCCCCAAAAAAATATTGTCTGGCCCCACACAAGGTCTGAGGGACGGTTGACCGGCCCCCGGCTGGAAAAGTTTGCTGACCCCTCGTTTAGGGTGAACCAGGGTTTCGTGGTCCCGGCTAACCATGGTTTGGCTGAGTGCGACTTGCAAACCAGGCCACCAGGAGAAGGGCCTGGACTGCAGCTTGCGGAGAACAGGGTGCAGGATCCTTACCACTCTGCTGCCCTTGAGGATCCCATTGGCTTCAGGCTTCGAACTTCTCATCTTCATCCCTTCTGAAAAAGAGGGAGGGGCGAGAAGAAGGACACCTCTTACAAACGCGGAACGGGGATTATGGGGGCACTTAGAACAGGGCCTGATCCGCAGATCCGAGTGGGGAAAGGCAAACTTCTCCCAAGTAGTTATGGCTTTACATACAGATAGTATTTTATGCAATTGCAACAACAAAAATTATTTTATTTTAATGTATTTTTAATTAAAAAATTCTTGATTTACAAAAGTATGTGTAATGTCTCTCTCTCGTATTTTTACCATGTAACATTTTTACAAATCAGTTTAATTACAACAAATTGCGAACCTTATGTCTGCGAGTCTAGCCTCGCGACTTGAGATATGCACCACGCCTGTTCGTTTTACGGGAAATACGTTTGCTTATTTCTTTTTTTGGCTACACTTGGTTAAGCAATATATTTTGAATTTATGAGATTCATGCAAACTCATGCAAATTTGCACCGCTTGAGAAGGCTGCGTGTTTTCGGTTTTCCCCCAGCGGGAATCTTCACGTCTTACGTTGTGCCTCTCCGGGTAACAACTAACAGCCAGTAGCCTGGAGAGATGCTCCAAATTCACCTCTCTGAGCCCCCCACCCAGGCCTGCCCCACACAATGCAGCGAGACCCCCCGGTGCTGAGCTCTTACCAAAGGCCTCGTTGACCATGGGCTCCTCGTCCTCGTCCTCCGGCTCGCTGCCTTCGTCCACCAGGGGCATGAAGGCGTACCTGGAGTCACAGAGTTGCAGAGTTAGAAGGGAACCGGCGGGGGGGGGGTGTCATCTAGCCCACCCACCCCGCAATGCCTGGGGAGAGCGGCCAAGACGTCCAGCTGCAGTTCACTGCCTGCTTGCTTCTCCTCCAAGAAGCAGCATCCGTTGCCTCCTCATCCCTCCCCTCGCAACAACCTTAGCAGGTAGGCCGAGCCGGGAGTGTGTGAATGCTTCTAAGTGGAATAATAATAATAATAATATTTTATTATTTATAGACCACCCATCTGGCTGGGTTTCCCCAGCCACTCTGGGTGGCTTCCAAAAAAATATTAAAACACAATAACCTATTAAACATTAAAAGCTTCCCTAAACAGGGCTGCCTACAGATGTCGTCTAAAAGTCTGGTAATTATTTTTCTCTTTGACATCTGATGGGAGGGTGTTCAACAGGGCGGGTGCCACCACTGAGAAGGCCCTCTGCCTTGTTCCCTGTAACTTGACTTCTCACAGGGAGGGAACTGCCAGAAGGCCCTCGACGCTGGACCTCAGTGTCCGGGCTGAACGATGGGGGTGGAGACGCTCCTTCAGGTATACTGGGCCGTTTAGGGCTTTAAAGGTCAGCACCAACACTTTGAATTGTGCTCAGAAACGTCCTGGGAGCCAATGTAAGTCTTTCAAGACCGGTGTTATGTGGTCTCAGCGGCCGCTCCCAGTCACCAGTCCAGCTGCCACATTCTGGATTAGTTGCAGTTCCCGGGTCACCTTCAAAGGTAGCCCCACATAGAGCACATTGCAGGAGTCCAAGCAGGAGATAACTAGAGCATGCACCACTCTGGCGAGACAGTCTGCGGGCAGGGAGGGTCTCATCCTGTGTACCAGATGGAGCTGGTAGACAGCTGCCCAGGACACAGAATTGACCTGTGCCTCCATGGACTCCAGAATGACTCCCAGGCTGCACACCTGGTCCTTCGGGGACACAGTTGCCCCATTCAGGACCAGGGAGTCCGGATTCAACCTCAGGAATCAAGTTGTGCTTCAGAGCATCGCCTGCCCAGCGGTCGCTGTACCTTTGGTTATTGGCCGAGGGTCTCCAGAGGAACATGATCACCAGAAGGATGATAGAGAAGAGGAACCTCCAGAAAGCATCGTCGATCCACAGTTCCCGCCAGTCCTGATGAGCAACAAGGAATAATAATAATAATAATAATAATAATAATAATAATAATAATAATAAATTTTACTTATACCCCACCCTCCCCAGCCAGGACCGGGCTCAGGGCGGCTAGCACCAGGTATAAAAACAATTGATTAAATACATTAAAATGCAGCCCCGTTCCAGTAGGATCTCCAATCAAAAACTTTTTGGGGATGAAAACGTCAAATCTTCACCAAGGCCAACTATCCAGACTGGTAGAAAAAACCAGGGAAGTCCCCAAATAGGAGTTCCATCACAGAAGGAGAAAGGGAAAAGGAAAGAGGGATCAAGTTGATTCCGAGCCAAAGGTCAGGTGGAACAACTCTGTCTTCCAGGCCTTGCGGAAAGAAATCAGATCCTGCAGGGTCCTGGTCTCAGGAGACAGAGCGTCCCACCAGGCTGGGGCCAGTGCTGAAAAGGCCCTGGCTCTGGTTGAGGCTAATCTGAAGAGATTAATCTCCTCCTGAATCAAACTTGGCCTAGTCTCCTCCCAAACCCCAGAGCCAGCCTTGCACTTTTTGCATATCTGGAGAGAACTCAAGGACACTTCATGTTCAAGGTGTCTCCCCTGCCAGGCAAGGAAACGAATGAGCCTTTTTTTAAAAAAGACAAAAGGCGCACCAATAGGATTTCTTTGACCTGGGGCAAAGCGATGATAGCTGGGACTTGAGGCAGCTTGCACAGGTAAAATACAAAAAGCTGTAAACATATATACCATGGGTAGGTAACCTAAGTCCCCGGGGCCGGATGCGGGCCAATCGCCTTCTCAATCTGGCCTGTGGACGGTCCAGGAATCAGCATGTTTTTACACGAGTAGAATGTGTCCTTTTATTTAAAATGCATCTCTGGGTTATTTGTGGGGCATAGGAATTCGTTCTTTTTTTATTTTCCAAAATATAGTCCGGCCCCCCACAAGGTCTGAGGGACAGTGGACTGGCCCCCTGCTGAAAAAGTTTGCTGACCCCTGATATATACCATATTTTTCCATGTATAAGACACCCCCATGTATAAGACACTCTCTGTTATTAGGGACTCGAATTTAAGAAATCCCCACCATAAGACGACCCACAGTTTCTCACATAATTTAAAAGTAAAAAAAACCCTAGTCTTAAACACGGGGAAAGTACGGGGACTATGATCACTGAAAAGCAGTTAAAACTCTTAACAGGATTTAAACAGTATTTGTAAAGATCTGTTCAAATGTAGATAATAATCGCCATTAGCTCAGCACCCCCAAAAAACTGTCCGTCTCCCCACCCGCGTCTGGATGGGGCTCCTCAGTACTCACTGCCTGGCACGTGGCAAGCCTGAAAGTCTTAGTGGTCCAGATAATGAAGATAACAGATGCTGCAGAGGAAACAAATTTTGGGTGAGTTGGATGAGACTTTGGCAGCAATGCCAAATATTTATCTTGCACCATTTAAACCAGCAGCACCCTCTGCGACCTCCAGGTATCCTGCCTTTCAATACGACTGCAGGTGTTTTTTGGGCCGTCCATCCATCGCCTCGATTATTCCCTTTGGGGAATAACCAAGATGCAAGTCAGCGCTGCAACATAAGGTCGCAGCGTGGAGGGCTCCTCTTCGGCCTGCCAGCCCCACCCTCCCTCCTAGGCAGCCCGTTTCATCACCACCCTCCAGGAGCATCAGCTTTCTGTGCGCACCGAGTGTGCTCCGTGCGTGTCGGAGCTGTTTTGGGGATTACTGCAACTTAAAAGAGTTATTTATTTAGGTACGGTGGTCCCTTGGTTCTCAAACACCTTGGAACCCAAACGCTGCAAAGCCGGAAGTGAGTGTTCTGGTTTGTGAACATTTTTTGGAAGCCGAACGTGCTCCGATTTGAGTGTTATGCTTCCGATTGGAGTGTTACGCTGAGGTCTGTCTGTTCTTGCTATTTATTTTATGTTTTTGTTTTTGAGTCTCTTTTTCTTTTGTGACTGTGTGGAACCCAGTTCAGCTACTGATTGATTGATTGATTGATTGTGTGACTGCAGTACATTGCTTATTGCTTCCATTTTATGGATCAATGGTCTCGTTAGATGGTAAAATTCATGTTCAATGGCTCTTTTAGGGGTTGCTTTTAAAAGTCTGGAACGGATTAACCCAGGCATGTCCAAAGTCCGCTTTGGGTTTCATCCAGCCCCTGTGGCAGTTTATTTCCTGGGTTAAAATCCTGAAAAGACCTCAACAACTTCAATCCTAAAAAACAACTTTGGTCGGCCCTCACAGCCCTTCACTTCATCAAATCTGGCCCTCTTTGTAAAAAGTTTGAACACCACTGGATTAATCCGTTTTGCATTACTTTCTAGGGGAAAGTGCGCCTTGGCTTTGGAACGCTTTGGTTTTGGAACGGAATTCCGGATTGAGTTTGAGATCCAAGGTACCGCTGTACTTCTGAAAATCTCGTGTTTCCCTGTCGAAAATTCTCCCACGTTCCATGGTGGGCTTTTGGCTCTGAGAATGACTCTTCCGCGGACAATGGACGGCCACCTGCCAGGGACCCCTTTGCCGCAATCCCCATAGCTGTCAACATTTCCCCTTTTTTAAGGGTAATCCCCTTATTCCGAATAGGATTCCCCGCAAGAAAAGAGAAAAGTTGACTGCTATGGCAATCCTTGCCTTACAGCGGGGCGTCGGGCTGGATAACCTCTGGGGGTCCCAATCAGCGCAACAATCCCGTGAATTCTGCCTACAGGTGGGACTGGGAAACCTGGACGCGCACATAATACAGACACGAAGCAGACGGGTTGGGTTGGGGTCCCCCTTCTCCCCCAGACTCACCGATGACGGCGAAGATGAGAGTGTTGGTGAAATGGCGGTAGAGCGAGAGCTTGACCAGGTTCCGGCGCAGTTTCAGCAGCTTCATGGTTTGCACCAGGCTAATGAGGATGTGTTGCTCGTTAAGGAAGACAGCAGTGGGTGGCAGCGGGGGGGGGGGGGAGAGTGGCTGGGGGGGAAACCCAGCCAGATGGGCTGAATATAAATAATAAATTTATTATTATTATTATTATACCTAGGGTATGTCCCACGGACATACCTCTCCTGGGATGCCTCTCCTGGTATGTCCCACGGAGGACCTTACGGTCTTCAAACAAAACATCTTGGAGGTCCCAGACCACAGGGAGGTTAGGCTGGCCTCAACCAGAGCCAGGGCCTTTTCGGCCGTGGCCCCGATGTGGTGGAATGCTCTGTCCCAAGAGACTGGCCATGGAGGCGCAGGTTGCAGCCACAGCAAAGCTGACATTTTCCCATCTCCGCCGTATCAAGCAGTTGGTCCCTTCCCTTTCTCGCCCCGATCTGGCCACTGTGATCCACGCGACGGTCACCTCCAGGCTTCATTGTTCTAATTTGGTCTATGCACGGCTGCCCTTGAGACTGACCCAGAAACTCCAGCGGGTGCAGAATGCCGCGGTGAGATTCCTTACGGGGTCCTCGCCATGGGATCACATTCACCCGGTGCTATACCAGCTGCACTGGCTCCCGGTGGAGTACAGGATCAGGTTCAAGGTGCTGGTTTTAACCTTTAAAGCCCTATACGGCCTCGTACTTACGGGACCGCCTCTCCTGGTATGTCCCACAGAGGACCTTACGGTCTTCAAACAAAAACATCTTGGAGGTCCCAGGTCGCAAGGTGGTTAGGCTGGCCTCAACCAGAGCCAGGGCCTTTTCGGCTGTGGCTCCGATCTGGTGGAACGCTCTGTCACAAGAGACCAGGGCCCTGCAGGACTTGACATCTTTCCGCAGGGCCTGCAAGACAGAGCTGTTCCACCAGGCCTTTGGCCAGGGCACAGCCTGACCCCCTCCTCTGGCAATCCTCACAGAACTCTAGCCCAATGGTTGCCATCAATTTGATTCAGAATTGAGTTTAGAATGAATTGATTTTAGAATGCATTTCAATTGATTCATTGCGATTTTATGTAAACTGTGTTATTTTTACTGTTGTTAGCCGCTCTGAGCCCGGCTTCGGCTGGGGAGGGCAGGATATAAATAATAATAATAATAATAATAATAATAATAATAATAATAATAATAATAATTTATTTAAATTAACTGTTTTATTTTAATTAACTGTTTTGCCCCCATAAGAGGAAGCTGGCCAGACCCAACAGGGTTCTTTTTATAGAGCCTCCAGGTCCATACGCAGTCTATCTGGATCCCTTGAGTTTTCTGGGCCACTGGGTTTTCCCCATGTTCTAACCACCACCAGCTACGCCTTCCCAGCAGATAAGGAGCGTCGCTACGGGCAGGGAGCTCAACCACCCGAAAAGGAGCAGATCGTTGGGAAAATGACTTTTGGGGGAAGGAGGGCAAGAAACCGAAAGGCACATGCAGGCGAAACTGAACGAGAGTCGGGGCCCGACCCGGCCAGGCAGAGCACAGAGGATATCCACCAGCAGAGGGCAGAGTCGAGCATAGCCAGAGGGATAGCAGCTAGCAGCACCAAGTCGTCTTGTGCCTGCGATAAAACGGGGGCGGGGGGGGGGGGGGAGACAAGAGAAAAGAAGGAGAAAGAGGTGATGAAGAGGAGAGGCTGAAAGAGCAGGGAGGCCAAAGTGCAGGCAGGAAGCCGAGCTGATTTGCAGCTGAGAACAAACAGCTCAGTCAAAACAAGCCAGGCGACTAGGGCGAGCGGACATTCGCTTCCAGGCGACCACGCGATATGAAGCATTTGGGTTATAAAGACTAGGAGCGGCCGCCTGGGAAACAGCTTCTACCCAAATGCGATTTTGGTTTTAAACACAGTGTAAGAAGTCTCTATGGGAGTATATTGTATTTAAAAATGGGGTATCAGAGTTTTTAGGGGGCTAACCAGGCTGGGATAGCAGGCTTGTTGGGTTTTGAAGGGCTGCCTTCAGGTGTCTCCTAAAAGTCAGATAGTTGTCTCTTTCCTTGATATCTGATGGGAGGGCGTTCCACAGGGCGGGCGCCACCACCGAGAAGGCCCTCTGCCTGGTTCCCTGTAACTTGGCTTCTCGCAGGGAGGGAAGGGCCAGAAGGCCCTCAGGAGGTGGACCCCGGTGTCCGGGCTGAACGATGGGGGTGGAGACACAGAAATCCTTTGTGGGCTGCCGGATTAGATTGAAAAGCTTTATCCTTCTCCCTTTAGACCCCCCCCCCAATCTCTAATACAAGGCAAGAGCGAAGATCTGACAGAAAGCAAACTGCCCAAGTTTCTAGTCCCTAGTAAAGGATATCCACCAGACGATACACGAATCCACAAACGCCAGGAAAATTTCACAGATGAGCGCGGCGGCTTTGGTTTGCTCCTGGGGTGGGAGGGGGACAGTCAGGCTGAGAGGGCTGTTCCTGGGCTTAACCCCCCCCACGACACCCTCCCTGCCTCCCCCCCCCCCGCCGCCCGTGCTTACCGATTTGACCCGCAGGACCCCCTCGATGATGGAGAAGATCAAGTACATCAGCCCCACGCCCACGACCCGATTCAAGAGAGCCCCCAGCCGTGGCCTGCGGAGAGAAAAGAGGGGCAGAAGTCGAGGAGCCGAGTCACCGGGAAAACGGGGCAGGTCTCTTGTGAATGTGACGGCACTTTGCCGCGATTCCTGCGTCGCAGCGGGTTGGGCCAGATGACCTTGGGAGGCCCCCTCCCAGTGCTGCAATTCTTGCGACCGGTTCTATGATCCGAGAATGTCTCCCAGGCAAGAGGATGATGATAATAATAATAATAATTTAGTCGTTTAGTCGTGTCCGACTCTTCGTGACGAGTATAGCATCTAGATCAAGGGAAGTAATAGTGCCACTGTATTCTGCTCTGGTCAGACCTCACCTGGAGTACTGTGTCCAGTTCTGGGCACCACAGTTCAAGAAGGACACTGACAAACTGGAACGTGTCCAGAGGAGGGCAACCAAAATGGTCAAAGGCCTGGAAACGATGCCTTATGAGGAACGGCTAAGGGAGCTGGGCATGTTTAGCCTGGAGAAGAGGAGGTTAAGGGGTGATATGATAGCCATGTTCAAATATATAAAAGGATGTCACATAGAGGAGGGAGAAAGGTTGTTTTCTGCTGCTCCAGAGAAGCGGACACGGAGCAGTGGATCCAAACTACAAGAAAGAAGATTCCACCTAAACATTAGGAAGAACTTCCTGACAGTAAGAGCTGTTTGACAGTGGAATTTGCTGCCAAGGAGTGTGGTGGAGTCTCCTTCTTTGGAGGTCTTTAAGCAGAGGCTTGACAACCATATGTCAGGAGTGCTCTGATGGTGTTTCCTGCTTGGCAGGGGGTTGGACTCCATGGCCCTTGTGGTCTCTTCCAACTCTAGGATTCTATGACCCCATGGACCAGAGCATGCCAGGCACTCTGGTCCATGGTGTCATGAAGAGTCGGACACAACTAAACAACAAATAATAATTTATTTACACCCTGCCCATCTGGGTATACTCTGGGCGGCTTCCAACAAAATATTAAAATGCAATAATCTATGAAACAGTAAAAGCTTCCCTAAACAGGGCTGCCATGGGCCTGGATCTGGCCCAATCGCCTTCTCAATCCGGCCCGCGGACGGTCCTGGAATCAGCTTGTTTCTACATGAGTAGAATGTGTGCTTTTATTTAAAATGCATCTCTGGGTTATTTGTGGGGCATAGGAATTCGTTCTTTTCCCCCCAAAAAAATATAGTCCGGCCCCCCACAAGGTCTGAGGGACAGTGGACCGGCCCCCTGCTGAAAACATTTGCTGGCCCCTGCAAAAGAGGCACAAAACCCATAGGAAGACAATTGATTCAGAACTTGGACAGGCATTGGCTGGGGCAGACGTGGGGAACCTCAGACCTGGCAGCCAGATGTGGCCCTCCAGGCCTTTCCAAGTGGCCCTCAAAACCCCCCCAGCCTACGCCCTGCTCTGCAACCCGAGTTTGCTCAGCCTGGAAGTGCCCAGGCACCTGGGAATGCCCCTTGCTTCCCTGGGTGGAGAATACAACCACAGAGCAGAAAGGGACCCTGTAGATCATCTAGTCCAACCGGCTGATTTGCAGGAAATTTTACACCTGATGGGGCTTGAACCCATTGCCCTGAGATTAAGGTCTCCTGCTCTGCTGAGTGACAGAGAAGGGCATGTTGGAAACTAGGTGAAGGTCCTGTGTGAGTGTCTGGAGGCGGTTGGAGGATGGATGGTGGCTAATGGATTGAGGTTGAATCCTGACAAGACAGAAGTACTGTTTTTGGGGGACAGGAGGCGGGCAGGTGTGGGGGACTCCCTGGTCCTGAATGGGGCAACTGTGCCCCTGAAGGACCAGGTGCGCAGCCTGGGAGTCATTCTGGACTCACAGCTGTCCATGGAGGTGCAGGTCAAATCTGTGTCCTGGGCCGCTGTTTATCAGCTCCATCTCGTACGCAGGATGAGACCCTCCCTCCCCACAGACTGTCTGGCCAGAGTGGTGCATGCTCTGGTTATCTCCCGCTTGGATTACTGCAATGCGCTCTACGTGGGGCTACCTTTGAAGGTGACCCAGAAACTGCAACTAATCCAGAATGCGGCAGCTAGACTGGTGACTGGGAGCAGCCGCCGAGACCACATAACACCGGTCTTGAAAGACCTACATTGACTCCCAGTGTGTTTCTGAGCACAATTCAAAGTGTTGGTGCTGACCTTGAAAGCCCTAAATGGCCTCAAAGGCCCAGTATACCTGAAGGAGCATCTCCACCCCATTGTTCTGCTGGACACTGAGGTCCAGCTCCGAGGGCCTTCTGGCGGTTCCCTCATTGCGAGAAGCAAAGCTACAGGGAACCAGGCAGATGGCCTTCTCGGTGGTGGCACCCACCCTGTGGAACGCCCTCCCATCAGATGTCAAAGAGAAAAACAACTACCAAACTTTTAGAAGACACCTGAAGGCAGCCCTGTTCAGGGAAGCTTTTAATGTTAATTGTATTTTAGTGTTTTGTTGGAAGCCGCCCAGAGTGGCTGGGGAAAACCAGCCAGATGGGCGGGGTATGTATGTATGTATGTATGTATGTATAAATAAATAAATAAATAAATAAATAAATAAAATAAAATAATAATAATAATAATAATAATAATAATAATAATAATAATAATACAACTGGCCGCCCCACAGGCTTTCTCCCCTAGCCCCGGCCACAACTCCCATGCGGCCCCCGGAAAGGAACGCAGCTTAACGCAGCAGTTAATTCTTCCCCATCCCAGGAGAATTAACTGGCGACATCAGGGACTGCAGTTGGGGCCTTCTGCACACCAAGCAAGTGTCCTCGGCCGCTTTGGCCAAGGGGTTGCCCCCCTTTCCCCGGCTGACACACTCACTTGACGATGCCGTATCCCAGGCTAGCGATGATGACCAGAACCCGCGCCAGCATCCTCTTCACGGCGCACAGGACCTCGGCAAATATCACCGCCCCTTGAACTGGAAAGAAGGAGGAGGGAAGGCGCCGTTTTGAGAGAAGGCAGAGGCTGCGGAAATGCGGGGCAGCCCCTGCAGAGATGAACCAGAAACTTCCCGCAAGGTCCACACCAGGCATCCCCAACCTGCGGCTCTCCAGATGTTTTGGGACTACAACTCCCATCATCCCTAGCTAACAGGACCAGTAGTCAGGGGTGATGGGAATTGTAGTCCCAAAACATCTGGAGGGCCGAAGGTTGGGGGTGCCTGGTCCACATCATACATTTAAAGCTCCACGGTGCAGCTTTCAACGGTCATGGCGGCTTCACCCAAGGAATCCTGGAAACTCTGTGTGTGTCTGTACAGTCATACCTCAGGTTACAGACGCTTCAGGTTGCAATTTTCGGGTTACGGACTGCCGAAACCCTGAAGGGGTTACTTCCAGGTTTCGGGGGTCGCACATGCGCAGAAGTGCTAAATTGCGCATGTGCAGAAACACCAAATCGCAACCCGCACGTGCGCAGACACGCCGCTGCAGGTTGCGAATGCTGCCGGTTGCAAACGTGCATCCCCCCACAGATCCCATTCGCAACCCAAGCGCCCGCTGTATTGCAAAGCACGTCTCCATCAGCAAGTCCCCACTGACCTGAGGTCCCTTGGCTCTGGATACTCTGAAACTCTGCATAGAAGACAGCCTTCTCTAGCATTCCCAGGAGGATGACGCCGCCAATCCAGAACTGGATGCGAAGGATGTCTCGCCAGTAGCAGGCCAGCAGGACCAGCCAGAGGACCCCGTAAAGCACGTAGACAATGCACATCACCATGTAGAACTACGGGGGGAGGAAAGGGCAGGAGAGGGATGAGGCTGGAGGAGAAGGAGAAGCAGCAACCAGCTCTGCAGGGGTAGCAAAAACAGGGCCCTCCAGACCTTCCTGGACTACAACTCCCATCATCCACGGCGATCTGGCCACACTGGATGCTGGGAACTGTAGTCCCAACACCTGGCTACCGACACGGTATATAGAAATGGGTCAAGGCAGGAATCCTGACACAGCGCCAACTGCTGGACAGAGGTGTCTTGGCCGCTGTACTCCGGCAGCTGCCAGGCTGGACTACTGCCCCACGCTCTACGTGGGGCTGCCCTTGGAGACGACTCCGAAACTTTGAATGGTCCATAGCGCATCATCGGCCAGGTGTCTCTTTGTTTAGAAACGGCTGTGCTGGTTGTCGGTCTCTCTGAGCTGCCCGCCGGACCCCACACGCAGCACCGCCGAGCCCCACAGGGGGAACCCACAGGGAGGAAAAGAACTCACCACCATCAGAGGCCACTCGGAGGCAGAGATGTACTGGTGGTCGGGGTGCTTCATCTGCACGTCAACTGAAAGTTGGAGGGGGAAAGGAGACAGGTGAGCGGAAGGGGCAAGGGGAGAGGAAGCACCCAAATTCTGGCACGCTTTTCCCACACAAAAGGTGGCAAACATGTAGCCTCAGTCCTGGAAGCGTTGCAAGCTAAACCCCCAGCACAGCTATTATACGGGGCTCAGATTTGGACAGGAACTCACCTTGGGTCTACGGAAGCTGTCCAGTCAAAGCTCTTAAGGCAAATTTCTTCTGTCCCCCCGTGTCCCAAACGCATCATTGCGCCTAGAGGCTAATCTTCCCTCGGTAGAATTATGGATCTGGCGTAGGACACTCAACTATTGGCTTCGCCTAAACTCAAATTCCCCCGGTCTAATATCCCTAGTGCCGCAAGATCCCAAAAGCGCCTGGACTAAAACTGTCTATCAAAAACTTCACTCCTGTGGTTTATCACCACAACAGCCACTCACTGTGGGTTTTAGTCAAGCAAACAGCCTAATTTGTCAGTGCCTAAAAGATATCGAGCGTCAAAACAACTTGGCCACAATCAGGAAATTCTGCCTATGGCATGAATTTCAACTCTCTGGCACCCTATCTGCATAACCGAGCAATTCCAAAATATAGAAGCGTTTTTACTCTCGCAAGATTGAATATATTGCCCTCGGCTGGACTTGAGGGACGATTCCAGCAGATTCCACACGAGAAACGCTTATGTCCCTGTGGAGATGGCTGTTGCAAATCGGTGGCGCATGCCCTTCTGGCTTGCACTCTTGATAAAGACTTGAGGAATGAGGTCATCACCCCTCTTTTATTGCCCATTCGGGGTCGCCCAGCCACTGCCCCAGTGCCCTTTCTCTTGGCAGATCAAGATGAGCAGGTGACAGCAAAGGTGGCAAGGTTTTTAGCTGAGACGATCAGAATAAGGTCCACTACTTGACCATTGATTCAAAGCCCTAAAATGTATTTGATATAATTGATGTTTTCATTTCTGTTCTTTGTACAGTGGTACCTCGGGTTAAGTACTTACTTTGTCCTGGAGGTCCGTTCTTAACCTGAAACTGTTCTTAACCTGAAGCACTTTAGCTAATGGGGCCTCCTGCTGCTGCTGCGCTGCTGGAGCATGATTTTTGTTCACATCCTGAAGCAAAGCTCTTAACCCGAGGTACAATTTCTGGGTTAGCGGAGTCTGTAACCTGAAGCGTATGTAACCCGAGGTACCACTGTATACTGTATTGTAGAAATCTGATTTTTTGATTACTATTTTTTTAAAAACCATTGATTTTTATCCAGCCTGCATTATACGCAACAGAGCTGGAAAACAAAGCCCATCTCTTCACCCGGGTATCTAATGCCGGGAACAGAACAGCTCGGGTCATTTCTCGCGCGAAGGCAAAGCTTTCCCCACCGACTCAAACGCCGCTCCGCTGACTAATCTCAACCCTCGCCGCCCACGGAAAAGCCGTGCCGTTTCACTCACTTTTGATCTCCCAGTTAGGAGACGGCATCTTGTTGCTGAAGATCTTGAGGATGAAGACGTAAGGCCCGTCCTCCCAGGTCACGGCGACCGTCGAAACCTGGAAGGAACCCCCCCGGAGAAACCCCCCGGGTCAGCCAAGGTTCTGGGACTCAGAAGCGTTGCTGCGCCAACCACGGAGGGCATGGCATGGCCTTCATGACAAACAACCTTTGGCAGCCCTCCCCTGTAGTGATCAGGTGGGATTGCTATGAGGAATTACAAAAAATATGGAGCAAGCCATTTGTGTCCACAATGAAAGCATTGCGTTGACTGGGTTTGAGCCATTTTGACAGTAAGAGCTGTTCGACAGTGGCATTTGCTGCCAAGGAGTGTGGTGGAGTCTCCTTCTTTGGAGGTCTTTAAGCAGAGGCTTGACAACCATATGTCAGGAGTGCTCTGATGGTGTTTCCTGCTTGGCAGGGGGTTGGACTCGATGGCCCTTGTGGTCTCTTCCAACTCTAGGATTCTATATGATTTCTGATCAACCCACGCCTCTGCATCCCTGTCCTGTTTCTCTGCCTGACAGGCACGTATAAGCATTCTAAATACACAGGCCAGTTGCTTCACCAGGCATCCTGGGTCATAAAGATGGAAAGTAGCTTTGATGTAATTTGTTAATCTTTAGGTAGATCTTAAGGGCCAGCAAACCTAGACAGCATCTTAAACCTTAAACCTAGACAGCATCTTAAAAAGCAGAGACATCACCTTGCCAACAAAGGTCCGTATAGTTAAAGCTCTGGTTTTCCCAGTAGTGATGTATGGAAGTGAGAGCTGGACCATAAAGAAGGCTGATCGCCGAAGAATGGATGCTTTTGAATTCTGGTGCTGGAGGAGACTCTGGAGAGTCCCATGGACTGCAAGAAGATCAAACCTCTCCATTCTGAAGGAAATCAGCCCTGAGTGCTCACGGGAAGGACAGATCCTGAAGCTGAGGCTCCAAGACTTTGGCCACCTCATGAGAAGAGAAGACTCCCTGGAAAAGACCCTGATGTTGGGACAGATGGAGGGCACAAGGAGAAGGGGACGACAGAGGACGAGATGGTGGGACAGTGTTCTCAAAGCTACCAGCATGAGTTTGACCAAACTGCAGGAGGCAGTGGAAGACAGGAGTGCCTGGCGTGCTCTGGTCCAGGGGGTCACGAAGAGGCGGACACGACTAAACAACTAAACAACAACAACAACAACAACCAACCTCTAACTTCTGCTTCTTTGCCACTGTGCTTTTTGCGGCGCCTTTGTCTTCCTTCTCGCTGGCCGAGGCAGCCGGCCGCGCAACATCCTTGCTCACTTGTGTGGCTCCAGTTTCCTTCCCCACGGCCTCTTCTTCGGCCTGCTTGGGAGCCTCCCTCTTCTTCACTCCCGACTGGGGCTGTGGGCAAAACGGCAAAAGGGCATCAGGAACAGGGTGGGAGCGCCAACGAAAGGGTGGCGTCTCTTGGAGGAATCGGTCCACCCACTGCTCTTGGGAGCCACACTGGCTGTGAATCGCAAAGGGTCCCAAGAAGGGGGAACTATCCCTTCTCTCTCTTTTTTTTATATATAAATTTTTATTAGTATTAACATACCATTTTCAACAGTAATTAAACATGCTTTTACATCTTATTCAATTTTTTTTGACTTCCATCGGTCCTGTCTGTAAATTTTCCAATCTCATCTCTTAGTATACATTTATTACTTTTCTTATTACACTGGAAAACTTATAACCAATTATCTCTATTCTTTATCCATTTTGTAACACTTCTTGTATTTCTCCTTACAAAACTTCTTGTAGTCCTGCTAGCCTAATTTGTGGGTTACAATTGCTCTTCAAATGCCCTTCTCTCTCTTTCTCACCCACTGAGAGAGGGAGTGGCAAACAAGGGAAACTGCATCTGGTACCCAGCAGTAAGCGATTTCAGAGAAAATCAGGCAGAACATCCACAGGGCTGCAGCAAAGCCACCAGCGATATCTGTTGTTATGCCAGGGATGGGGGGAAAACTTCGAGTCTGGCCAGGGAAGGGAAGTTTTTAATGTTTAATGCTGTATTGTGTTTTTAATATTTGCTTGGAAGCCGTCCAGAGTGTCTGGGGAAACCCAGCCAGATGCACAGGGTATAAATAATAATAATAATAATAATACGGTCATACCTCGGATTAAATGTGCTTCAGGTTCAGCACTTTCGGATTGCGCTCCGCGGCGACCCGGAAGTAACAGAATGCGTTACTTCCAGGTTTTGTCGCTCGCGTATGTGCAGATGGTCAAAATGACGTCGTGCGCATGCGCGGAAGCGGCGAATCGTGACCCACGCACGCACAGATGCGGGTTGTGTTCACTTCTGGATGCGAACGGAGCTCCAGAACGGATCCCGTTCATATCTAGAGGTACCACTGTAATATATTATGATTATTATGAATGCTACTCTCCAACTCCCATTTGGGACTCTCCCTCAGGCCACACTCCCCCCAGCTTTCTCCCCCCCCCGCCCCCCCGCCTTGAGAGTTTGATTTTCCTGGATGGCCTGCACTCCTGGAATATACTGATAATAGCTCTGGAGAGGAGAGAGAGGAGTGTTTGAGTATCCATGGAAACTAGCTTACCCCACAATGGTAAAATTTGCACTGCCCACTTTCCTTCTGGCTTTGCTCCCCCCCCCCCGACATGCTGAATGGCACAGAAACACCCTGCCTATTTAGGGAAGAACCATCTGGCCTAGTGGGAAGATCCATCGCACCACTGAATTTAAGGCTGGCTTCAGGGCCCCGGGAGCGCGGTTAAGAGCAGCACTTGCAGCGCTGAGCGTAAGAAGAGCTTGCAGGATCAGGCCAGGGGCCTGTTTAGTCCAGCATCCTGTCTCCCTTGTGGCAGTGAGTTCCACAGTTTAATGGCCATCCAACCCAACTCCCTCCTTTAAAGCAAGCCTGCAGCCCCTCACTATGTCGTCGGGCATCAATATCAAGGCCAGGGACTTCTGTCCAGGGTGAGACCACAGCCCCGTTCCCCAGCCCCCCAGTTCCCCGACTCTCCACTGACCGAACTGACCACGCCTTCCTCCTTGAAAGGCTGCAGCTTTTGGGGCTTCGGCAGCTCTGGGAAGTGCAGCTGAAAAAGAAGACAGCCGGTTGTTAGCGCCCTGTTCTTTTCTCCCGACGAAAGCCCCCCCCCACGACCCCTCGCCAATTTGCAATTCCTAAGGGAAAACGCACCCCACCTCTCCTAATTTGGGGATAAACCCTTGGCTGCAAAATTGGACCAGATTTCTACCTCTGCTTGGTCCAAAGAAAAGCCTCTTTTCCCTCCATGTTCCTCAGGGTTCCTCCCCAAGTAAATAAGAATAATAATAAATTTTATTTATACCCCGCCCTCCCCAGCCAAGGCCGGGCTCAGGGCGGCTAACAACCAATCATAAAAACAAGGTGATTGGAATACAACTTAAAAAACAAGGTTAAATACAACAAATCATAATAATAATTTATTATTTACACCCCGCCCATCTGGCTGCGTTTCCCCAGCCACTCTGGGCGGCTTCCAACAAAACACTAAAATACAACAACCTATTAAACATTACAAGCTTCCCTAAACAGGGCTGCTTTCAGATGTCTTCTAAAAGTTTGGTAGTTGTTTTTCTCTTTGAAATCTGATGGGAGGGTGTTCCACAGGGCGGGTGCCACCACCGAGAAGGCCCTCTGCCTGGTTCCCTGTAACTTGGCTTCTCGCAGGGAGGGAACCGCCAGAAGGCCCTCGAAGCTGGACCTCAGTGTCCGGGCAGAATGATGGAGGTGGAGACATTAAATGATTAAAAGGAAAGAACCAAGGAGAAGCAAAGGGGTCACAATCTTCAGCCCGGAAACCCAAACGTTTGCTGGGTTGCGCAGAGCAAACTGGGCCACGACAACACGTTGCCCGAAAGCCCCTTCCCACATCAGGTTTTCTTTCAAAATCTTTCCTCCTCCACCAATCACCTTCACCCCGTTAGCGAAGGAGAAGGAACAATGCTTCTCCGCAGGCCGCCCTGGGCTCCCCCCAAATCTTCCTTCCTTCTGCAGACACAAATCCTCTTCCCTGCTCCGTCCAAAGGCCAGCCCTCCCCAACGCAGCCGCCTTCCCCGCTAAACCGATCTCGCTCCACCCGCGTCCCAGCGACTCGCTGCCGCCATTTTGCATTGCCCACCTCATTGAGCTGGCTGCACGGGACCAGAGTCGTGTACCAAATGTACTGGCCGCCTCCGGCAACGCTGGCCTCCGTTTCGTAATGGCTCAGGTACTGGTCCGCCTTGGTTTCCTGAGAGGGCAGAGGAGGAAACTGATAAACGGGTTGTCGAAAAACTAAAAAATGGACGTGTGAAAAGATTAAGATTGGGGGGGGGAATAATACGATGAATTAAAAAAGATGATGGGGATAACTTTTACTAAAAAACCGGTGGTGCTCCTGTGGGAGGGAGTTCCGCAGTCCAACTCTGCACCGCCCACAGACATCCCAGAAGCCCCTGGGCTTCTCAGGGACTCTTCAACCCACCCCAGTTCCACTCAACAAGCAAAGAATGGGCTGTTTGCTCACGTCTATGTAGACCTCGTCGTGGCAGTGGGAGCTGCGGAGGTACCAGGTGATGTTCAGGGACAAATCAGGGGCAACGCAGTTCTTTTCCACAACTGCAAAGGGAAAGAAGCATTAGGTGAAGCTGCCAGGAGGGCAGCAAGCATCTGGCGATAACCCAACCTCCCGGTGGAAAGTCAGGCGTGCAAATGAGCCCTGATCTGGATAACCTTTTGGGCTAATAATAATAAATTTTATTTATACCCTGCCGTCCCTGGCCAGAGCTCAGGGCTGCTAACACCAATAAAATCACAGGAAAAACATAATACGGGGGGAAACAAAAGAAAAAACCCCAATATAAAATACAGGTTAAAATGCAATTTAAAATGCAGCCACATTTTAAAAGTAGCCCATAAATCAAAGCCATAAGGGGAGGGAAACATAAGGGTCAGACTGAGTCCAAACCAAAGGCCAGGCGGAAGAGCTCTGTCTTGCAGGCCCTGCAGAAAGATGTCAAGTCCCGCAGGGCCCTGGTCTCTTGGGACAGAGCGTTCCACCATGAACCCTAGGAGTGTATCGCACTACTAAAGCATCTCTCCCGAGGATGGAAGTTTCTCAACAGGAGTGTGACACAAGGTACTGTATTTTTCGCTCTATAGGACGCACCAGAGAATAAGACGCACCTAGTTTTGGGGAGAGGAAAACAAGGGTAAAAATATTTTGAATCCCAGAAGCCAGAACAGCAAGAGGGATCTGGCTTGTGGGATACCGTGTGGCTGTTCTGGCTTCTGGGATAGCCATGCCAAGCCTCTTCAGGGCAGCGGGATGAAGGCTCCCCCTGCCCGGAAGAGACTAAGGCAGAAGCCAGGACAGGCGCCTCGCTGAAGGACAGGTGCTGCGCAAAGAGGGAGAACTGCACAGCGCCCCTTCAAGCGAAGCTGGAGAAGGAACAGAAGGAGACCCTTCTGCTCCTCCTCCGGCTTCCAGGAGAGGCACCTCGCTGAAGCTTTCTGCTGCTCCCCGCAGCTTGTGGGGCTGGCGGTGGAGAAAGCCGAGCTTCCCTCACCGCCAGCCCCGGGGAGCAGTGGGAAGGCTGCGCTCAGCTTTTCCGCTGTTCCCCGCGCTTGTGGGGCTGGCGAGGGAAGCCCGGGTTCCCCCCCCCCCAGCGACCACACATTCGCTCCATAAGACACACAGACATTTCCCCTTAGATTTTAAGAGGGGGGAAGTGCGTCTTATGGAGTGAAAAATACAGTACGTCTTTGCACAGGTGAGCTGGTTCCCTTATATAACAGCCCTGGAACTTACATTTGAGGATAATCTGGGTGTCCTTAAACATTGTTTTGGGTAAGACAAACAAATTCTTCGTTTGGTTCTGAAAAAGAAGAAGAGCAAAAATGGATTGATTAGAGACACCCTCAACTGGGCTCGTTCCTCCCCAAAATAGTTTCAGGCCCCCACGCAAGGACGTCTCCTCTGGTTCTGAAAACAACCGCTTGGCCTCAGCAGAGTGGCAACTTGCAAGTGGAAAATTTCAGCCTGCTGCTAGGTCGAAAGAGATGCTGAGCGGTGAGGAAACACGAGCAGCCTTGTGTTCCAGGCTGTGCGTCCCTGTGGGTTAAATTTCCAAAGAATGCAAGCTCAGAAGGCAAGAATGAAAGCCAGGGCAAAGTCACAGGCCGGACAGGAAGCCACTGGCAGTTTTGGGCAGGTCACTACCCTCAGTCTTCCCTGTCTGCATTATGGGGATAATAGTGACGGCAGAGGACTGAGATGAGAACAGTGCAACGCTCAAAGTGCGCCATATAATGTTCAATAAGCATTGCAGCAGGGTGGAAGGTGGGAGAGAGGCAGGTTGTGGGACCAGCAGGAGAGGCAACATATATTCCCCCCCCCGACTGCTGCATATCCTAATCCACAACCTGAGGACCGTCTATCCCACACAGAAAGAGTTGCCTGGTGTTTAGCTGTAAACATTAGGGCCCTTGTATCTACGGGACCGCCTCTCCTGGTCTGCCCCGCAGAGGACCTTAAGGTCCATGAATAACCACAGTTTAGAGGTCCCAGGCCCTAAGGAGGTTAGATTATCCTCCGCCAGGGCCAGGGCCTTCTGAGTGATGGCTCCGACCTGGTAGAATGCTCTGCCCCATGAGACCAGGGCCCTGCAGGATTTAACTTCCTTTTGCCAGGCCTGTAAGACAGAGCTATTCTCCCTGGCCTTTAATTTGAATTCAGCCTGATCTTTTATTTCCTTTCTCTTCCCTCCCCCTCCCCTTTTATGACGTTCACCCACTCTGAGACCCCACAGCTCATTCTCCCCTGGCCTTCTTGCCGGCCCAAGTAAGACTAATTCAGCCAGCTAGCCCTGGGGATTATCTAATTGATTTTTGATTTGTATTGTTATTCATGTTTTTATACTGTATTTTATGCTGCTTTTATAATTAAGTGTTTTAAATTTGTTGTTAGCCTCCCTGAGCCCAGTTTTTGAACCGGGAAGGGCGGGGTATAAATAAAAATTTATTATTATTATTTATCATTAATGCCCCTCTGTGTTGTTTCAGCTCCACACATTTCTCCTCTTAGCTAAGGATATGAAACTGGTTTATACAGAGTCAGATTATATGTGCATCAAAGTTCCAGGTGACCTGCACTACAACTCCCATCATCCCTCCCCATTTGTCCATGCCGGCAGGGGCTGATGGGAGTCGGAGTCCCAAACTCTGGGAGGCCACAAAGCTGGGGGGAGGCTGATCTGGCACAATAATACTCCGGCAGAGAGAGAGGTATTTCCTAACCCAGAGATGCTCAAGGCAGAAACTTGGGTTGTTTTCTGTGTTCAAAGCTTGTGCCCTGAGACTAAACTCTGGGCTTATTCTGGGACATCCTGCGTCTGCCAGCCGTTATTTCCTCTAGCAAAGAAGGAGGGTTGGAAGCAAAAGCCAGAAATTTGGAGCAGCTGCCCTCCCTAGTTGCAGACACAACTGGCAGTCGACCCATTGCAAATTCCTCTGCTTGGCCTAGAACTCCAGCAGGTGAACTAGGATTTACTCGCGAGGCAGACTGAAAGCACCTGATCTGCCTTCGCTCTCCGCAACTCAGGGAAACACAGTCGTTCAATTGCCCTGAATTAACCTGGTGCCCTCCAGATGTTTTGGGCAGATGTTTGGCTGAAGTCTGAAACATCTGGGTGGGGTCCAGCCTGGAGAAGGGTAGTCTAGCCCAGGCATAGGCAAACTCGGCCCTCCAGCTGTTTTGGGACTACAACTCCCACCATCCCTAGCTAGCAGGACCAGTGGTCAGGGATGATGGGAGTTGTAGTCCCAAAACATCTGGAGGGCCGAAGGTTGGGCGTGCCTGGCCCACACCATACATTCCTGTTTAGGGAAGCTTTTAATGTTTAATAGGTTATTGTATTTTAGTGTTTTGTTGGAAGCCGCCCAGAGTGGCTGGGGAAACCCAGCCAGATGGGTGGGGTATAAATAATACATTATTATTATTATTATTATTATTAATAATAATAATAATAATAATAATTAAAGCTCCATGGTACTGCTTTAAACGGTCATGGCGGATTACCCCCAGGAATCCTGGGAACTGCAGTTTTCTCAACTTGGGCGGAATTCACCTGCTACCCAAATCAGCAATGCAACCGGTTTGCCGAGGTAAACGAATATTAACTCTGGGGCAAACATTCCATGGGGCTTTATTGTACCTGAGAACAAAAAAGAAGTCTGCAGTCTCAAAGGGCAGCCTTTATCTTGCACCTGGGAAACGCAGTTACAGAAAAACACCTGGCCCAGGACACAGGACTGTGGGCGAGGTTTATGACCCTGAAGAACGGGGAAAGTAGGCCACAGGAAGAGCATGCATGCGCCCTTCGCCATCTGCTGCGCCACCGAAAAAAGGAATTGAGGGTGGTAGTTTTGGTGGGGGTGTTGTGCGCTCAGGAAATGAAGAACTAGGTCTCCCCACTTTCTCACATTCAGAGATAAGATCAGGACTTGCGGTGAGAACGTGAAAGCATTTCCCGCTAGATGCCGCCTCCGCCTGTTAATAAACACTCAGTGTGATTGATTTCTCAAGCACTCCTTCCATCCTGCCCACCGCCAGCGGCTTTTGGTTAGGGGCGGCTTGTAAATAGAGGCAGACTTCCTTGTTCATAGATCATGGGTAGGCGAACTAAGGCCCGGGGGCCGAATCCAGCCCAATCGGATTCAGCCTTCTCAATCCAGCCCATGGACAGTCCGGGAATCAGCGTGTTTTTACATGAGCAGAATGTGTCCTTTTATTTAAAATGCACCTCTGGGTTATTTGTGGGGCATAGGAATTCATTCATTATTATTTTTTTCAAAATACAGTCATACCTCGGGTTACAGACGCTTCAGGTTGCATGTTTTCGGGTTGTGCACCATGCCAAACCCCGAAGTACCGGAACAGGTTACTTCCAGGTTTCGGTGCTCGCACATGCGCAAACCCGCTAAATTGCGCATAAGCGCCAAATTGCAACCCACGCATGCGCAGATGCGGCGCTGCGGGTTGGAACGTGCTACCTGCATGGATCACGCTCGCAACCCGAGTGTCGACTGTATAGTCCAGCCCCCCACAAGGTCCGAGGGACAGTGGACCGGCCCCCTGCTGAAAAAGTTTGCTGATCTCTCTCATAGATGGTATAAACTGCCCCTTCCCATCCCTGAAACAATACCAAAGACAGGAGAACTTCGGTTCTTTTTCTGCTCAAGGAAGCTCACCCCCCCCCCGCAATCTTGCCACCCACCTTAAAATACCTCTGCCTTCTATGGAATGCGATCCTTTAAGACCCAAAAGAGGGGTGCGGACTTTTCTTACCCCCTCCCCTCTTCCAACCTGCCCTGCCCAACTTTTCCCCAAACATACACCCCCCCCCCCAAAAAAAAAAACCAGTGTCCATAACAGGACTCAAAAATGGTTCACTCCTAGATCTGTTAGCATGGTGCACACAGAGGGAAAAGTCTCCACCTGCTCCATTGGGGTGAATGGCAACCACAACTATCACCCATGTAAGTAGACCTGGTGCCTTCCATGACATGGACCAGGCATAGGCAAACTCCGGCCCTCCAGATGTTTGGAACTACAATTCCCATCATCCCTGACCACCGGTCCTGTTAGCTAGGGATGATGGGAGTTGTAGTCCCAAACATCCGGAGTTTGTCTGTGCCTGACATGGACAAAGTGAGGAGGCTAAGAATCAATTTGATTCGCTCCCCCTCTTTCTTTTTTCCTTTTTCCTCCTCTGATGGAACTCCTATTTGGGGACTTCCCTCGCTTTTTTCTGGCCCATGTAGGACCAGTCTGGATAGTTAGCCTTGGTGAAGATTGGACGTTTTTATCCCAAAAAAAGTTTTTGATTGAGTTTCCACTGAAATGAGGCTGCATTTTAATGTTTTGATGTTGTATTTTAATCTTGTATTTTAAGCTACATTTCAATCAACTGTTTTTATATTTGGTGTTAGCCGCCCTGAGCCCTGTCTTGGCTGGGGAGGGTGGGGTATAAATAAAATTTATTATTATTAAGTGCCCTGCAGATGCCCAAAACAGACAGGAGCAGGACAAGAAGGGAGGGGATCACAAGATCACCAGCAGGGATCTGCCACTGAATGTAGGTCAGGAGCAAGTCCAGCAGGGGCCATTATTCTCATTCTTATCCCCACATACATTTGGGGCCCCTGGTCCAGACTCTGCTCTGCTCCCCTCCTCCTAATGGCCGCTGAGGACCAGGCCTGCTCTGGTTTGGCTTCTTGGTCACACCGCAGCGTGACAAGCGGTTGCGGATGGGCTGCCACTTTATTCTGGGGAATTTTAATTCAAACACACACCTTGTTATGAGTGCCATTCATGACAAGGCTGGCTTTTTTCCTCTCCAAGGCCATTATGTTATATTATTATTATTAAGTTTCTAAGCCACTCTCCATCTGAGGAACACAGGGTGCTTTACCATATAAAAACATAAAAATAAGCACCGTGGTATAAAACAAAAACAAGAACCCCACATTAATGATATAAAGGTTAATTCTGAAAGCCATGAGGCAGGGAGGAAGAAAGTTGACAGGCTCTAAAGAGCCAGGGACGTAAAGTGGAATGTTAGGATGTGAAAGTATATAATAAAATGGAAAATAAATAAGAACCCTACATTATTAAATTGAAGTTAATTTCAACAAGCATTATATTAATTATACTATATTGTACCACACCATGTATTAATTATAATATATTGACTACATTACATTGACTATATCATATTACTTAATTATAATATATTGACTACATTACATTGACTATATCATATTACTTATGTATTGAATTGTATTGCCTATTATATTAAATACATATTAACCCTTATTAATTGTACTATATTATGCCACACTATGTATTAAATATACTATATTGACCATATCATATTGACTATACCGTATTAAACTGCATTAATTGCATATGCTATTTATGACACATTAACCCTTATTAATTATACTATATTATGCCATGCTATGCATTAATTATACTTATATTGACTATATCATATTGGCTAAACAGTAGTGAATTGCATTAATTGCCTATTATACTAATATTAACCCTTATTAATTATACATTATGCCACACTATATATTAATGATAATATATTGACTATATTACAATGACTACAGTGGTTATGTACGTAATTCGTTCCGGAGGTCCGTTCTTAACCTGAAACTGTTCTTAACCTGAAGCACCACTTTAGCTAATGGGGCCACGCGATTTCTGTTCTCACCCTGAAGCAAAGTTCTTAACCCGAGGGGCTATTTCTGGGTTAGCAGAGTCTGTAACCTGAAGCGTCTGTAACCCGAGGTACCGCTGTAATCATAATATATTGACTATATTACATTGACTATATCATATTACTTACATATTGAATTGTATTAATTGCTTATGATATTAACATTCACCTTTATGAAGTACACTATATTATGCCACACTATGCATTGATTACACTATATTGGCGATGAATTGCCCCTTCCCTCCCTGCCCCCCCCGTTAACCCCTCCGCGCCCGGGCCCCACTCACCCCCCGGGCCTGGAGGCTCCACCGCCCGGGCTCCGAGGCGGCCCCTCGCGCGGGCCCAGGCGCCAGGGCCGCCCCGCCGGCCAGCAGCAGCGCCAGCCGGAGCAGAGGGAGCCGCGGCCCCCAGCAGCGCGCCAGGCGCCCACCCGACGCCATCCTCTTCCGGAACCGGGCGTCACGTGGCGAGGCGGGGCGGGGCCTCCAGGAGGGAGGGGTCGGGAAAGGGGCGGGGGAAGGGGCGGGGGAAGAGGCTCCGCCTCCCTCGGCAAGGCAAGGGAGCGGGGCGAAAGAGGCCGCCCCGGGAAGGAACGAAGAAGAAGGGAGAGAGAGAGGGAGAGAGGGAAAGAGAAAGAGAGAGAGAGAGAGAGGGGGGGGGGGAGAGAGAAAGAGAAAGAGAGAAAGAGAGAGAGAGAGAGGCAGACAGGCAGACAGACAGACAGACAGACACAGATCAATAGACAGACAGATCAATAGACAGACAGATCAATACATAGATAGACAGATAGACAGATAGACAGATAGATAGATAGATAGAGAGACAGACAGACAGACACAGACCAATAGATAGATAGACAGACAGATCAATACATAGATAGACAGACAGGTAGATAGATAGATGATAGATAGATAGATAGATAGACAGACACAGATCAATAGATAGATAGACAGACAGATCAATAGACAGACAGATCAATACATAGATAGACAGATAGATAGATAGATAAACAGACAGACAATGTTTTGGGACTACAACTCCCATCATCCCTAGTTAACTAGTGGTCAGGGATGATGGGAGTTGTAGTCCCAAAACAGCTGGAGGGCCGAGTTTGCCTGTGCCTGATTAAGAGCAATTCCTTCTTGTGTAAACTCTCCCGCACCCGGTCGCCAATTGGCTTCCTGGGCCCTGATGAAACCATGTAACATTTAATCCACTTAAAAACAAACTGGCAACTTTGTGTAACTATGTATGAAACTCCATTGAAAGTAGATTTAAAAGAAACATGACCATTGTTATGTTATTTGGCATGGTTTTATTGTTCATACAAAGAATGGAACACATGGAAAGGACAGAACTACCGCATGCTTGTACAACTTTGCCTCATCATGTAATAAAGTAGAGAGAAAAATAACAATGAAATAACTGGGATAATAGGAAATCAGTTTACAGTGGTACCTCAGGTTAAGTACTTAATTCGTTCTGGAGGTCCGTTCTATAACCTGAAACTGTTCTTAATCTGAAGCACCACCTTAGCTAATGGGGCCTCCTGCTGCTTCTGCCGCACCACCGGAGCACGATTTCTGTTCTCATCCTAAGCAAAGTTCTTAACCTGAAACACTATTTCTGGGTTAGCAGAGTCTGTAACCTGCGGAGCGTCTGTAACCTGAAGCGTATGTAACCTGAGGTACCACTGTATTACGATTGACCCGGTTCAAATCTGAAGCGGGTTTTTCCAAGCATGTTCAGAAATTTCTTACGATGCCTCATTGCCCTGTTTCAGGTAGGTAGCTGTGTTGGTCTGACGGTATCACCTTAGAGACCAACTAAGTTTGTTCTGGGTATAAGCTTTCGTGTGCATGCACACTTCTTCAGAATGCTTATACCCAGAACAAACTTAGTTGGTCTCTGTTACGGCTAAAATCTGGGTGCGGGGCTACTCTGCCACCCAGCTCGTCGGACTAAGTCCGCGGGTCCCTGCGGAAGAAAATGAGCTCAGCCGGGCACAGGAGCAAACTGCAGAAGATCCAAGTTTATTGCGCAACAGGTTCAAGACGAGATTGAACCCCGAGAAAGGGGTGACATGAACTTTTGAAACTCCCTCCATGCCCCAGAATACAGTGCAAAATACATCCCAGTTACATCATGAATACATTAAGGAGAGGTTGGGTTACACCGGATTAACATATGGAGGAGGGAGGGGGGAATATGCAGAGCTGGAGATATGCGCAGATAAGCGCTTCCTGAGTGCCGGTGACGGGAAGACAATGGTCCATGTATGCATAGTCTGCCACCTGGCATTGCCCGGAGGAAAGGCTTGGCAGAGTGATTTGACAGGATTAGGGTCTTGACACCTTACTTGAGGGATTATGGAGGACAGGGGAGGTGTCATGGAGTCCTAGAGAAATTGAGCAAATTGGCACATTGATTTTCTATGGATTTTATAGATTTTAGTCCCTTTTGACATTGACAATTGGGAATAAATGGATATATTGTAGCGAAGAAGAAGGTGAAGAAGACATGCCCCCCCCTTCCTAGATTTTAGTCCCTTTTGACATTGACAATTGGGAATAAATGGATATATTGTAGCGAAGAAGAAGGTGAAGAAGACATGCCCCCCCTTCCGTAACAGTCTCTAAGGTGCTACTGGACAATTTTTTTAATTTATTGCATTGCCCTGTATTTCATAGATTTTTTAAAAATTTGTTTCTAAGTCAGATTTTTTGCATTTCAAATTGCCTTTGTATTTACAATTGCACCAAAAGTTCAATAAAAAATAATTGGGGGGGGGGTGGGCGGGTGGGTGGAGGCAGGGCCTTGCAGAGCCAGGCAGAAACCCAGGCCAGGTACATAATGTGCCCCCCTTTTTTTACCCTGGGGATAACTGAAGTCTTATAAGTAAGTATATAAATAATTTTCACAATAGATACAGGGATAAATAATTTTATTTCAAGGCTTGAACCGTATCTGCATATAAAGATAAAATGGAAAATATAGATATACAAACGTGCTTTTAAAAAATACATAGGGAAAAGGATTTTTTTTAAGTATTTACATTTAAAAATGCTTTCAAGCTCAACATCAAAAAAACGAAGATCGTGGCCACTGGGCCCATCACCTCCTGGCAAAAAGAAGGAGAAGAAATGGAGGCAGTGAGAGATTTGACTTTCTTGGGCTCCATGATCACTGCAGATGGTGACAGCAGCCACGAAATTAAAAGACGCCTGCTTCTTGGGAGAAGGGCAATGACAGGCCTAGACAGCATCTTAAAAAGCAGAGACATCACCTTGCCGACAAAGGTTCGTATGGTAAAAGCTATGATTTTCCCAGTAGTGATGTATGGAAGTGAGAGCTGGACCATAAAGAAGGCTGATCGCCGAAGAATGGATGCTTTTGAATTCTGGTGCTGGAGGAGACTCTTGAGAGTCCCATGGACTGCAAGAAGATCAGACCTCTCCATTCTGAAGGAAATCAGCCCTGAGTGCTCCCTGGAAGGACAGATCCTGAAGCTGAGGCTCCAAGACTTTGGCCACCTCATGAGAAGAGAAGACTCCCTGGAAAAGACCCTGATGTTGGGAAAGATGGAGGGCACAAGGAGAAGGGGACGACAGAGGACGAGATGGTGGGACAGTGCCCTCGAAGCTACCAGCATGAGTTTGACCAAACTGCGGGAGGCAGTGGAAGACAGGAGTGCCTGGTGTGCTCTGGTCCAGGGAGTCACAAAGAGGCGGACATGACTAAACGACTAAACAACAAACAACAGTGCTTTTTAAAAATACATAGGGAAAAGGATTATTTTAAGTATTGACATTTCAAAATGCTTTCCTAGCTGACCGAGGCCCCCTTTGGAATTGGAGGCCTGAGCCAAGTGGCTCATATGGCCGCCCCCCCCTCTGTCTGGGCCTGGGTGGAGGAAACAGATTTCAGTACCGCTTCCAGGAGTTGGCAGCCGCGTCGGCCTTAATCCGGAGTGACTCCGCATTGCCTCCGGAAGAAGCAGGCCTTCGCTCCCCGACCCCACCCCTCTCCCCTTCCCGCAAGAGGGCGTCTCCTCCTTCGGGCACCCCCCACCCACGGGCGCATTCCTGGCGCCTGAATCAGAAGCTGCTGGGGCCGAGCAGCGGAATCCGGGGGGGGGGCGTGACTCCGGATCGGACACGCTCCGCTTCCTCGCTGCAGTCCAGGAACCGGCAGAGCCAGTTCGCCAGCAGGAAGAGAAAGCGAGCAGAGCAAACTTCGCAAAAGAAGCTTGCGCCTCCCTCTGCAAAACCAACAGCTCTCTCTGGTCGGAGTGGGGGAAACGCCTGATGCGAAGCCATTAATTCGGAGCCGCTTCGGATTGTTAGTCTCAAGCAGGAGCCGCTCCTCCCTCGCAAACTGCTCTTTGTTCTTTGAAAAGTCCTGTGTGAGTGTCTGGAGGTGTTTGGAGGATGGATGGCGGCTAACAGATTGAGGTTGAATCCTGACAAGACAGAAGGACTGTTTTTGGGGGACAGGAGGCGGCCAGGTGTGGAGGATTCCCTGGTCCTGAATGGGGCAATTGTGCCCCTGAAGGACCAGGTGCGCAGCCCAGTGGCGTAGCGTGGGTTGTCAGCACCCGGGGCAAGGCAAGTAATTTGCGCCCCCTAACCCGTGGATTTTAGCACTCGAGTGCGAACGCGCCCCCCCCAGATGTTGCGGCCGGCCCCCCTGCACCCCCCACGCTACGCCACTGGGGTTGGGGGCGAGCGAAGGAGCCAAGGACCCCCCCAAAGGCTCAGCAGGAATTTATTAAATTTATTATTTGCGGAGCCCCCGCGGGCCGAGGCAGCCGAAGCCCCCTCCCCTCGGGCGCCTCCCCGCCCCCTCCTCTCCTTGGGCTGTAGATGGAGCCCGCGCTCCGAGGCGCTCCAGATCCGGGCTTGGCGAGCGCCTCTCCTCCTCCCGGCCGGGTCCGGGGGCTTCCAGCCGCTCTCCGTCCTCGCCCCCCCCCCCCGCGGCTGAGACTTGCGCTGAGAGCCGGAGCCAGCGGCGCCCCCTTCCACCGGGAGACCCTTGCCTGCCCGCCGGCTTCCTCTCGGAGGGTTTTTGGGAGGGCAGGGCGCGTCGAGGCCCCTCGGAGCTCTCCTCCCTTCCAGTCGGCAGAAGCAGCCGCCGCCTGTGGCTGGGCCGAGGGGATGGCGGCGATGGCGGGGTGCGGAGGCTGCCCGTGCCCGGCCAGGCGTCGGTGGCGTCGTCGGCGCTGCTGCAGCGGCTGCTCCTCCTGCGAGCAGTGAGTGAAGCGCAGCCGCAGTGGCGGCGGGGGGCGCGCGCGTGCTAGGGCGCAAGGCTGGCGGTGGCGGCGGGGAGCCCGGCGGAGGAAGGAACTTGTCCCTTCCCTCTGGACTCGCGCCCCCCCCAGATGTTGCGCCCGGTGCGGCCGGCACCCCTGGCACCCCCCACGCTACGCCACTGGCGCAGCCTGGGAGTCATTCTGGACTCACAGCTGTCCATGGAGGCTCAGGTCAGTTCTGTGTCCATGGCAGCTGTCTACCAGCTCCATCTGGTATGCAGGATGAGACCCTTCCTGCCCGCGGACTGTCTGGCCAGAGTGGTGCATGCTCTGGTTATCTCCCACTTGGACTACTGCAATGCGCTCTACGTGGGGCTACCTTTGAAGGTGACCCGGAAACTACAACTAATCCAGAATGCGGCAGCTAGACTGGTGACTGGGAGCGGCCGCCGAGACGATATAACACCGGTCTTGAAAGACCTACATTGGCTCCCAGTACGTTTCTGAGCACAATTCAAAGTGTTGGTGCTGACCTTTCAAGCGCTAAACAGCCTCAAAGACCCAGTAGACCTGAAGGAGCATCTCCACCCCCATCGTTCTGCCCGGACACTGAGGTCCAGCTCCGAGGGCCTTCTGGTGGTTCCCTCCCTGCGAGAAGTGAGGTTACAGGGGACCAGGCAGAGGGCCTTCTTGGTGGTGGCACCTGCCCTGTGGAACGCCCTCCCACCAGATGTCAAAGAGAAAAATAACTACCAGACTTTTAGAAGACATCTGAAGGCAGCCCTGTTCAGGGAAGCTTTTAATGTTTAATAGGTTAGTGTTTTGTTGGAAGCCGCTCAGAGTGGCTGGGGAAACCCTGCTAGATGGGCGGGGTATAAATAATAAATTATTATTATTATTACACAACTGTTTTTAGAAATAAATGGCAGAACGGACAAGCCCACCGGCAGGGGGCGTGAAGGCAAGGCGGTGTGTTGTTCCTTAGTGGCGCCTGCCAATTCATAGTGGTAGACTGCCTTGGAAGCTGGAGGTTCGACTGAGCTCAATGGGATTCACCTCCAGTCATTTTTGCCTGCAGCTGTGAGCCTGCAAAAGGCAGGGGATGTTGGGAAATCATGCAAGCAGTGGGGGTGGGAAAGGGGAGTCCGAAATATATATATTTTTTCAAAAAAAAAAAATTTGGTTTTCCAATATTTTAACAAACACAACAACAAACAAGAAAAGCATTGCAATATCAAAAAAACAACAAACACACAAAACATTTATCTTAACTAATCCCAGTTTTGTTATCATTGTAAAGTGACTTCCTCAAATCCCCCTGGCTGAGTTTACAAATAGTTCATCGTAGCAGTTTTCCAACACTATTTTCGTAAAAGATATACTTGTTCAATTAACATCTTTATTTTTTTTCATTTTGACTTCAATCCAAAATATTATACAATTTCACGTAGTTACATCCTAGGCCAATCTGTTACTCACAAATATTTCTATTTAAGTTGAAATATATTTCCATATACAGTATATATATATATATATATATATATATATATATATATACCGGTATATATATTCAAAAAGGACCTCTATCTAGCCTTTTGAAACAGTCATTTAAAGGGGAAACTAAGAGATAATAGAGATTTTAAGAAATATTGAAAACTGTTTATGCTGTATTTAAAGAACTATTGTAAAGAAGGCGACTCACAATGAAGAAAACAATCAAACAAAAAAGATAAGATGTAATATGGGAAAGATGATAAAAAAATTGAAACGACTGTAAGAATATTTAACTGAAAGATTATAAAATGTAACTAAAAGACAACAGGCAGGAGAAGGAAATACTTAAGGAACCTGAAGAGGAGGTTGGGAGAAGAAAAGTATGGATTTATATACTATTTTGTTGAAAACATTGATTGTGATGAATATAAAATTTGTAAAATTCAATAAAAACGATTAAAAAGGAAAAGAAACAGTCATTTAACGCCGATCCAAGAGGACATAGCCCAGGTAAAACCAGGGATGTTCCTAGGGGACCAGATTTATCGGACCATAGCGCTGTGGGTAAAACCTCAGTGCCTAGGACTTGCCGATCGTATGGTCGGCGGTTCGAATCCCCACGGTGGGGTGAGCTCCCGTCATTCGGTCCCAGCTCCTGCCCACCTAGCAGTTCGAAAGCACCCTTAAGTGCAAGTAGATAAATAGCTACCGCTTTATAGCGGGAAGGTAAACGGCGTTTCCATGTGCTGCGCTGGTGCAGGCTCGCCAGAGCAGCTTCGTCACGCTGGCCATGTGACCCGGAAGTGTCTCCAGACAGTGCTGGCCCCTGGCCTCTTAAGTGAGATGGGCGCACAACCCTAGAGTCGGACACGACTGGCCCGTACGGGCAGGGGTACCTTTACCTTTACCAGCCCCCTACCTTGCAGAAATCCACTATGTTGAATACCGCAGACGTCTTACAGCGGCTAGATTAAATGTCCTTGACTCTGCGATATTGTGGGGAAGGTACAGGGGAGTACCATACGCCCAGAGAACCTGTCATTGTGCCATGGGTGTGGTTGAGTCCACCGAACACATTCTCTTGACTTTCCCTTCTTATGCAGAGCTTAGACAAAATTTTATAGACCCACTCCTATGTCAATTTAGCTTCCTAACCAGAGAAAACCAGGTTTTACACTTGCTGAATAATGTCACTAGAGCTATACCTTCCTTGGTGGCCAAATTTCTTTTTTTAGCTTTTAAGCGTCGCAAGACTATAATTGACTGTACTGATATGGGGCTATCTGTTTAGCCCATTTAATGAGGTTGAAAGAGGAGAGCACAAAATATGGTCTGAGGCTCAACATCAAAAAAACCAAGATCGTGGCCACTGGTCCCATCACCTCCTGGCAAATAGAAGGGGAAGAAATGGAGGCAGTGAGAGATTTTACTTTCTTGGGCTCCATGATCACTGCAGATGGTGACAGCAGCCATGAAATTAAGAGACGTCTGCTTCTTGGGAGAAAAGCAATGACAAACAGAGACAGCATCTTAAAAAGCAGAGACATCACCTTACCGACAAAGGTCCGTATAGTTCAAGCTATGGTTTTCCCAGTAGTGATGTATGGAAGTGAGAGCTGGACCATAAAGAAGGCTGATCGCCGAAGAATGGATGCTTTTGAATTCTGGTGCTGGAGGAGACTCTTGAGAGTCCCATGGACTGCAAGAAGATCCAACCTCTCCATTCTTAATGAAATCAGCCCTGAGTGCTCACTGGAAGGACAGATCCTGAAGCTGAGGCTCCAAGACTTTGGCCACCTCCTGAGAAGAGAAGACTCCCTGGAAAAGACCCTGATGTTGGGAAAGATGGAGGGCACAAGGAGAAGGGGAAAACAGAGGATGAGATGGTTGGATGGTGTTCTTGAAGCTACCAGCATGAGTTTGACCAAACTGCGGGAGGCAGTGGAAGACAGGAGGGCCTGGCGTGCTCTGGTCCAGGGGGTCACGAAGAGGCGGACACGAATAAACGACTAAACAACAACGAAGTTCTAAAATCTTCCTGGATGTTTTAACTGTGTCTTGACAAATGTACTTTTTTCTGACTGACGGTCGAATAAAAAGGTTGATGATGAGTAACGCCGATCTCAACCTCGTTCTGCCTCTTTTCTTTTTCTGGCACGGCAGGCAGGCGGAAATTCAACCGGTGAAGCTTTGCACCAGCACAGGATTCAGACTAGTGGACGGGCGCTAGGACCCCGCGGCGCCCTCCGGGCGGCTCCGCTGCAGTGACTCGCTCGGGCGTGGTAGATCCCGCAGCGGACCCGACGGAGAGCCGCCCGCAGCAGAAGCGACCCCGCAGCAGCCTCGGCCACAAGGTAAGAGGGGAGCAGATCCGGACCTGCAGGCTGGTTCTGGGCACCAACTGGGGTTTTTCCCCCTTCCAGGGAGTGGATCCCTTGGGGAGATCACGGGTGGATCCCGGTCCCCCCATTAATAACTACGGGGAGGATCTACTTCCTCCACTGGGCCTCCTGTGGCTCCCTTGCCCTAAATCTTGTCGTTTGGCCCACTGTCCATTTCCCCTCCCCCTAAATCCCCTGGAGCCCATTTGGACACGATCCGGCGCGCACTAGATCCCTCCCTGCTCTCTCAGAGATTAGTTTCCGTTTTGTAATCTACTCCCCCCCCCCCGCCGCAAACTCGCCCTTCCTTTTCACACGCATCTCCTCTCCTTCGAAGGAGATCTTCCTCTCTCACCCACCCTAAATAATCCGGGCTGTCGTCATTGTCAACCCTACTCAGAGTAGACCCATTGGGATTAATGTACATGACTCACCTCGGCCCATTGACTTTTATGGGTGTTTTTCTGAGTAGGCTTTAGTTGGATACAACAACCCTCTTTTTTCTTGGATCCCCCTATATCTGGTGATTTTCCACTGGGAATACTTTTCCTTTCCTGCCCAACTTTTTCCGTTATGGGTCCTGAATCCGTTCCTGGGATCTGTTGCCCTTGGACCTGATCCGAGGCCGCTCCACGAAGGATGCTTCCCAACTGCCCTTCAAAAGTTCCAGGAACTTTGTGGGGTCTACGCATATGATGTTGGGAGCAAGATAATCTAGTAAGGGATCCATTCTAAGGTTACCAGATTTTCCCCCCAATGAATCCTGGGACACTTTTCAACTTCGATCCATTTTGTATGGGGACTCATTTGTAAATCCGGGGACTGTCCCTGGGAAACGGGGACATCTGGTAACCCTAATCCATTCACATCACAGGATTTAATACTTTGCAGAAGTTTTGTCTAGGGATGTCTCTTTCTGTGTGTGTTTTCCCAGCTCCAAACTGCCCCAATTTAGCCCCGATCCCTGCTTCCCGGGGTTGGTCTAGATGACCCCTGGGATCCCGTCCAAATCTACAATTCTGCGATTCTCACAGCTCCTTTGGCCATGGGGCTGTGCACTCTCCCTCTCTCTCCTAGGCAACACTATTGCAAACTCCTCCACAAACCATTGCAAAATAGCAGATCCAGCAAAGTCAACAGATCCCCGCTGTCTGTGTTGAGCTGCTCTCCGAACTGGGGAGGGTTCCTTTTGTGTTGGAGCATTTTCCTCTCCTGCAATGGTCTGGATCCCGGCCCAGATCTCAAGGTTTGGGTGCAGCCATCTTCCACTTTTGTTATATTTCATGAGCGGAAACACACGCCAAACCATCCTTTTATTCCGAAGCATTCTTAAATTTCCAGGAAACCTTTTTCTTTGTGGGGGTGGGAAGTCTGTTGCGCACAGTGGCGCTTACTCCCAGGTAAACGTGCCCAGGATCCCAACAAAGGGCAGATCCGTACATTTGAAGCATATTCAATGCACATTTAAAGAGCATGTCTTCACCCCAAGAATGCTGGGAACTGTAGTTTGGTTCAGGGCGCCGCAGATGGTCGCTATGTGAAGGGAATCTATAGTTTCCAGGATTCTTTGGGGGGAATCATGTGCTTTAAATGCGCATTTGCTATTCTTTGAATGGGTGGATCTGCCCACATCTTAAACATCAAACCTTTTTTTGTAACTGCAGGGAACCCTGGGAGCTGTAGGCAGGGCCGTGAATCTGGAGGCTCTGGCAGGCAGATCCGTAAGCGCCCGCAGAACTACACGCCCCAGAGTTCCTTCCAAGGAGGAGCCAGTGACAGTTAATCCGGTTTCACTCCACCCGACAGACACGCCAGGCTGTTAGGCCTGCAAAGTTCCTCCAAAAACACACATACAAAAACCCCACAAGACAGGAATGTTGGAACGGACATTTCCAGCTTCTGTTTTTAAACTGGTGCTCCAAAAACATTTCTTAAATGCCTTCCTTTCTCCAAATGCCGGCGGTGTTTCTTAGAGGGTCCTGCTCTTAAGTGATTTCTTTTTTTTGGGGGGGGTTAACAATCTAGTGGAAAATGAGATTAAAAAGAAGAAACATGGGGTATCTGGGTCGTCTTTGCAGCTTTGGAAAGAAAAAGACGGATTTTACTAGCTGGGGAGAAGGAAGTAACCAAGGAAGTCGGAGCAGTTTTATCCAACTGTAATGCACACACACACACACACCTGGCCAAACATGGTGTCTTCTGTATGTTTTGGACTACAGTTCCCATCAGCACTAGGTTTGGGGAGGCTGGATGTCAGGATTCCCAGGTTTTAATAATAATAATAATAATAATAATAATAATAATAATAATAATAATAATTTATTATATTTTTATTTATACCCCACCCTCCCCAGCCAAGGCTGGGCTCAGGGAGGCTAACAAGCAATAAAAACAAGTTGAATGAATACAACTTAAAAACAAGATTAAAATAGAACATTAAAATATTGAAATATTAAAATGCAGCCTCATCACAGGAGGAGAAAGGAAAAATAAAGAGGGGGAGGGAATCAAACTGGCTCCAAGCCAAAGGCCAGGCGGAACAACTCTGTCTTACAGGCCCTGCGGATCTAGTATTGTTTAGATCTACTATAGATCTAGTATTGTGGGAAGGTGTGGGGACAAGGAGTGATTAGAGCAGGAAAAATGGCATTTTCTCCCCGCTGCCCCTTCCTTGTCCATATGGGATTGGAACATTTCTGATCACCCAAACTCCCTCTCTTTGTCCTCTGATACTTGCCAGCAACATTTAAAACCAGAATTAGCGCTGTTCGGGTGTGACGAGATTTGCAAATAACCCTTCTCTGGAAAGGTTGAACATGCAAAAACTAAACAAAACAAAAACCAACAAAGAGTTTCATGGCGCCTGTAAGACCAGCATATTTCATAGAATCATAGATATGGGAAGGGGGTCCCTTGGAGTCATCTAGTCCAACCCCCTGCAAATATGGCAGAAACGTTTCTGGACCCCAGTCCATTTCTACCCGAATGCAGGGTTATCCCGAGTTGCAGGTTCACACATACACACATGAAATCAGGCACAAATGCAGACACACAAACAGACGCACACTGTTAGGGGGTGGGAATAGTTAAGATTGAGGACCAGCGCCGTGTCCCTTATAGCTTGTTTAGCTTATACATAAATCTGGCGCTGGTTCTCAGTCTTAACCATTGTGTGAGGACACAGCTATAAGGAGAGCACTGTGGGTTAAACCACAGAGCCTAGGACTTGCTGATCAGAAGGTCGGCGGTTCGAATCCCCGCAACGGACGTCAAAGTGCAAGTAGATCAATAGGTACCGCTCCGGCGGGAAGGTAAACGGCGTTTCCGTGCACTCCTCTGGTTCGCCAGAAGCGGCTTAGTCATGCTGGCCACATGACCCAGAAGCTGTACGCCGGCTCCCTCTGCCAGTAAAGCGAGATGAGCGCTACAACCCCAGAGTTGGCCACGAATGGACCTAATGGTCAGGGGTCCCTTTACTTTTAAACAAGCTATAGCTCAGGGCCCCCATAAAATTTAAAGGAAAAAAGAATTGGGATGTACATTTCCAAAATACAAGATAAAAAGCAAATGAAACAAAACCTACATACAGCGACCGTGTTTTGTGTTGTGTCGGCTCCTATGATGTGAGTCCTGGGCCCTGCCTGCTTGCCCGCTCCCTAAAATATCACTGCTTTGCTCCTTTCTATATATAGGGTACCTGCATTCTGCATGAACTGGTTGCAGGGCAACATGTGCAAATGGCTTGAGATACCCATGAGGTCCATCAATGCCCATCTAGCATCTATTCAACACAAAAAACAGCGTCAATTTGTTGTTGTCAAAGGACAGCTGGACATATAAAGTACCCCATTACCTTCAGTAGCTGAGGGCCTCATCAAACCTCAATCTGGCCCTGTTGAGGACAGTAGGAAATTAAATGCAGGAAAAGTACAGGGAGTGACGATTACCTTTTTGAACAGTGACCATTAAGTCAAGCCTGTTTTCCCCAAGCGTGGCTAAAGACCTTTCCCTGAGCTTTTCTAAAACCCCTGATCTCTTTCGTTCCTCCAGGAGGGGGTGTGCCGCATTAAAATAGTCTAAAATGAAATAGTCTAAAATAGATACAGAGTTTGTGGAGGGAGGGGTTCATTGTTGCAACCCAGCAGCTTCCTTGTTTGCATGCTATGCCTTTGACCCCCACCTCCCACCCCACGGCAAGGAGGGGTCCCACTTCATGTAATCTCTCCCCACCCCCCCGAAACTATTCTCAGGCACGCTAGCTTCTACGAGGCTGATATCTAGCCTTTGGGTATAGGCAGAATTTTTACTATTAACCTCTTTGAGTATTCTTTGGGAAAGAAAACAGGATGGAGACATTTAAAACAACATGCACCCTTCTTCTTCTTCTTCTTCTTCTTCTTCTTCTTCTTCTTCTTCTTCTTCTTCTTCTTCTTCTTCCGCGATCCCTCGTAGCCAAGTAAGATTGTCTTCCATAAACATGGTTTAACAGTTAGTCCGTAAGTGACTGTGGAGGCCAATTCTGGATCCACACGTCCTTCCATAGTGGGGACATTGGTTTCTGGATGGGAGTTGATCCCGGTGTGGGTTTGCCAAGCATGCCTTCCTCTTAGCACGTTTCTCCCTTGCGTCCTGAGTTCGAGTGTCTTCAAATCCCATGACATCTTTGGTCAAGGCTGTTCTCCAACTGGAGCGCTCGCAGGCCAGTGTTTCCCAATTGTTGGTGTTTACACTACATTTTAAAAGATTTGCCTTGAGAGCGTTATTAAACCTCTTTTGTCGACCACCAGCATTACGCTTTCCATTTTTAAGTTCAGAATAGAGGAGTTGCTTTGGAAGACAATCATCAGGCATCTGCACAACATGACCGGTCCAACGAAGTTGATGTTGAAGAATCATTGCTTCAACACTTGGGATCTTTGCTTCTTCCAGTACACTGGTATTAGTTCACCCGTCTTCCCAAGTGATGTGCATTAAATATTAAGGCTCATAGTTTAGTTTTAAAAAGAAGTAAAGGCATAGGGGTTCTCCCCCCCCTTTTTTTGAATGGGTGGGTGTTACACCATTTACATTTATAAATAAAGGCAGGACACCCTGCTGCATAATCTTTTCCAGACATCACATCCAGAAATCTATTCCAGTTTTGTGTTGTACTTTACAGTGTAATCCTATAAATGTGAGTCTGAAAGAAAGAAAGAAAGAAAGAAAGAAAGGGCTCCATTGACTTCAATGGGACCTTCTCCCAGTCTGTGGGCACAGGATTATATTGTCAGTCTTTGGAGGTTTCTTCCTATTTCCTTGAAGCTTACTCAGAGATGTGTGAATTTACCCCTTAATTTATTCAGATTTTTTTATACCCCTCCTTCAACCACAAGGGTTCTCAGAGCAGCTTGTACAGAGTCAGGAAAAGCAACAGAATATCTCCCTGCAGGATTACTATATAACAGACACAGCACAAAAGAAAATGAGGATGGGGAGGGTAGAGGAAATGGGGGGGGAGAACAAATTTGGGCACAAAGTGTTAAATAGTAGCTCTTATTCAAATTGGAATGGAAACAGTTCAGGGACAGGAGTTGGGAACAGAATCAGATTCGCGTTACACAATAGGACTTCGGTTGGCTGGGTGTGTTAAGTTGGTAAAAAAACACACTATGTAATTCTCCCCCCTTAACAAAAGAAAAGAAAGACCTGTTGCTTAATTCTCTAATTTTAAGGTTCTTAGCATTAAGAAAATGTGACAAGGTGTGACCTGAAATGTGTTTTACGCGTAACAACTCTTGTGGCCGACGTAACACCACAATGTGCATCTTGTGCAGCAGAAGTTGTATATGTGTATGTGTGTTTTAAAAAATATTTTTATTAGGAATTTCAACAAAACATTTTATCGAAAAACATATCATCCTTAATTCCCCCCTATTTCCCTCTCCCCATAAAATAACCCCCCTCCCCCAGACTTCCTTCAGCTCCTCTCTCTGGTTTCTCTACAGATGCTATTCTCTGCATGTTACAAAATTGTATAAATCCTTAATTTATCTGACTGACTGTTATCAATAAAAAGTTTGTGAGCGTTTATTCAAAACCGGCCAAGGAGTCCAGTTCGTTTTGTTGTTTCTTTAAGTACTTTGTAAAAGGTTCCCATTCCTCTTTAAAGCCACAGTTATCCTTGTTCTGTAGTTTGTGTGTCAATTTTGCCAGTTCTGCGTAGTCCATCAATTTCTCTTGCCATAATTCTTTAGTCGGGATTTCCTCGTTTTTCCATCCTTGTGCTATTAAGACTCTTGCAACCGTTGTCGCGTACATGAAAATATTTTTCAATTTCCTTGGCAGGTCTTTCCCTACAATCCCTAACAAAAATGCTTCAGGTTTTTAAACAAATGTTAGATGGAACATTTTCTTCAATTCATTGTAGATCATTTCCCAAAACTTTTAAATTTCATTACAATCCCACCACATATGGTAAAAAGTCCCTTCCTTTTCCTTACACTTCCAGCACACATTTGAGTTGGTTTTATACATTCTTCCTAGCTGCACTGGTGTTATATACCATCTATACATCATCTTCATATAATTTTCTTTCAACAAGGAACAATCTGTAAATTTTAAGTCAGTTTTCCACAACCTTTCCCACTCTTCCAACATAATTTTATGACCTATATATTGTGCCCATTTAATCATCACTGGTTTCACCTCTTCATCTTTCGTCTCCCATTCTTGCAGGATGTTATATGCACCCTTCAATAATAAACCCTTCAATAATAATAAACAGAAGTTTGTGTGTGTGTTTTAAACAAACTTTCCTTTTTTTAAAAATAAATGTTTATTAAAGTTTTACAAAACAAAAAGTTCATCATTTCACATAGATCATTCCATTAATTAAAGCCCACAGAAAAATCAAAAAACAAAAATATATAGTAAAAAAGAAAAATAGAAAAAAGAAAAATCCACTTTAAAAAGTTACAAAATTCCATGTCCCTCTGTCCTGACCTCCTCACATCTCCCTTTTTTGTGTTCCTCTTTATTCCAATCTAATTCAGCAAGTTCAAACCCTTCTTCAAACCATGCTTACAATTATGTTTTTCTAATTATTATGTCCCAGGTTTTCGTTATCTTAGCCCATTCCTCATCTTATATACTTTCTCTCCAAACAGAGAAAACACTTCTGAAAATGTTCCTTGTCAAAAACTTCCTTGGCGGAGGAGGAGGTGGTGGCGGCGGCGGCGGAGGCAACATCAAGATCGGGGGAGCGAACATCAACATTGGCAATGTCATTGGCGGGTTTTTAGGTGGTGGCGGAGGGGCGAGTGGCGGCGGTGGAGGTGGCGGCGGTGGAGGAGGCGGAGCCATGGGAATCCTGGGAGGAGTCATCAGCGCCATCAGGTGAGTTTTAAAAAAAGAGTTTATTTACAACACATGCACAAACGTTTATAAAACAAACAACAGCAAAACCACAACCAAAAACAAATAAAAAAAGGATACAGTGGACGCTCGGGTTGCGAACGTAATCCGTGCGGGATGCACGTTCGCAACCTGCAGCGTTCGCAACCTGTGTCTGCGCATGCTCGGGTTGCGATTTGGCGCTTCTGCGCATGCGCGGCCACCAAAACTCGGAAGCAACTCGTTCCGGTACTTCTGGGTTTCGGCGGTCCATAACCCGAAAAAACGCAACTTGAAGTGGCTGTAACCCGAGGTATGACTGTACAAATAATCCACAACAACGTACCTAAACTTATACAAAACAAATAGCGAACAACACACACACCATAATTCTGTTCTTCCTTTCTTCCAGTTGACTTCCTTCATCCTCTACATGGTTCTCTTTTCATTTTTAGTAAACTGTCTCCATCATAGTTTGTTATCCCCCCCCCTTTTAATATAATTTTTAACTTGAGTACCATAAATTATCCTGCAGAAGTTAATCGAAACAAGTCCAACTATTAATTTGAGGGGATTGCTTTTTAAGGTGTTCTCTATGTTTTCCCCATTCTTTTTGAAATTTTTGCTTGGACTGACCCCCTAATTGCCTCTTGTCAGTCTGGCCAATTCAGTACAGTCAAATAATTTATCCTGCCATTCTCTTTTTGTCGGTGTTATTTCTTTTTTTCCATTTTCCCCCAATTAGTGAGTTTATTATATTGCTTATGTAACTGGCTTGTAAATAGCCACTTGCCTGCTTACCAGGTAACCGGAAAGGGAAGACAGTGGTAGTTTTTCTTCCGATCGTCTAACGCACCACAAATTATTGCAGAGGCATGCAGGTATAAATTATTATGGCCTTATACCATGTCTGCCACCCTGTGCATTTAAATTCCTGCAGGGCAGCCTGAAAATGGCCCAGCGATCTGGGATCCATCCAGCCACAGTGCTCACTGGATCCCAGCAATCAAAATATGTCCGTTCCCTCCTAATGAGATTGGAGATTTCACTATTTAGGCTACTAAGGCAGCAGATGGATTCATCTGAGTCAAAAGTCTGACCCTGAGCCCGCTTTTAGTGCCAAGACCCTGCCTCAAAAATGAGGAGGGATATGAAAGAAGAGAGGAACTCTGAGCACGTGCAAAGTTATTTTCTCCATAATCCGCAGCTGATACATTGCACACATCTTGGATTAGGCTTCCAGAACAGAAAGAATAACTTGCAAATCTGCTCAGTCCCCAAGATCTTTTTCTTATTTTGAAATGAAATATTGCTTAGGAACTTGGGTCTGGGGTGTGTGTGTTCAGACGTCCCTTTCTCTATCTCTGGGGTGTGTGTTTGTGTGTGTGTGGCTGAGAGAGAGAGAAATCTCAAGACAAATGGCTTCTTCTGAGTGTCAAACCTTTGCATACTTTTGCGTGCAGGGTTAGGTTGGACTGAGTCCCAAAAGTCCACAGCCCCAGAACTCACCTTCCTTATTTATTTGTTACAGTCATACCTCTTCTTACGTTTGGTTCAGGTTATGTCTTTTCAGGTTGCGTCCAGCGGTGACCCGGAAGTAACGGAACGGGTTACTTCCGGGTTTCACTGCTTGCGCATGCGCAGACTCTCAGAATGACATCATGCGCATGTGCAGAAGTGGCGAATCGCGACCCGTGCAGACGTGGGTTGTGTTCTGCTCATGTTGCGAACGGGGCTCCGGAATGGATCCCGTTCACAAGCAGGGGTACCACTGTATTGATTTATTTAGCGCATTTAAATCCCGCTCCTCAGGCAAAAAGGCTCCAGAGTGGCTTGCATGCAGATGGTCAAAACAAGACAATTGGATGCCTCAGTCGGTAGAACATGAGACTCTTAATCTTAGGGTTATCCGTTCAAACGCCACATTGGGCAAAAGATTCCTGCCTTGCAGGGCGTTGGACTAGATCAGCCTTTCTCAAGCTGTGGGTCCCCAGATGTTGTTGAACTACAACTCCCATCACCCCTAGCTAGGAAGGCCAGAGCTCAGGGATGATGGGAGTTGTAGTCCAACAACATCTGGGGACCCACAGGTTGAGAACCGCTGGACTAGATGATTCTTGTGGTCTCT
Organism: Podarcis raffonei; assembly: GCF_027172205.1. Taxonomy (NCBI): domain Eukaryota; kingdom Metazoa; phylum Chordata; class Lepidosauria; order Squamata; family Lacertidae; genus Podarcis; species Podarcis raffonei. The sequence goes on from NC_070609.1 coordinate 1,651,516, forward strand.
TCCAACTCTACAATTCTATGATTCTAAGACGGTTCCTGCCCGCCATCTTTCAATCTGGAAAAAAACAATAGACAGCACACAAGGCAAACAGGATGGGGAGGGAAGAGGAAAAAGAAGAAACCAAACTTGGGCAACAGTTGTTCATGCAATGACCAGTTCAGGGATAGGAGGTTCCAGATGGAGCTGGGCTTTGGGCAAAACTTCCTTGTCCTTTGGGTTGGGGGTTAGGTGGGTTAGGCCATCCTTCACCAACCGGGTGGACTGCAACTCCCATCAGCCCCCAACCAGCACAGCCATGGGAGTTGTAGTCCAAAACATCTGGTTGCTGAAGACTTTTGCAGGCTCCCAGCTCCATCTTTTCCTTCTACCCAGTCCTGGAAGCCAAAGTGGTTTATGTGTGTTCTGAGGACTAAGGAAAAGCAAAGTTCTCCTCCACTGGAAAGTACCATACTTTTCCATGTATAAGACGAGTACAGCCATACCTCATGTTACATTTGCTTCGGGTTGAGCGTTTCCAGGTTGTGTCCCATGGCGACCTCCGCATGCGCAGACGTGGGTTGCATTCTGCTCATGTTGCAAATGGGCCTCCGGAATGGATCCCGTTCGCAACCAGGGGTCCCACTGTATTTTCATGTGAAATTAATGTTTAAAAATTGGGGTTGTCCTATACACCGGTAGGGCAGAGGGGGGCGAGTGACTGGTTGCTGCCGTGAGCCTGAGATTGTCTTCGGTGTTCGTGTGGGTGATTGGCAGCTGGTGGTGGTGTGCGTTAAGACGTTTGGTGGCTTTTCTCCGCAACTCTGGGCAATCCTCCCCCCAAAAACAACTCTGGACAATTTCCCCCCCATTTTCTTAATTTTTATTTCCCCCAAATAGAGGGCGTCTTATACACGGAAAAATACAGTATTTTGCAGCTGAGGACCTTTCCTTCCACTGTTTGCAGAGATGGGCTGGTAGCTGAACGGCTAGTTCGTGTTTACCGTCAGACTGGTTTGCTAGCATGCAGGGAATCCTGGGCCAACAAGCAAAACAGCCACCAGCAGCTGGGATGAAACCCAGCTCTTCTCCATCAGAAGAAGAGTTAGACTTCTGTCCCAAACACGCTTACCTAGGGAGTGAGTCCCACTTAACTTTGGGACACTCCTTTCCGGGTAAACATACTGTGGTTTGCAGTTATTATTGTACCACTTACAGCTTTGCTGCTGAAGTTTGGACTCTCGGGGGTGAAGTCCAGGGCTCTTGAGTAGAGGAAGGAGTTTGGGGCCACACTCACCCCTTACCTTTAAATAATAATAGTAATAATAATAATTATTATTTATTTATACCCCACCCATCTGGCTGGGCTTCCCCAGCCACTCTGGGCAGCTTCCAACCAAATATTAAAATACAGTAATACATCAAACATTAAAAGCTTCCCTAAACAAGGCTGCCTTCAGATGTCTTCTACAAGTTTGGTAGTTATTTTTCTCTTTGACATCTGGTGGCAGGGTGTTCCACAGGGCGGGTGCCACCACCGAGAAGGCCCTCTGCCTGGTTCCCTGTAACTTGGCTTCTTGCAGGGAGGGAACTGCCAGAAGACCCTCGGATCTAGACCTCAGTGTCTGGGCTGGACAATGGGGGTGGAGATGCTCCTTCAGATATATATAAAGAACCATGGTACCACTTTAGAAAGCCATGGCTTCCCTCCGCCCCAAAGAATGATGGGAATTGTAGTTCGTTAAGGGCGCTGAGAGTTGTAAGGAGACCCCTGTTCGGCTCACAGAGCTACAATTCCCAGAGTTCCCTGGGAAGAAGAAACAGAAATCGGCCGGGCATGTTTTGGGACTGGCACGGGTCAAATTGCGGAGATCTCTGCATACCAGGCTAGTTACTGGGGGAAGCTGAATGTCACTTAAGAGAAGGATCTGAGATATTTTCTATGAAGCTTGAATTTGTTTTATTCCGGATTGTCTGATTTGATGTTTTAAGGTGTTGTCAACTTCTTTGAGATTTGTTCTTTAAAATATAAAGTGGTAAATATATGACAATAGTGATAGTTATAATAATAATAAACTTCAGGGGGGAATGGAGGATGGACTATGCAGAACTTGATAAATTAACAGGAAGGATTCGAAACCTGCAGGATCAGAGATTCTTAGAGGACTGGAGTAAATATTTGAACTATTTGAAGAGCAATTGTAATAAACAGATTACACTAGTAGGACTGCAAGAAGTTTTTTAAGGAGGATTATTTGAAACATTGCAAGAAAGACTATGAGGAGAATTATTAGTTAATGACAATTAAGAGTAATAGTGAAATTAAGAAATGCAGAAGAAGTGATAAAGAACGAAAAATCATCAGAGGTGTTGATGGAAGTGTAAAATATTGTATAAGATGAAAAGTTATGTTATATGACTGTTGGAAATGATATGTTAAAAACCCCCAATAAAAATGTATTTAAAAAATTAATAATAATAATCTTCAGGGGGAAGGAGCCTAGACTTTCCATTGTGGCGACTGTAACCCAGGTCTAAGGTGCCATTTGGCGATTAGGTTATATATCTGAATTTCTAACACTGAGAGGGATTGACTGTTAAACCTCTCTGTGAATTGTTGGTCTGGGAGGAGAATGAGTTATTTCTTCCTTTTCCTGCTGAATCATACCTGGAATTTTCCAACTATCCAGTATGCAAATAAGGCCACAGCATGAGGCATGATGATCCCAAGTCAGCCCTGCTTCTGAGCTTTCTGAAAGCAATGTTCCCACCATTCCAAGCTTTTCTCTGAGACCATGAGGGCTAGTATACCTGAAGGAGCGTCTCCACCCCCATCATTCTGCCCGGATGCTGAGGTCTAGCGCCGAGGGCCTTCTGGCGGTTCCCTCATTGCGAGAAGCAAAGCTACAGGGAACCAGGCAGAGGGCCTTCTCGGTAGTGGCGCCCGCCCTGTGGAACGCCCTCCCACCAGATGTCAAAGCGATAAACAACTACCTGACATTCAGAAGACATCTTAAGGCAGCCCTGTTCAGGGAAGTTTTTAACGTGTGATACTTTACTGTATTTTTGGTTTTTATGGAAGCCGCCCAGAGTGGCTGGGGAGGCCCAGCCAGATGGGCGGGGTATAAATAATAAATTATTATTATTATTATTATAGAAGCTTGGTTTAAAACTTGCAAATGCACACGCACACACACAGAGAGAGACATGTTACTGTTGTTTTCTTTTCTTCCTTGCATTTTGATGCCCGGTAAAAACCTTGTTTAGACCAGTCTTCCCAGGTGTGTGGAAAGTTGTAGTAATTTTAATCTGTTTTAATATTCTACTTTTTGTATGTTTTAAAGCAGGCATCCCCAACCTGCGGCCCTCCAGATGTTTTGGCCTACAACTCCCACAATCCCTGGCTAACAGGACCAGTGGTCAGGGATGGTGGGAATTGTAGTCCAAAACATCTGGAGGGCCGAAGGTTGGGGATGCCTCTTTCAAAGTATCATTTTTACTTTTCTTTGTTACTTGTTACTTTGTACTTTACATTGTTACTTGGTTTTGCTGTTTTGTAAACCATATTAAAAACAAACAAACAAACAAACAATTAAGCGATGTATATACCGTATTTTTCGCTCTATATGATGCACTTTTCCCCCTCCAAAAATGAAGGGGAAATGTGTGTGCGTCCTATGGAGCGAATGCAGGCTCCTTGGCTTCAGCGATAGCAACGCAAAGCCTCCGAAGCGCAGTGGGAGCGCTCCCTCCACGCTCCAGAGGCTACGCGTTGCTTTCACTGAAGCTTGGAGAGCGAGAGGCGTCAGTGCGCACCGACCCCTCTCGCTCTCCAGGCTTCAGGGATAGCTGCCTGAAGGCCTTCGGAGCGCAGCGCGAGTTCCCGCTGCGTTCCGGAGGCTTCAGGTTCTTTTTGCTGAAGTCTTGCTCTCCCGGCTTCAGCAAAAGGAACCCGAAGCCTGCGGAGCACAGCGGGAACTTGCGCTGGACTCCAAAGGCTTCAGGGATCTTTGAGGCTGGTGGTGGGGGAAAGCAGCGCTTCCCCCCACTGCCAGCCCCACAAGCTCAGGGGGCAACGGGAAGGCGGCTCGCCGCCTTCACACTGCTCCCCGACCTGGTCTTTGGGGCTGGCGGTGGGGGAAAGCAGGGCTTCCCCCCGCCAGCCCCAAAGAGCAGGTCGAAAGGAACCTGTAGCCTCCGGAGCCCAGCAGGAACTCCCGCCGCGCTCCAGAGGCTTCGGGTTGCCTTCACTGAAGCCTGGAGAGCGAGAGGGGTCAGTGCGCACCGACCCCTCTCGCTCTCCAGGCTTCCAAGGTAGCCGCCTGAAGCCTCCAGAGCGCAGCGGGAACTCCCACTGTGCTCCGGAGGCTTTGAGTGAACACACCTTGAATGCACAGAATGCACCTTGTTTTAGATGGGGAGAACAAGAAAAAAAATCTCCCCCTCTCTGCGCAGCGCCCCTTCAGCCAAGCGGCAGGAGAAAACAAGGTGCGTCCTATGGTCGGGTGCGTCCTATAGAGCGAAAAATATGGTACTTTATGAAATAAAGACACACACAGAGTATCATAGAACTGTAGAGTTGAATGGGACCTCGAGGGTCACCTAGTCCAACCCCCTAGATCATACGCGACAAATGGCCACCCAACCTCCATGGAAGATGGAGCAAGCTTGTTTTCTCCTGCTCTGGACGGTAGGACTCGAACCCATGGCTTCGAGTTACAAGAAAGGAAATTCCGACTCAACATCAGGAAGAACTTTCTGAGAGTAAGAGCCATTCGACAGTGAAACAGTCTCCTTTGGGAGGTGGTGGACTCCTCTTCCTTGGAGGTTTTTAAGCAGAGGTTGGGTGGGGGGTTGGACTAGATGACCCCTGGGAGTCCCTTCCAACTCTACGGATCTTTGATTCTATGAACACCTCTATGAATTCTGGAAGAGCAGGATATAGCTTTTGGGTGAGGCCCAGGGAAACCTCAGTTGGGGCTGATGGGAATTGTAGTCCAGTTCAGCAGGGTTTGTATTGAACCATCCATTCCATGGCGATGCTTTGAAAGACCCACCACTGATCACGTTTATCTTTTCTCTCCTCCATGCCTGCTGTCCATCAGTGAAGCAGCCGCTCAGTACAACCCAGAACCTCCGGTAAGTCCTTCATTTCCATTTTTTTTCTTTCCCCCCCCTTTTTTCTTTTTAAAATATATCTTTATTAATTTAAAATAAATACATTTATGAAAAACAGATGTACATACAAGTAAACAAACATGCAACCAAACAAACAAGTAACAGAAAAATCGAACCAACCACCACACTATAAGAAGATTAATATAATTATCGTCATATATATTCCTGGTATTGAACACAGTTATAACATTTATAGAAAAGAAATTTAAAACTGACTTCCAATCAATCTCACTGTATTTTGTCTACCCATTACTTTATACCGCACAGTTACATATTCCTTATATAATTTCTTTTTACCTCCCTACGAACTTATATTTATACAATACAGGGATCAGTCTAATTCTGCCAAGATGTTTCCTTTTATTCCATAGTTTTCTAAATATTCTTTAAAGATTCTCCAATCCATGTAGACTTTTTATTTCGGCTGGCTTCCTGTCGCTTCCATTTTTCTTGCTGCGCAGCATTCATTGCCGCTTGCGCTGGAGACAGGATACTGGGCTGCCGATTCAGGAAGCTGCCCAAAGTTTGATTTTGGCCACCACCTGGAATTTTATTGAATAGAATTGGGCAGGCTGGGTCCGTCCCCCGTCCCCCCCCCCCGGCCTACACTGCTCTCAAACTTTCTAGGCGCAGATTTCCTGAAGTCCTCCAGGAACTGAACCCTGGACGTCCTGCACAAGTTCTCTCCCTCCAAACTACCGCCCATGTCCAATTCCGTGTTTCTCTGTTTCTCTCTTCTCAGCCTCCTCGCAGCCACTTTTCCAACATCGAAGCCAACGAAAGCGAAGAACAGCGGCAGTTCCGGAAGCTCTTTGTGCAGCTGGCGGGAGACGTGAGTGTTTTTTTCTCTATCCACCCCCCCCAGTAGCCTTTCCGTAAACACTGAGGACTAGCCTGATGTGTCAGATGGCAATGGTGGTTGCTCGTGAGTAACCAACCAGGACTCCGACCCTTCTTTTACAGGTTTTATTTTGTTGGTTTTTTTCCCCAATTTTTAAAATTGATTTTCACATTTACCACAAGGAAAAAGGAAAAACATTACAAAACAAAGAGAGAAAAAAGACACAAAAAGGACTTATTACTTCAAATCCCTAATTTCATTACATTGAAAACTGACTTCCTCAAATCCCCTCTAACTGAATTTCATTATATCACCTTTTTAGCAGTTCTCCAAATTCATATTTCTAATGATATTAACTCCTTTCATTTACTAACCTCTTCTCCTTTATTGATATTCTAATCATTAATATTTACTAGCGCATATTCTTATTCTACTCCTAAGCCTATTAATTTCTTCCAAGAATTTTCTATTTATCTTATATTACAGTATTTAGCTAAATATTCTTTAAATTTCTTCCAATCTTCTTGATACTCCTTTCTGGTCGCGGATTCTTCCAGTCAGGTTGGCCAGCTCCAAAAAGTCCAACATCTTCACCTGCCATTTTTCTATTGTTGACATCTCTTGCAATTTCCGCTGCAGTTTTCTCTGTGAACTCGGTGGGCCTTACGTCTGAGTAAAACACACATGGGAAATGCAAAACAACTTTCCCTAGGCTCTGAACTTTCCCTTTTGCACTGCAGCCGACGCCATTCCCTTTCTTTTGTCCTAGGACATGGAAGTCAGCGCCACAGAACTCATGAACATTCTCAACAAAGTGGTGACCCGGCGTAAGTGGAAGATTAGTTTCCTTTGGGGCCTATAGGGGTGGTATTGGGAGCCGGTGGAATGCCAGTACTGATGGGAGTGTCTCATATTTATTATTTCAGTACCTATTAACCCTTATCACTCCAACCATTGGTCATGCTGACTGGAGCTAGTGGAGGATGAGGTCCCCACAGCCAAGTCCCGTCCCCCCCCCCCGACAGGATGGCGCTTCCGGCTTCTGATTCCGCCTTTGGTTTCACCCCCTTTTGCCTCTTCCTTTCCAGATCCGGACTTGAAGACGGATGGCTTTGGGATTGACACTTGTCGCAGCATGGTGGCCGTCATGGACGTATCCTCTTGCCAGCTGGGGATCTGGGTCTGGGTTTTGCTCCCTCTGCATTCATATATACACACCCACCCACACACCGTATTTTTCGCTCCGTAAGACTCATTTTTTTCTTCCTAAAAAGTAAGGGGAAATGTCTGTGCGTCTTATGGGGCGAATGTGTGGTCCCTGGAACTGAATTGCCCAGGGGGGAAAAGCAGATTGTGCTTTTTTTTTTTTTTGAAAAAGGGAAGGGGGTGTTGAAAGAAAGCCGCTGACCTAGTTTTTAGAGGAGGAAAACAAGAAAAAAAATATTCTGAACGAAACAGCGGATGTGTGATTTTTGTGGTGCTTGTGGCTTTTTGCTCCTTGACTGTGCCCTTTGCAGAGCGACACAACCGGGAAACTGGGCTTTGAGGAATTCAAGTACCTCTGGAACAACATCAAGAAGTGGCAGGTAAAATGAAATTATTATTTTTTTGCATCTAGCACACTCCTTTTTTGGGATGGGGCTGTGGCAGGGTGGATTTGATTTAAATCAAATTGATTTGGACAACTTTTCTGCTGTACTTCATTGGAAGGAGAAAAACAATCATTTCCTTAATAACAACTTAAACAAATTATCTAACTAAAACAATAATGTTATCGCATATGTATCCATGTTTGTTAACCGATGTGGTTAAATGACTTATTTTTTTAAAAAAAGCTTAGACTGAGTTTTAACACACATGAAAAACTTAAAACAAATCCTTATTTCCTGATGAATAGCCTTTGGACTATAATGTAACTTAAACAGAAAAGTATCTTTAGAAAGATTTTTCCTCCAAAAGCACTTTGTTTTTAAAATCCGATTTAAATTTTAAAAAATATGATTTTTTAAAATTTTATTTTAAAGAAATCATGGATTTTTATCCACCCTGGGCTGTTGTGGAGTCTTGGGTTGGTGAGGACATTATTCCGTTTAGCTGTCCCGCTTGCCTTACCTGTCTTTTTGCTCTCCTCCCCACCCCCTATTTTGGGGTTGTCCGGACATCAGTGTATCTACAAGCAATTTGATACGGATCGATCTGGGACCATCGGCAGCAGCGAACTCCCAGGAGCCTTTGAGGCAGCAGGTAAGGGGCAAACGTGATTGGTTACCCAAAAAACGCCATCCACACCATACATTTAAAGCACTATGATGTCATTTTAAACAGCCATGGCAAACGCACTGGCATTTGGCTATAACAAAAGTTCCTTTAGAAACACAATTTACAAAGACTCGGAGTTATGTACTGAAGTTCTCACCCTGGGCCAGCAGGGGGATACTGTAGATAGTTTTCACTCAGTTCCACATATGCAAATAAGGGATTGAAAGTGACGGTCTGTGATTGGATAGTTACAGAAAGTGGTTACTGTTGCGTTGTAGTGGAGCTCTATATAAACAGGCTGGCTGAACCCTTCAGTTCAGTTCTGTTCTGGCCTGTGAATAAACAAGAGCTGTTTGAAGAATCGCTGTGTCGTCTGATATGTTCACCCACAACTTAACACTCATAATCTAGTCTCTAGAAACTTGCTATAATATGAAATAATAAGAGGTGTAAATACATGATGCAAAAAACTAATAATGATAAATAGCAGAATGTAGGCACCCTATATATAGAAAGGAGCAAATTGGTGATATTTTAGGGAGCAGGCGAGCAGGCGGGGCCCATGACTTACATCACTGGAGCCTACACAACACAAAACACAGTTGCTGTAGGTAGGTTTTATTTTATTTGTTTTTTATCTTATATTTTCTAAATGTACATCCAAGTGTTTTTTTTCCTTTAATTTTTTGGGGCCCCCAAGAGAGTGGGGCCCTAAGCTAGAGCTTGTTCAGCTTATACGTAAATCCGGCACTGGTTGATCATTACACTACTCTGAAAACCAGAGTTCTGGCAGGGGAAACTGGGGTCTTCTAGCACCCTGAACAATTGGTGGCTCCCAGAATCCTTTGCGGGAAGCCATGGGTGTTCAAAGTGGTATTTAATGGCTTTCAATGGACAGTGTGAACATGGCTTTTAGGGGATCACGAGTGAAATCTCTGCATCATGGGGAGGGCTGATCGGAAAGGCGTGGGGCCCTTTCTGCAAATGGATCCTGCCTAGAGCTAGGCTGTTGGGGCTGTTGCAGGAATTTATGTATAGGTTGGGGGGGGGTTGCCAACCTACACAAAGAACTACAGTAAAGAACTACACAACTTTTAGAAGACATCTGAAGGCAGCCCTGTTTAGGGAAGCTTTTAATATTTAATGCTATATTGTTTTTAACACTTGATTGGGAGCCGCCCAGAGTGGCTGGGGAAACTCAGCCAGATGGGCGGGGTATAAATAAATTATTATTATTAATTAATAATTATTAATTTAAGGAACCACAGAAAGAGGGGGAGGAAGTCAAACTTTGAAATGTTAAATTGATTGTAAAACTAAGGAAATTTATAAACTTGAAAAGTCTAAACAACAACAACAACAACAATTAATAATAATAATAATAATAATAATAATAATAATAATAATAATAGAAGAGCTGTCCCTCCAATTTCCCCCCTTTTCTTGCCAGGCTTCCGGCTGAATGAGCAGCTGTACAGCATGATCGTGCGCAGATACTCGGATGAGAACGGGAACATGGACTTTGACAACTTCATCAGCTGTTTGGTGCGCCTGGACGCCATGTTTCGTAAGTCGGCGTCGCCGGGGGTTCTGCCAGAGGGGTCCCTTGTGGGTGGCTTGTTTCCTTTCCAAAAACAGCTGTCTCAAGCAGCTGCCGGTTTCGGCTAGGGTGCCTCTGGTGACCCCTCCCTGAGGCTGGCTGCCTTTTCACGGGAGTCCTTGCACCCGCTTGTGCGAATGTCAACATGGCCTGGGCTGATCCCCGGACTTCAAGGCTATGGCTCTTGAGTGCAGAACCACGTCCTTCCGTGATGATACAGTCATACCTCGGGTTTAATGTGCTTCAGGTTGAGCGCTTTCGGGTTGCGCTCCATGGCGACCCGGAAGCAACGGAACGCGTTACTTCCAGGTTTCACCGCTTGTGCATGCACAGACGGTCAAAATGACGTCACGCGCATGCGCAGAAGCGGCGAATCGTGACACACGCAGACGCAGGGACTCGGGTTGTGTTCGCTTCAGGATGCGAACGGGGATCTGGAATGGACCCCGTTCGTATCCAGAGGTACCACTTTATTAACTTATGGTCTGTGTGTGTGTTTTGGGAGCTGCACAGTCAGGGGAAAAACAATGCTGTCCAGGGTTGTAAAGACTGCGGAGAGAATAATTGGGTGCACTCTTCCCACCTTGCATCAAATCTACGCTTCCAGGTGCCATTAGAAAGCTGCAGAGATAGCGCAGGATAGTGCGCACCCCGGAAATGATCTCTTTCAGCTTCTGCCTTCTGGAAGAAGGTCCAGGGTTATAAAGACTAGGACTAGCCACCTGAGAAACAGTTTCTATCCAAATGCGATTTTGGTTCTAAACGCAGTGTAAGGTAGTCTCTGTGGGAGTATATTGTATTTAATTATGGGGTCTCAGAGTTTTTAGGGGGCTAACCAGGATGGGATAGCTGGGATAGCTGGCTTGTTGGTTTCTGAATGTCTGATGTAGATTTTTTCAATTTCATTGTTCTGTATGGGACAATGACAATGAAGATTATCGTATCGTATCTGTTCTGCTTTCAGGTGCCTTCAAATCTCTGGACAGGGATGGAAGCGGGCAGATCCGTGTGAGCTTGAAGGAGGTAAGGAGAACGTCTGACTCTTGTTCCACTCCAGGGCAAGGGAGCTGAGCAGGAGGAATCCGCAGAGTGTGGAAACCCAGCAAGAATCCAAAGATCTTGGGGACAGAAGAGTTAGGGTTGCTAAGGAATGAGCCAAGCAAAAAACGACCGCATGCATTTATTGTTAGATGGCCGTCCAACCTCTGCTTAGAAACCTCCAATGAAGGAGAATAGCGTATTTTTCGCTCCATAAGACGCACCTTTTCCCTCCTAAAAAGTAAGGGGAAATGTGTGTGCGTCTTATGGAGTGAATGCAGGCTGCGCAGCTATTCCAGAAGCCAGAACAGGAAGAGGGATTGCTGCTTTCACTGCGCAGCGATCCCTCTTGCTCTTCTGGCTTCTGAGATTCAGAATATTTTTTTTCTTGTTTTCCTCCTCCAAAAACTAGGTGCGTCTTATGGTCTGGTGCGTCTTATAGAGCGAAAAATACAGTATATCACCACCCGAGAGAGTCTGGTCCATTCTCAAACGGCTCTTGCCATTGGGACATTCTAACTAATGTTCAGTCAGAATCTTTCACCGTTTGTGGGATTCTGGGAACTGTAGTTTGTTATGGCTGCCGAGAGTCCTTAGGAGACCCCTCCAGTCTGGAGGATGGCAACACAAAAACAGGCCTTTTCTGTGGTGGCTCCCTGTTTGTAGAATGCCCTACCTAGGAAGGCTCGCTTGGCACCTTCATTACAGTTCCAGCTGAAAACTTTCCTTTATTACCAGGCCTTTGGCCTTAAACTATCTGTGGGGTGAGATGGTTTTAATGTATTTCTCTTTCCTCTTGGTTTTAATGTATTTATGTGGGGCCGATTGTCTGGCTGGTTGTAAGTCGCTTTGGGTTGCCCTGGGCAAGATAAAACAACTAACAAAATTTTAATAATAATAATAATAATAATAATAATAATAATGCCGTCACAGAGCTACAGTTCCCAGAGTGGTCGAACCGTCAATCCCTCTTCCCAGAGAATTCTGGGAGTTGTAGCTCTGTGAGTCTCCTAACGATGCTCAACACCCTTAACAGACTACAGTTCCCAGGATTCCCTGGGGGAATCTATGGCATTTCAGAGCAGTGGGACACCTTTTTCAATGCGCGGTGCAGATGGGGCTTATTTTCCTGGGCCCAGCAGAAAGAGAAGGGAGCAACTGAGTCTTCCGTTGATTTGCTGGAGGCAAACTTGCTACAGTTCGGCTCAGGAAAAGCTTTTGCCGTGAGCTCTGCTTCCAAGGAGGGAAATCAAGAACGAGGAGATGCTGGGGCGTAAACAGCCTGTGGGTGAGACGGGGAGATATGGGGCAGGATAGGGGAGCAGCACACCAGCTTGCAGGAGATGGAGAGATGATAATAATAATAATAATAATAATAATAATAATAATAATAATAATAATTTTTATTTATATCCCACCCTCCCCAGCCGAAGCCGGGCTCAGGGCGGCTAACAACAATAAAATAGTACAACATTCTAAAATCATTTCATCATAAAATTAATTCAACTCAAATTGATGGCAACCATTAGGCTAAAGTTCTGTGAAGATTGCCAAAGGAGGGAGTCAGGCTGTGCCCTGGCCAAAGGCCTGGTGGAACAGCTCCATCTTGCAGGCCTTGCGGAAAGATGTCAAGTCCCGGAGGGCCCTAGTCTCTTGGGACAGAGCGTTCCACCAAGTCGGGGCCAGTACTGAAAAGGCCCTGGCCCTAGTTGAGACCAGTCTAACCACCTTGCAAATTGGGACCTCCAAAATATTGTCATACCAGTGCAGCTGGTATAGCACCGGGTGAATGTGATCTCGCAGCGAGGACCCCGTAAGGAGTCTCGCCATGGCATTCTGCACCCGCTGGAGTTTCTGGGTCAGTCTCAAGGGCAGCCCCACGTAGAGCTAGCTACAATAATCCAGTCTGGAGGTGACCGTCGCGTGGATCACAGTAGCGAGGTCAGAGCGAGAGATGCAGATGGGGAAGGAGTTGGGCTGGTGAGATGCTTTGAAGATGTGGACTAGAAACTTGGAGAGGATGTGGAGAGTGATGTTCTTCTTCTTTTCCCCAGTGGCTGCAGCTGACTATGTATTCGTAAGGCCGGCCCGCCTGTGGGATCGCGCTCCCCCCACTCCGACATCACCGAGCCCATTCAGGACTGTTTTTAGAAGTTCCACGCTACATCTGCCCATCAGTCCACCCTGCGATGCGGGACAGTCTATAATAAATCCCTTTCTTTTCTTTTTTCCAATTTCTCTTCCACTCCCTTTGCTAAAGCAAAAAAACAGGGGGGCCCTTTTACTATGTTTGTTTTATTTTGCATTTTTAACCTCCATTAGAAAAGCAACTGCTAATACAGATTTACGTTAACTGTTTTGTTTACTAACAGCGGATGGGTGTCTTTTTGAAAGAAGCCTCCAGTTTGCCGTGGTATTTGCTTTTCCTTTCCCCAGGCTGGCTCGGTTTACCGCGGTGCCCGTGCAGATTCTATAATTCACTATAGTTTCACAACGGAACAATTGCCTTCATTTCAGGAACTGGACAGCTGAGAGGGCCTGAATATGAAATTCTGACCCCTAGCAAAGCCACAGCTCTCCTTGGGGGACCTGGGTCTGGGCTGGTGGCAAGATCGCAACGGCGGTTGCGTGTGTCCCGTGTGCGAATTCTGCATTGTGGCTGGAGTTTGCCCCCACTAATCCTTGAGAACCATGCAGGAATAAAAAATCCATCGCTTCCTGTTATCTGCAATTTTAACTCCATTTGTTATGGGCAAGTTAGGCCAGGAGTGTTGTGATGGGAGTCGGATTAGACTGATGTGAAGGCAACAACACGCACCCCACAAATGAAGGAAATCGCCCCCCCCCATTTATAAACCGGGGAGTGAGCCCCTGTAGCACTTTGCATGGATGCAATTTCAAAAGCAATAGGTCAGTAGCAGCCGAAGTCCACCCAAAACTATTTAAGGAACGCCAGTTATAGAGGCTTGCAGTTTATTAAAAAATATTTTAAAAAATCAAGAAACAGCTGGTTCTGCCCAAGGGCAACTGCGAAATGTTTGCTTTGTGCAACCACAGTCTTCCTGGCAGTTTAAAAACAATGTACCCTTTTTTTATTTTTGCAAATTGCATGGAGACTAGACTGCCATGCAGACTCCCCCCGCCCCAAGCTCTATACTTGCAATACATATGCAATTTCTATGCATGCATTTTGAAGGAATAAAAGAGTAGAAAGACAACTGGTTCTCTCTCTCTCTATATATATATTGTGCCTTGAATGATAAGTATTCCTAGAACAGATTTCCTTGAACATGTTGCTCTATCACCCTCTAGTGGCCCTACTTGGTATTACAGTAGAGTTTTCCCAACTTGGGAATCCAGAAAACTGGTGAAAGAGTTTTGTTTGGTGCCTTCCCATTTTTAACCTGGAGAGAATTTCCCCCCCAGTATCTGCCTCTAGTGCTGAATTTCGGAACGTGGTTCTTTGAAATCAAACAGTTCTCAAGTCCGGATTTTTCAGATACCAGCCCTGGAGGAATGTCCAAATAAAAATATTTTTTTACGCCTGCCCACTCCAACATCCTGTTTTGATGCACCCCGCTTAGAATGGGTGATCACGAGGAGAGTTTTGTCCTGCATTGGATTATCATTATTTTTTGTAAATTTGTCTAATTTTGAAAATTCGAGCAGCTGTGGGAAAAGGATCACCCGCTGTCTGTTCCACTGGGACCTGGTGAAAGAGCTGTTCCAGCCAGATGAAGAGAATGTGTGCCTTTGATTTTTATTTTTTAAAAAAGATATCCAAGACAGGGAGGGGGAGGGTTGCCTTTCTGTCGGATTGCAGAGAGAAACCCTTGCCTCAAAAATTTGCCAGTTGCCTGTGCCTCTTCCTCTCCCAACACTCCCTCTGTTTTCTAAACGCAAGAATAAAAGTTGTGCAATGAGAACAATCCTCTCTGCGCATCAGTGTTTTGTCTCCATTGCTGGCAAACCCGATGGCTTAATGCCTCATCTTCTCAGTGAACAGATTCTGTCTGTACCAAGTGTTCAATTCAGACCTGGGGGGACATTGTGTTAGTTTATTTATTGCATTTACATTCTACCTTGCATTTCAAGTATAGCTCAAGGCAGCGGACATGGCTCTCCCCACCTCCTCGTTTAATCCATAGCTGTCAACTTACAGATTTGAAAATAAGGGATCAGCAGCCGAAATAAAGGATTTTCAGAGCACAAGGAGGTTCGACTTCTGAGCCCCTCCGAGCCAAAGTCAGAAAGCCCAGCCAGCAGCCAAACAAAGACTCAAGTGGTGGTTCCCACAGCGCAGCAACCCGGCAAAGGGGATGCAGCAAGGAAAACCACCGTCACCTCTCCGCTGGGAAGCGCTGAGCAAAGGCGAGTCCCCAGGCAACATAGCCGATTTGATCGGCACATGGCATGCAAGCTCCACCCCCCAGTCATTCTTAGACTCCTTACTGGGTGAGCAACGCAGCCAAGCAACACAGTTGGAGCCTCCCTCCTCCCTGGCCGGCAGGAAGGGAGGGAGAGGAGCTGCTTCCTTTGAAACCCGGGAAATTTAAGGGACATCATCAATAAGGGACAGCAGCGGGACACGGCGCTGGGATAAGGGACTTTCCCGCCAAATAAGGGACGGTTGACAGCTATGGTTTAATCCTCTCAACAACCCCGTGAGGTAGGTTAGGCTAAGAAGCAGTAACTGGCCTCCAAAATTACTGTAGTGAGCTTTGTTGCAAAGGGAGGGATTTGAACCCAGGTCCTGGTCTGGCTCCATGATCACTGCAGATGGTGACAGCAGCCACAAAATTAAAAGACGCCTGCTTCTTGGGAGGAAAGCGATGACAAACCTAGACAGCATCTTAAAAAGCAGAGACATCAACTTGCCAACAAAGGTCCGTATAGTTAAAGCTCTGGTTTTCTCAGTAGTGATGTATGGAAGTGAGAGCTGGACCATCAAGAAGGCTGATCACCGAAGAATGGGTGCTTTTGAATTCTGGTGCTGGAGGAGACTCTTGAGAGTCCCATGGACTGCAAGAAGATCCAACCTCTCCATTGTGAAGGAAATCAGCCCTGAGTGCTCACTGGAAGGACAGATCCTGAAGCTGAGGCTCCAAGACTTTGGCCACCTCAGGAGAAGAGAAGAATCCCTGGAAAAAACTCTGATGTTGGGAAAGATGGAGGGCCCAAGGAGAAGGGGACGACAGAGGATGAGATGGTGGGACAGTGTTCTTGAAGCTACCAGCATGAGTCTGACCAAACTGCGGGAGGCAGTGGAAGACAGGAGGGCCTGGCGTGCTCTGGTCCAGGGGGTCACCAAGAGTCGGACACAACTAAACAACAACAACAACCTGGCCTGATGTGGGAACTCTGCCATTTTGACTTGATAGACCAGCATGCCATGCTAAAGTTCATTCACACCAGTGGGTGTGACGTGGCACAACCACGGACGCTGGATTATTTCTGGAAGCAATTAAGACGTACATTAGGGCTTAGCTTCCAGTGGATTCTCAGAAGTGGCTTTCCCGTTGCGTGAAAGCTCAACTAAAATGCAGAAATCAGTAGGGAAATGCAAGAAGCCGCTGTGCCAAATGTGGCCTTAAAGGTCATAGGAGCGCAGAACCGTAAATGTGGAAGACACCCTAGGGGTAACCCGGCCGCTGTGATGTGGGCATGCGAATAATCCCTAACAGTTGGCCATCCAGAGAGACATTTGGAAATCTAAAAAAGATTTGTGTGGGTACCACGTAACACCCGTTTAATACTCAGAAGCAAAACTGGTGATGCTCAAAATGGCCCAAACAGCACGTGAAACACACACACGCTCCAAAAAAGATGCAGTCAAAAAAACAAAATCAAAGGGGCAGCCCTCTTGGCAAACATTGGCAACCCTTAAGCCCCCAAAAGCAAAGAGACTCTTTGTTGTCGCTGCCAGCTTGGAATGAATGTTCCTACCGCAGCTACACCTCTCCCCCCATCGCTTTGTTAAAAAAACACACACAAAGCATCTATTTTTAATGTGCATTAATTTTGCAGGCAGAGCCGAGCAGCAGAAGGTGGGAGCCCGGGAAAGTCCTTCGGGGGGTGGGGGAGAGGGGGTGGGTGGGAGGCTGTTTCTCAGCTCCCAAAGAGCAAACAGCTGCACTTTTGAAGCACGATAATTATACGGCTTCTTCGGGGGTTGCGGATGAAGAATCATATCGCCCGGCGGAGGAGGTGGGGGCTGGAGTTATGGCAGGTTCCGTCCACCCTCCCCAGGGATATTCGCAAGGCGCCTGACAAAATGGCAGAGCCCAGGGAACGGAGAGAATCGCAGAATTGTAAAGTTTGAAAGGGATCCACAGAGCAATCTAGTCTAACCCCGTGTGATGCAGAAATCACAGCTAAATTGGTGTGGGGACATGGACCCTTGAAGCAAGGTTGAACACACACACAACCAATCCAGGTAAAACTGCTGCAAAATACTGTATCAAACCCAGCAAGGGTTTAGAATTCAGCCTTTCTCAAGCTGTGGCTCCCCAGATGTTGTTGGGCTTCAACTCCCATCACCCCTAGCTAGCAAGGCCAGAGCTCAGGGATGATGGGAGTTGTAGTCCAGCAACATCTGGGGACCCCCAGGTTGAGAAAGGCTGGTTTAGATGATCACAGACTCCACCAAGCTGCCTCTATGTCTCCTTGTGGGCATGGCTGCATTTTCCAATTCTTTTTCTTATTGCAAAAGGTCCGATCTTTTTTTTGGGTTGGGGGGGCAAAGGGGTTCGTTGTGCAAGAATCTCCCCATCAACTCTTAGCTGCGCAGGCTGGATTTCCCAGTGTGCCACTAAATCTCTCTCAAAAATAGCAAGAGCCTGTCAGCAGCATCACACCTTCATGGGATGGATCTGCAGAGAATGCCTGCTTTTTGGGTTGTGTTTTTAAAACATCTAAGACAGAAAGCGGGGAGGATTGTCTCTCCTTCGGATCAGAGAGAGAGAGAGAGGAGCCTTTCAGTTTCGCTGCCACGCTGTGTCGGGCTCTGTCTCCAAATGTGCCAGCTGCCTGCGTCTCTCCCTGACACCCACTCTGTTTTCCAACAGCAGCGATAAAAGTTGCATAACAAGGACCATCCTTTTCTCTGCCAGGGCCTTCTGCCTCCGCTGCCAGCATCCCCTGGTGCAGAGTTTTCTCCAGAGGGGAGTGGATCGCACCTGCAGCTAAAAGCCTGAGTGTTACGTGTTCACACCTGGCCATATCCGGCGCCCCAAGCACAGAAGGAGCGGGTGTCCTGTCCAAATGCCCATCGTGAGATGCCAAAAATGATCACATTAACAGATAACACTCTTTACAGGTTGAGGTTGAATCCTGACAAGACAGAAGTGCTGTTTTTGGGGGACAGAGGGCAGGTGGGTGTGGGGGACTCCCTGGTCCTGAATGGGGCAACTGTGCTCCTGAAGGACCAGGTGCGCGGCCTGGGAGTCATTTTGGACTCACAGCTGTCCATGGAGGCACAGGTCCATTCTGTGTTCAGGGCGGCTGTTTACCAGCTCCATCTGAAACGCAGGCTGAGACCCTCCCTGCCCATGAACTGTCTTGCTAGAGTGGTGCATGCTCTGGTTATCTCCCGCTTGGACTACTGCACTGCTCTCTACGTGGGGCTTCCTTTGAAGGTGACCCGGAAACTACAACTAATCCAGAATGCGGCAGCTAGACTGGTGACTGGGGGAGGCGGCCGAGACCACATAACACCGGTCTTGAAAGAATTCCATTGGTTCCCAGGACGTTTCCGAGCACAATTCAAAGTGTTGGTGCTGACCTTGAAAGCCCTAAATGGCCTCAGTCCAGTAAACCTGAAGGAGTGTCTCCACCCCACTGTTGCGCCCGGACACTGAGGTCCAGCTCCGAGGGCCTTCTGGTGGTTCCCTCATTGAGAGAAGCCAAGTTACAGGGAACCAGGCAGAGGGCCTTCTCGGTGGTGGCGCCTGCCCTGTGGAACACCCTCCCACCAGATATCAAGGAAATAAAGAACTATCTGACTTTTAGGCAACTGAAGGTAGCCCTGTTTAGGGAAGCTTTTAATGTTTGATGCGTTACTGTATTTTAATATTTTGTTGGAAGCTGCCCAGAGTGGCTGGGGAAGCCCAGCCAGATGGGCGGGATATAAATAATAAATTATTATTATCTGGCTGCCAAGGTGTGTTTCACATTGATTTCAGGATAGCATTTCTACCCCACTGTTTCCTTCAAGGGGCTTGTGGCGGCATATACGTGGTTCTGCCCCCTCCTCATTTCAGGGTGAGGGGCAGAGACTGGCCCAGAAGGTCACCCTGTGAACTTCATGACTAGGTGGCGATTCGAACCCTGGTCTCCGAGGTACAGCGCTGCCGGAGGACATATGGTGGTGTCTGGTCAAATTCAGAAGTTTAGGGTCTCTTAGTGGTGGTTGCAACCCCATCCACACACAGCCAGGCCCCCTTCTAAGATTATACAACCATTTTATAATTATACAGTGATAATAATTAAAGAGGCATGGTAATGATCAATGCAGATCTCCATGTGTTGTCCTTCAGGCGGTTCTACTATTTTCTGTGCACACAGCAGCAGGGCAAAATGACCCAGAGCGCTCCAATATCTTCTTAAGTTGCATTTTCCTCAAAGTTCCATTATATGTAACAGAACTTGTATACCTTTTTCTTCAAGCCGAAGCAGCATTGGTCTTCAGTTTTCCTCATTGCTTAGCCTCAGGGCCAGGGCCGGATTGAGGTTTGATGCGGCCCTCAGCTCCTGAAGGTAGTGGAGCCCTTTCTATGTCCAGCTGTCCTTTCTCAACAACAAATGGTTGCTGTTTTTTGTGTTGAATAGATGCTATATGGTAATTTATGGATCTCATAAATTATGGACCTCTAAAGCCATTTGCACATCACAAAATAGGAGCCTACAGAACACAAAACACAGTTGATGTAGGTAGGTTTTATTTTATTTGTTTTTTATCTTATATTTTGGAAATGTGCATCCAGTTTTTTCCCCTTTCATTTTTTTGGGGGGCCCCCAAGAGATTGGGGCCCTAAGCTATATAGCTTGTTTAGCTTAAACGTAAATCCGGCACTGATCATAACATATATACCACAACCCCCATATAGGCAAATAAACTCATTCTTTGCAATGTCATCCACGGCACCCTCAATATTTCACCCTCCTTTTGCAAAGCTGGTGCTATTCAGACTCTGGGGAAAATGGGAACAAGCAGGTTTATGCAAGTTTTGAGATTTTAATAGCAGCTGGCAGCTCCAGAGATACGGCGGAAACTTGGAAACCTAAATTATAATTGGCTTGCGATGCACCAAATATTACATTTTATAAGCCATCGTTGCAAGCAAACCTGTCCATTGACTCCTGTAGAGCATATCTCCAGCCCGCTGGGCAAAGGCTTCATTTTCTAGCTCTGAAAAGCCTTAACCATTGTATCTCGTTAGCTCATCTTGAAAGGCTAAAAACTTGTTAGGAAAAAGGATCTAGGTGAGTCTTTGGGAGGTACTGAATGGAAGGCAATCTGGGTCAAGGCTCTCTTGAAGTCCACATCCGCACGGATCTGGGAGAACAACCGAAAAGTCGCACATCGTTGGAAAATGCACCTGGTAACATTAAATAAAATTAACAATGCCAAGTACAAAGCTTTGCTGGAGGAATTGTAGCCTTACAGCTTCTTAGAGTTACAGAACCGTTGAGCTGGAAAGGGAGCCGAGGGTCATCTAGTCCAACCCACTGCAATGCAGGAATCTCAACTAAACAATCTTCTAATTTGCTGTTATTCAAACCCAACACCCACCCTCAGGTGGTTTAACCCTCAGGGGCCCTCCATCCGGTTAAAAGAGTCCCATGAAGCAGGCTTTATTACAAAACTTTATGGCGAAAATCAACGTTTGGGGCTGATAGAAAAACTCAGGCAGCAAATGAGGAAGACAAGGGCTTTATTTTGCAAGCCAGCAAAACAGGCACAGAGGAATAGACTCCAAAGTCTGCGCCCAACAGATTGCACCCCTTAATATACATTTCTGTTATCTCCTAAGGCAGTGCCTATGCATAGTATATACACCAAGTATCCAATGGGGTGACAGTAATAATAATGCAACAAAACAACACCACCACAAACTGGCTTATAAGTATAAAACCAAATTTACTAGAATAATAACTAGAATAGAGATAGACTTGTAACCATTCAAGCAACAAACATACTAAGGTGCCATGTGCAAGACAAGCCTGGAGATACAGTGGTACCTCGGGTTATAGACGCTTCAGGTTACAGACTCCGCTAACCCAGAAATAGTGCTTCAGGTTAAGAACTTTGCTTCAGGATGAGAACAGAAATTGTGCTCTGGTGGTGCGGCGGCAGCAGCAGGAGGCCCCATTAGCTAAAGTGGTGCTTCAGGTTAAGAACAGTTTCAGGTTAAGAATGGACCTCCGGAACCAATTAAGTACTTAACCTGAGGTACCACTGTACTGTAAACATGGAGTGGATAAATGTACAACTGTATCTTAACAAGCTACACGTGCAATAAACGTTATACAGACTGGATAAATGAACCGTTCAACAAGTAGTGTAAGTCCTATCACAGAACAGCAACCCCCTTCAAAGATTGAACTGGATGAGATGTTCTTCAATAGGTCTTGCGTTATTCTCACCAGGGCGATGGCTTTGATTTGCCTTCCTGTGATTCATCCATGCATACAGCTTTGTGTTTACAATTCAAGAACATCTCATCCAGTTCAATCTTTGAATGGGGTTGCCGTTCTGTGATAGGACTTGTGCTTTTTGGAGGAGGCTGAATTTGGTCCTCTTTGAGGCCTTGCTTTCGCAAGCTTTGGCACTTGATCTTGACGGATGAACTAATAACTCATATTGGCAAGGAACGCAACACTTTTTATTTGACTTGGTATAATTTTATTGCCTAGGCAACATCAGGCCAAGGCAGCTACAGACCACCGGCAGGGCACAGAGACCTTTGGAATGAAACCTTTGTTTCATGAGATAAACAATGTTATTTTAATTTTTTTAAAATTAAAATCAACTCGGTACCTCACCAAGAGGGGAGACGGGGCTGTTTGTTTGCATAGAAGCAATATTTCTGCAGACTGAGGTGAATGGATTCCCTCAGAAGGTGGTGGTCTGTCTGTCATTGAATGTTTTAAAACAGATGGATGGCCACCTGTCATGCGTGGAGATACCTGAATTCATGGGGCGGTTGGACAGGTAGATTGTGATCTACCGGTAGATTACTGGACGTCTGTGCTAGATCACCGGTAGATCAGTGGCTCCCCCCAAAGAACTTTGGCTCTCCTAAAAAAAACCTCAACATCTTCGCCCTGCACCCCTAATATGACCTGAACCCCCCAAAAGGGGGTAGACCACTGCCAGTTTTTTACTCTTTGAGTAGATCGCAGTCTCTTGGAAGTTGGCCAAACCCCTGGAATGGATGAGTCCAGGAGTCCCTTCTATCTCCACAATTCTATGATGCTGTGATTCTCCTTCTGTCTGAAAAATAAATAAAAACAAATGGTAGAAAAGCTACCTATGTTAAAAACAGGTAATAGCTTAAAAAAAGGGTTCAACTTGAATCCCAGACAGATATCAACTTCTAGAAGGGTTGTTGAAAGAGGAGCGTCTTCAGCAGGTGCCAGAAAAAGGACAAGAGAGGAATCGGATGGAGCCTGAAAACATTTGGAGGGCACCAGGTTGGCCACCTGTGTTTCAGTGATTTGACTGATTTGTTGTGGCAGAAGCTGCAGCGGATTAGACCCGACTCCCGACAGGTGCACAATTTGTTGTCCTCATCTAGGCGACACAAATCCTTTGTCATGTGCCTGACAAAGCAGTCTGTGGCCTCTGCTTCCAGAAATTGGTGAGTCTTTAAGCTGTCACAAGGTGTGCTTTTTTCGTCTGCGGTGGCAGCAACTGTCAACACAGCGACACCTCCGGAATTTGATCTAAGCGGGTTGTTTGTCAAACAGATCTCGGGTTGAATTTGTCAAATAGATCTCAGGTCGGCTATACAGTGGTGTTTCCCGTATGGAGACACACCAATATTTTTGCTTTTTCCTAATGAGGCGAACAGCACTTGAAGGATGGAGGGATATATCTGGGAAACAGTATGAGGGAAGGAGTTATTTGTACAGCAGCGTCAATTCAATTCCAGGAGCGCTCCCAGACCATCACTGTTTCTGGATGGGATTGTATACCTGCAAATTCAGGCAAAGCAATTGAAATTCATTTGGCACTCCTGTGCCACAAACACACTCCACTCCTGCCCCCCCCCCAACCAGGCTTTTGTGATAAGGAGAGTGACAGGGAAGTGCCCTGAAAAAATGTATAACACTTAAAAATATAAGTGCATCCTTCCTAGCAACCTGGATATGGCTTCCAGGACCTCACAGCTATATTTCCCCGAGTCACCAGTGGAAATGGACACCACGACCATCAACTCCTCCCCAGTAATATTTATCATGGTGTCTAAGCAACAGGCAATAGCCACAACCAGCGGGAAGGTAAACGGCATTTCCGTGCGCTGCTGTGGTTCGCCAGAAGTGGCTTAGTCCTGCTGGCCACATGACCCGGAAGCTGTACGCCGGCTCCCTCGGCCAGTAAAGCGAGATGAGCGCAGCAACCCCAGAGTCGGCCACGACTGGACCTAATGGTCAGGGGCCCCTTTACCTTTCCTTTACCTTGTTGGCTGGCATCCATCTGTCCTGGGAGACAATGGAAGGGGTGTGCCTTGGGGGGTGAAGTCAATAATAATAACAATAATTTATTATTTATATCCCACCCATCTGGCTGGGTTGTAAACAGAAATATATAAAGATAATAATAATAATAATAATAATAATAATAATAATAATAATAATAATAATTTATTATTTATACCCCGCCCATCTGGCTGGGCCTCCCCAGCCACTCTGGGCGGCTTCCATAAAAACCAAAAATACAGTAAAATATCACACGTTAAAAACTTCCCTGAACAGGGCTGCCTTGAGATGTCTTCTGAATGTCAGGTAGTTGTTTATCTCTTTGACATCTGCTGGAAGGGCGTTCCACAGGGCGGGCACCACTACCGAGAAGGCCCTCTGCCTGGTTCCCTGTAGCTTTGCTTCTCGCAGTGAGGGAACCGCCAGAAGGCCCTCGGAGCTGGACCTCAGCGTCCGGGCAGAATGATGGGGGTGGAGACGCTCCTTCAGGTATACTGGACCAATACAAGCCTAAATCTCTCAACCTTGTCGCCTAGTGTGACCCTAGAACACAACACGGTGAAATTGTCCAGGCTCCTTCTGCAAGAGATAGAAATATTTGGTGTGGGGGGAGAGGGAAACAGAGAGACAATGAAAGAGCCTTTACACGGGCCAATGAATCATTAAATAATAGTTTTATAGCAAGGTTTTGACGATGAGAGTTTTCCTTTCCGTCCAAGCCAGACCTAAGATCAAAAATTGACCCGTGGAGAGAGGGGAGGGATCCCTAGAGGCTGTATGTTGCCAAATGTGGCTGGTCTTACTTCCTCGAGTTGGCTATATATCTGACGTTACTTTTTTGCCATGCGTGGCTTTCGGCAGCCTTGCAAACACAGTGTGGTCTGGGTTGTGCAAAAGGGAACAATTTCAGAAGCAGGGAGGGAGGGCAGGTGTATGATTAGCCTGACAGACAAAAAGGTTAACATGAATGGCCTTCGGATCTCTCCCAGCGCCCACAACTCTTAAGAGCAGGGGTCAGCAACCTTTTTCAGCCGTGCGCCAATCCACCACCCCTCAGACCATGTGGGGGGCCGGACTATATTTTGGAAAAAAATAATGAACAAATTCCTATGCCCCACAAATAAAAGTACACATTCTACTCATGTAAAAACATGCTGATTCCCTGACCGTCCGTGGGCCGGATTGAGAAGGCGATTGGGCCGCATCCGGCCCCCGTGCCTTAGGTTGCCTACTCCTGCTTAAGAGGTTCCAAGTCTGCTTCTGAGATCTCCCTCGAATGAGCATTTGGGTACACAGCGAGGCCTTTGACCCCCCCTTCTTCCCAAGGCATGAACCAAAGCCCTAAGATTTCCAAGCTTCACTTTGCCCAATTATCCAAAGATGCCCCCAGTTGCCCAGGTTACTAAGACATCCAAGTTGCCGGGTTACCAAGACACCCCAGTTGCCCAGGTTACAAAGAGAGGTCCAAGTTGCCTGGGTTACCATGCCAGGTTATCAAAGATGCCCAGGATGCCACCCAGCCTTGCCTGAGGCGGCCCGGCTGCCAAGATTCTCCGACTGCCCACCACGCGGCGGTGCCAGCCTTGCCCTGCGTTGACTAACACTGCACTCTGCTCAGGGTTGCCTAGATGCCCAGCCTGGAGCCAAACTCCCCTGGGAATTGAAGTTCATTCTGGCAGACGCAGAGTTGTGCCAAGTTGCGATCTCCATCCTCCCCTGGCTCACGTCAGGTTGCCCCTGGCAACAGCATCCCCTGGAGGGAAGGCGAGGCGGGCGGGTACCAGCCCAAGGCTTTCCCGGCCCCGCCCTGTCCCTTTCCCCAGCCCGCCAGCCAACCAGAGGCCTCCCCCGGCTGCCTTTCAAGGCTCCCCGCCCAATGGGGTGGCTCCAGAGGAGGGGCAGTGGGGGGGGTCCTCAGCCCCAGGCGGAGAGGGCGGGGCTCCATCCTCTCCATCCTGCGCGCTGGGCTTGTTGCTGATGAGGGAGGACCGGGAGGCAGGAGTCTGGGACAGGAGGAGAAACAGGTAAAAAAAGATGTGGGGCGGGAGGGGTGAGCTGTTGCGCTTTGGGGAAGCTCAAGAAAGTGAGTCTTCATTAAAAGAAGAATTCTTTAAAAAATTAACTGTTTGATTTGAGAGCGAAAATAAGCAGGTAAACTTCAAAGGCGGCGCATCCTTCCTTCGGAATTGTGGTCTTGCAACAGCGCTGGCCTTTTGGCCATTTTCGTTCCCGCCTCTAACAAACTTCAGTCTTTTATTTCGTTGCGTTTTGCGCCGGTCTGCGCGCATCCCGAAGCCGTTTCTGCGATGCGTCAGGGAGTTGCCAAGAATCTCCTCCTCCGAACCACCAACCTGTTGTTTATTTCCTTTTGTCGGGAACTGCCAGCGAACGGGCCAAGTTCCTGATGGTTCTCCCCCGTTATAAAAGAGGCGGATTGTGCGTTGTGCGCCTTGGGGAGGGGAGAGGGGCGCCTGGGACCTGAAACTGAATAGAGGGAGATTCGGGGGCTGAATGGAGGGTGGGTGGAGAGGAGGAGGGGTGTGTTTGTGTCAGATGCGGGGATCTGGAGCAGGTCTCTAGAGGTTTTCCCGGGATTAATTCTGGATAGGAGTGACCGGGGAACAGGTGCTTCTGAGCGTCCAAGCTGAGGCTGGAATTAGGGGGCTGGAGGCTGGAGCAGAATCATAGAATCACAGAGTTGAAAGGGACCACCAAGGGTCATCTAGTCCAACCCCCTGAAATGCAGGGAGTGGTGTGGATGGTTTTGAAATGACCGCAGAAAAAGGGAATCGTGAAGTTGCCTGAGTTAATCTGCTGTTTATCAGTCTTCGTCTATTCATTTTAATGAATAGGCTGCATTTTAATATTTTAATGTTTCAATATTTTAATGTTGTATTTTCATCTTGTTTTTAAGTTGTAGTCATTCAACTTGTTTTTATTATTGCTTGTTAGCCGCCCGGAGCCCGGCCTAGGCTGGGGAGGGCGGGGTATAAATAAAAATTATTATTATTATTATTGGTTCTCTGAGGAAGCCTGAGGTGCATACGTGGTTTTCTCCCCCTCCCCATTTAATCTCCACAACAACCCTGTGAGGTAGGCCAGGCCGAGAGATGCAGTGATTGCCCCAAGGGCACCCAGTGAGCTTTGTGCCTGAGAGGAGATTTGAACCCAAGCCTCTGATACTCTAACCCAGGCATAGGCAAACTCAGCCCTCCAGATGTTTTGGGCTACAATTCCCATCATCCCTGACCACTGCTCCTGTTAGCTAGGGATCATGGGAGTTGTAGTCCCAAAACATCTGGAGGGCTGAGTTTGCCTTTGCCTGCTCTAACCAATGCACCACACTGTCTCTCTCTGCAACCCAAGTTAGGACTCCTGGGTTCCATTGCAAGCTTCAGCCGTTTGAAGTGTACAGACTCACCCTTTCCCTTGCTTCAGAGTGTTGCCTGAGGGAGGGATGTGTACTGCTGCATTGTAATAATATATCACAGCAGTATATAAAGGCCCAGCAACTGTGGGCTGATTCTCAGCTATAAGTTTCCATCTTTCCCCTCTCTCATCTAGTCACAGGAGAGGCAGGTCTCTCCCAGACAAACTGGGGAGCGTTCATCTCAATTTTCTTACTCCAAATTTACAGGGAGGTTAAGGGGCACCACCTGCTTATCGAGCCTTTGTTTTGATTTGTTTGCAAGTAGGTTACACAACATGGTGTCAATCCGCTAGAACGATAGAACTGTAGCGTTGGAAGGGGCGCAAAGGAACATCTATTCCAACCCCCTGATTTGCAGGAATGACCGCTAAGGAATCCCTGACCAACTTGTTCTCTACAACCTCCTAGAGAGAGTCTGTTCCACGGTTGAACAGCTCTTACTGTCAAAAAGTCCTTCCTAATGTTTAGTCGGAATCTCCTCCCGTCTGGAGCAGCAGAAAAGAAGCTTGCTCCATCTTCCATGTGTCAGATCTTCAGGTGTTTGAAGATGGCTGTCATGTCACCTCCAGGCTGGACATGCAACTCCCTCAACTGTTCCTCATCAGGCTTGATCATATTCCTCACCCTCCTCTGCACCACCTTCCACCTTGTCGATATCCTACCTAAATTGTGGCGCCCAGAGCAGGACACAGGACTCCAGGTGTGGTCTGACCAAGGCAGAATAGAGCAAAACTATTACTTCCCTTGGTATGGGCACCATGTCTCTGTTGAAGTATTGCCATTCCACGCTTTCCAGAGCATTTTCACCATCACTTTCCTTCCTGCAAAATGTTTGGGTTTTGTTTTTGTTTTGGAAACGAGCTTGTTCAAAGAGCACCAGTTCCACCTTAATTGTGCAACACGAATCTGCTGGTGTTTGATTGAATCCCACTTGGAAAATAGTGATAGTCTTGAAGTCCCTGTATGTTTTCCCTTCCACCTGAAAATTCCCAGAATACCCAGACATTTTGAAATGCAGACCTGTAACCCCCTTTCTGCTGCTTGGTTCTGTTTACAGGCTCTGATTTTACACAGCTTGCAGCTGACCTCTTGCAAAGTGCATCTGGAGACAGATGGAGGGAGCTCTCGGAGCGCCAGTGTTTCTTGAGCACATCACCTCTTGCAAGGGCATTGTGTTTACCTTCACTGCCACAAGAAACATTTCAAAAAACTCGCGAAGGAATCGAGACCGGCACAAAACTGTTTTGCAGCGCTGAGATTGTGAAGCTCGAAAGCAAGTGGGAGGGTGGCTAGCCTGGTCTTTTTTTGGAAGGGTTCGTTGGCTGTGTGAAAAATGTAAAGGTGGCAAATCTGTGTTTTTCATTTGAGAGGCAGCAATAGAGTTGGAGGCTGGTGTCAAAGCTCTGCAAAACAGGTGCGTGTGGAGCGCTGAGTGCCCCCCCTTCTCCTTGGTTTTGAAAGAATCAGGGAGTTGATTCTGTTTGTGACCATGATCTGACTAGGGTGGGGTAATGTGGCGCTGCGGTCTAAACCCCTGAGCCTCTTGGGCTTGCCGATCGGAAGGTTGGTGGTTCGAATCCCCATGACGGGGTGAGCTCCCGTTGCTTGGTCCCAGCTCCTGCCAACCTAGCAGTTCGAAAGCACACCAGTCCAAGTAGATAAATAGGTATCACTGCGGCGGGAAGGTAAGCAGTGTTTCCATGCACTTTGCTTTCCATCACAGTGTCCCGTTGCACCAGAAGCGGTTTAGTCCTGCTGGCCACATGACCCGGAAAGCTGTCTGCGGACAAACACCCGCTCCCTCAGCCTGAAAGCTAGATGAGCGCCACAACCCCATAGTCACCTTTGACGGGACTTAACCATCAAGGGCTCCTTTACCTTTTTTACCTTTAATGGTTGGAGTGTTGGACTAGGAGACCAGGGTTCAAATCTCCACTCAGCTATGTAGCTCACTGGGCGATCTTGTGTGATTCGCTGTTTCTCAACCTAAACTACCTCGCAGGACTGTTGTGAAGCTAGAAATGGGAAGAGCGAGACCCACAGGTGCCCCACGGAGCTTGTAGAGGAAAAGTGAGCTATCAGCATCGTAATGAATGAGACGCAATTGCCATTGTTAGGATTAATAATAATAATAGTAATAATTTATTATTTATACCCGCCTATCTGGCTGGGTTTCCCCAGCTACTCTGGGTGGATTCCAACAAAATATTTAAATGCAATAGTCCTTCAGATATTAAAAGCTTTCCTAAACAGGGCTGCCTTCAGATGTCTTCTAAAAGTCTGGTACTTATTTCCTTGACATCTGCTGGAAGGGCGTTCCACAGGGCGGGCGCCACCACCGAGAAGGCCCTCTGCCTGGTTCCTTGTAACCTCGCTTCTTGCAGCGAGGGAACCGCCAGAAGGCCCTCGGATCTGGACCTCGGTGTCCGGGCTGAACGATGGGGGTGGAGACGCTCCTTCAGATATATTGGAAGGAATTCCCTTCTGGGATGGCAGTAACCATGACTGGCCCAAGATATTTTGCTCTTTTAAGTGTGTGGTAGCTTGCGGTCCACAAATTCTACCCGGGAATCCCCTTCACTGTGACATATTGCAAGGAATTTTTTGGGGGGGAATCTCTGGGCTCCCCACATACCGATTCACTGGCACTCCTAAATGTTTTGGAGGGACCTCAGCCTTTAGAAATCGTGGTGTAAGCCTTGCAGGCTCACCTTCCTTGTCTCAGTCACCTCTTAGGGTTCTGTTATTGCTAATTTTTTTCCTGGGCTGTGGCTGCAATGGGAGGCAAACGCAGAAGCCCCTCAGACGACTGGAAGCTTGCAAAGCTGTGAGCAGACCCTTGCTGTGCTTAGAAAGGAAGCTGCCCTGTTTATGCTGAGTCCATCTAGCGCAGGGTTGCCTACACTGACTGGCAGCAGCCCTCCAGGATTTTAGGCATGGTTCTCTTCGAGATGCTAGGAAAAACCTTGTGACCTTCTGCGTGCAAATCAGCTGCTCCTGCGCTGAGCTACGATCCTGGTTTAGAAATTTTGGGGAAGCAGGGCAATTCCCCTTGTGGCTTGGCAGGATGATACATGTAGGCCAATGGGAAAAGAATGATGGAATCGTAGAGTTGGGACCCTGAGGGTCATCTAGTCCAACCCCCTGCAATGCAAGAATATGCAGCTGGACCATACGGGGTTCGAACCTGCAACCTTGGCATTATCAGCACCACATTCTAACCCTCCTTCTGAGCTGCCCAAGAGCCTTGCTGGATCAGCTAGCAACCCATCTAGTCTAGGATCCTCGTACCTACGGCACCGCCTCTCCTGGTGTGCCCCGCGGAGGACCTTAAGGTCCACAAATAACAACACTTTGGTGGTCCCAAGTCTCAAGGAGGTTAGACTGGTTTCAACTAGGGCCAGGGCCTTTTCAGTACTGGCCCCGACATGGTGGAACGCTCTGTCATAAGAGACCAGGGCCCTGTGGGACTTGACATCTTTCTGCAGGGCCTGCAAGACAGAGCTGTTCCGCCTGGCCTTTGGTTTGGACTCAGTCTGACCCTTATGTTTCCCTCCCCTTACGGTTTTGATCTATGGGCTACTTTTAAAATGAGGCTGCTTTTTAAATTTCATTTTAACCTGTATTTTAAATTGGGTCCCCCCCTATTATAATTTTACTGTAATTTTACTGGTGTTAGCCGCCCTGAGCCGGCTCTGGCCGGGGAGTGCAGGGTATAAATAAAATTTATTATTATTATTATTATTATTATTAGCCTGTTCTTACAGTGACCAAATAGCCCAATGAACCTAGGAACCTAGATAGACTGCCTTTGGAGCTGGAGGTTCAGTTAGAACATAAGAAGACTCTGGCTGCTGGAACAGGTCAGTGGCCTGTCTAGTCCAACACCCTGTTGTCACAGTGGCCAATCAGACGCCCTGACGGGAAAGTGGCAATCAGGATTCGAACACAAGAGCGGCACTCTCCCCCTCCTGCCGTTTCCAGCAGCAGAGGTGCTGCACAGCCATTGTGGTTAGCGGCCATGCATAGCCTTGCCCTCCGAACAACAAAGCTTGTAATTGCCTGGATAAATCTTTCTTGGATCTCTTCACTTGCCTTTTAATTTCAGCTAGGAGCCATTAGGGAACGGATGCATTAAGTGGCTGCTTGCAAAGTCTTCCGCCAATTAGCGCTTGATAAAAGGGAGCCCTTTGTCACTGGCAGTTACAAGACTGCTCTGCTCATTAAGGAAAGGGGCCCGCCTGGACGCCTGAACCGCGCAGGATGGAGGCGCTTAGGTACCTCGTAGAAAGGAGATTTGCTTTTGCACCGATGCGCTGACGTTCTAGTCAGCAGTGGGTCTTGAACCCATGTCCTTAGGGACGTTTGACGGGCACTTTGCCTGCGTGCTGCTGCCCATCTCTGTTCCAGAGGGAGACTGGCTGGACCACAAAGGAAACCACTTAGCAGCAGGGCCAGACCAGGTCATGTAGCAGAAGCAGAGAAAACAAGTCGAGGAAGGGCTGTAGGTCAGCGAGAGAGCATGCAGAAGGTCCAAGTTCAATCCTCGACAACGTCTCTGGGAGATGACCCTCGTCCCAAACCCTGCTGCCGGCCAGTGCAAACAGTACTGAGCCGGGTGGACCCAAAGATCTGACTAATAATAATAATTTATTATTTACACCCCGCCCATCTGGCTGGGTCCCCCCAGCCACTCCGGGCGGCTTCCAACAAAACACTAAAATACAACAACCTATTAAACATTAAAAGCTTCCCTGAACAGGGCTGCCGTTAGATGTCTTCTAAAAGTTTGGCAGTTATTTTTCTCTTTGACATCTGGTGGGAGGGTGTTCCACAGGGAGGGTGCCACCACTGAGAAGGCCCTTTGCCTGGTTCCCTGTAACCTCATTTCTCGCAGGGAGGGAACCGCCAGAAGGCCCTTGGAGCTGGACCTCAGTGTCCGGGTAGAACGATGGAAGTGGAGATGCTCCTTCAGGTATACTGGACCGAGGCCGTTTAGGGCTTGAAAGGTCAGCACCAACACTTTGAATTGTGCCCGGAAACATACTGGGAGCCAATGTAGGTCTCAGCGGCCACTCCCAGTCACCAGTCTAGATGCTGCATTCTGGATTAGTTGTAGTTTCCGGGTCACCTTCAAAGGGAGCCCTACATAGAGCACATTGCAGTAGTCCAAGCGAGAGATAACCAGAGCATGCACCACTCTGGCGAGACAGTCTGCGGGCAGGGAGGGTCTCATCCTGCATACCAGATGGAGCTGGTAGACAGCTGCCCTGGACACAGAACGGACCTGCACCTCCATGGACAGCTGTGAGTCCAAAATGACTCCCAGGCTGCGCACCTGGTCCTTCAGGGGCTTGGTACTGTTGTAAACAAAAATTGCCCTTTTCCCTTATGGGGTATCCAAGAGCCCATATAGAGTCCTTACATAGGTTCCCTATTGGTAGGAGAAGATAACAGAGGCCAAGCAGAGAATATTGAGAAGCATAGCAGCTAGTAAGCCTGATCTTTATTGATCTGTTGCAACAGGGTGTTCCCCTCACACGTAGGAAAGGAGGAGGAACCCAGAACAATGGTGCACAAGGCCTTATAAAGACTTTTGAAATTGCCACCCTGTAGATCAAGACCACCGCCCAGAAACATCATACATACACCACAGAAGGGGTGTAACCTAAGACCACCCCCCAGATACCTCATACCTACATCACAGAAAGGAGTGGTCTACAGCAGAAATCTGAGTGCGTTGTTCATCTCGTCTGACAGGTTACCTGTTAATGCTTACTTGACTGGATACCCTGGCGAGCCTGGCCAGTCTTTTGTAATGATAAATACTTAGTTCCTGGGCCAGGTCACAGGCTTACACCCTATTCATATCTTAAATGTGCCCTTAAGACAGGATTTGTGAGGAAAGAGACAATGGGGAGGTTTCCCACTTTGACCTTGCAGAAAAAACATTGGCTCAGTTTAGGTATCAAAATGGTTCCAGGTCGGTCTTCCTGTGCTGATCTATGTACGTGCGGTTATGAACATTACCATATATCTAAGACCTCAAAATTCCTATCACAGTACCAGTGAGTTTCCTTTACTGCTAAGCCAGGGATGGGTTTACAGTTTAAGATGTGTGCAGCCAAAAACAGAGGGCTCTGTCCGTACGTCACGCTGGATGGCAGAGGAGCAGGGCTCGTTGCAAGACCGGCATCCTGTTCCATAATTGCAGCAGCCCAGGGGACTCTGAGATGGAGGGGCATCTATAGTAATAACATTATTCCCACTTTCCAATGCCAGAACATCTGAAAGGTTATATCGACGAGAGAGATGGGCCAGAGGAGAAGGCTTATAAACTGTCAGGCATTTGGCCTCCCCGCCTAATGGGTTGTGAAGGCTCTGAGCCCTAATGGGTTTGAGATCCTTCTTGCTCTCCACCCCCCGCAACTGACCTGTTCTCCTCCTCCCTCCCCCAGCGTAAGAGGGACGAAGGGAGGCTGAATGGCTCCGATGAGTCATGCCGGATAGCTTTGGCCAAATCTGATGCCGTGCTTTCAGTCAGCCGTGAGGCATTAGCCAGCAGGCAGGTCCTTGACGAAGGGGAAACTGAGCCACGGCAGGTGCTGCAGTTCTGAGAGTCTATGTTGCTTCAAGGGCCGGCATTTTGCAGGTGGGGTTTGAGTCAGTGCGTATCTGGGAAATTCTAGTGTGCACAGTTTTTTTTTTAAAGGGGTGGACTTAGGAAAGTGACGGGGAGACGCATTGAAAAGTGTGGGGCAAACGAGCGATGAATGCGAAGGTGTACGAACATCCCTGCAAGGAAATTGGGATGATTTCTATCA
Organism: Podarcis raffonei; assembly: GCF_027172205.1. Taxonomy (NCBI): domain Eukaryota; kingdom Metazoa; phylum Chordata; class Lepidosauria; order Squamata; family Lacertidae; genus Podarcis; species Podarcis raffonei. Next base: position 1,685,367 of record NC_070609.1, read on the forward strand.
TCCATGCGGACAAATCAGGAAGAATGCTCTGTAAAGACAGGGGGTGGATCTACACATGGGGGGGGAATGCTATAAAGAAGTCATAAATTAAATCGTTACAACCAAAGAAAAAAAGCGCTATGTAAAATCGCATGGGAAAGTTTTGTGCTCTACAGCGCCCCCTGGTGTTGCATGTTTATAATGCATTAAAAATTCTGTTTGGGTTTTTTTACTGAGCCCAGGCTGTAGTCTGGCCTCCATGTGAGGTTTTTGGGCAAGCAAATCGGGATGGAGCAACTGAGTTAGAAGTGATTCATGACACAGAGAAAGTAGAGAGGGGAAAGTGATTCTGCCTCTCTCTCAACACTAGAACTGGTGGACACCCAGTGAAGCTGAGCGTTGGGAGATTCAGGGCAGATGAAAGCAAGTCCTTCTTCACACAGCACAGAGTTGAACTACGGAACTCCCTGCCACAGGAGGCAGTGATGGCCATTGACTTGGACGGTTTTGAAGGAGGGTCAGCCAAATCCATGGGGGAAAGAGCTGTCAGTGGCCGCTTTCAAGCCTCCATGGCTCGGCTCAGCCTCCGCGGTCGGAGGCAGCGGGGCCTCTGAATCCCAATTGCTGGAAACAGCAGGAGGGGAGAGTTGCTCTTGCGCTCGGATCCTGTTTCCCACTGGCATTTGGTTGGCCATTGTGAGGTCAGGATGCTTTCTTCTTCTTCTGTGATTCCTCATAGCCAAGTGTCAGCACTGCCCGAGGTCCCAGCTCACAGAAGACCAACGCTGCTTCTTTCTCTAGTATAAAAGTCTTTATTGAAGTTCAGTTTCACTTCCACACGCGCAGCGCGCAACGCTACGTCTCTAACCTTAGACCGCCGAAGCTCCGTCTGAATCTCCTCCCCCCTGACACCAGTTTAAGACTCTAGCCTTACTCCACCTCTTCCTCTGTTCCTTCCTCCTCTGGGTCCGCCTGCTAGTCGGGGTCTCACCCTTCCTAGACTCTTCTGACGCTGAGTCCCCTGACTCTTCCCCCTCCCTCCTTCGGGCTTTAGGACCTGGCTCCCAATCCGGGTTTTCTGCTGTCCCGCGCTCCTGCACATTTGAACTTGGCGCGCGCGCGCAGCCTCCCACTTTCCTTCTGACCGTTACACTTGTGTCACTGCTCCCTCCTTCGGGGAGGCTAGCTGGACCTGACCTCCCCTCCGTTTCTCCACTTTCCGATGTGGGCGTGGTTACCCCTGACTCATCTTCTCTCCCCGCTGGAGGAGAGGCTGGTCCTGACTCATGTGACTCTTCCCCCCCACTGCGCTCTGGTGGGGGAGCTGGTCCTGATCCTCCGCTGCTCCCTTGTGAGTCCCCGCTGGCCCCTTGCTTCTGGTGCGTCCCCCCTGGGATCCCCCTTGCCCTTACCATCGGCGCCCCCTTCTGGGAATCTTCTGATTCGCTGGAGAAGCTCATGGAATCTCTCGGGTCACTGTCATACTCCCCTACGCTCCCCTCGGATTCCTCTCCTTCGCTCTCTATTTGCTCTCTCCCCTGTGCTTCTGCTCCTGAGCCTCTGACACCAAGTAAGATTGTCTTCCATAAACACGGTCTTAACAGTTAGTCCGTAAGTGACTGTGGAGGCCAATTCTGGATCCACACGTCCTTCCACAGTGGGGACATAGGTTTCCGGGTGGGAGTTGATCCTGGTGTGGATTTGCCAAGCCTGCCTTCCTCTTAGCACGTTTCTCCCTTGCGTCTTGAGTTCGAGTGTCTTCAAAGCCCATGACACCTTTGGGAAAGGCTGTTCTCCAACTGGAGCGCTCGCAGGCCAGTGTTTCCCAATTGTTGGTGTTTATACTACTACTACTACTACTACTACTACTAATTTTTTTTAATTTATATCCCGCCCTCCCCAGCCAAAGCCGGGCTCAGAGCGGCTAACAACAATAAAAGTAACACAGCATTCTAAAATCAATTCATTCTAAAATCAATTCAGAGTCAAATTAATGATAACCATTGGGCTAGAGTTCTGTGAAGAATTACCAAAGGAGGGGGTCAGACTGTGCCTTGGCCAAAGGCCTGGTGGAACAGCTCTGTCTTGCAGGCCCTGCAGAAAGATGTCAAATCCCCCATGTCTCTTGTGACAGAACGTTCCACCAGATGGGGGCCACGACCGAAAAGGCCCTGGCTCTGGTTGAGGCCAGCCTAACCTCCCTGGGACCTCCAAGATGTTTTTGTTTGAAGACCGTAAGATCCTCCGTGGGGCATACCAGGAGAGGCGGTCCCGTAGGTCCTAGGCCGCTTAGGGCTTTAAAGGTTCAAACCAGCACCTTAAATCTGATCCTGTACTCCACCGGGAGCCAGTGCAGCTGGTATAGCACCAGGTGAATGTGAAGGTTTGCCTTGAGAGAGTCTTTGAACCTCTTTTGTTGACCACCAGCATTATCCTTTCCAATTTTAAGTTTGGAATAGAGTAGTTGCTTTGGAGGACGATCATCAGGCATCCGCACAACATGACCAGTCCAACAAAGCTGATGTTGAAGAATCACCGCTTCAACACTGATGTTCTCCTTGATAAAGAGTTTTGTGAAACCCTAAGTCTGCATTTGCCTACAACACTGGTGATCTTTGCTTCTTCCAGTACACTGGTATTAGTTCGCCTGTCTTCCCAAGTGATGTGTAAAATTTTTCGGAGACGCCGATGGAGTCTTTCGAGGAGACAGGATGCAGGACTAGATGGGCCGTTGGTTACAAACTTTGCTTACACTCTTAGAAGTGCTTGATGAAATAGTTTGTCTCTGGAAGAACTCAAATGGTCTCTGGGCGAGGCTGTGGTGAAAGCTGCTCTCAGAGAGGTGTTGGGAGAATCTATGGCACTGATCCGGCGCCTGCCATGCAGAGAGGGAGTGTGTGATGCCCAAGGCATTTTGGCACCTGAGGCGAACCACAAAACGGTGCCCCCTCCTTGCCAGGGAAGGAGGGGTGAGTGAAGATATACATCAGCAGCAAATGGGGAAATAAAGAACTATATTGGGATTCTGCTGCCTGAGTCAGTTGCTCCACTTGCCTCATGGATGGGCCGGCCTGGAAAGCTGGAGCGTGGTGCTGATAATGTCAAGGTTGCAGGTTCGATCCCTGCATAGGAGCAGCCCAGGACCCTCGTACCTACAGGACCACCTCTCCTGGTATGCCCCGCGGAGGACCTTAAGGTCCACAATTGACAACATTTTGGAGGTCCCAGGTCGCAAGGTGGTTACACTGGTCTCAACTAGGGCCAGGGCCTTTTCAGTACTGGCCCCCATGTGGTGGAACGCTCTGTCCCAAGAGACCAGGGCCCTGCGGGTTTGACATCTTTCCTCAGAGCCTGCAAGACAGAGCTGTTCCGCCTGGCCTTTGGTTTAGACTCAGTCTGACCCTTATGTTTCCCTCCCCTTGTGGTCTTGATCTATGGGCTACTTTTAAAATGAGGCTGCATTTTAAATGGCATTTTAACCTGTATTTTAAATTGGGTTTTTTGCCCTATTATGTTTTTACTGTAATTTTACTGGTGTTGGCTGCCCTGAGGCCTGGCTCTGGCTGGAGAGGGTTGGGTATAAATAATTTTTTTTTTTTTAATTATTATTATTATTATTATTATTATTATACTCCGGGACCCTTCCAGCTCTATGATTCTTTTAGCTGCAATGGCCCTGCCAGTTGCACAGGATGAAAAAATGTTGTAATCCTACATCTATTCAAGGGCACTTTTCTGGGGAGTCAGAAAAACTCCCAGACAGAAGTGAGCTTTTTCCAGTGTTCTTCACACGGAGTCACTTAATTTAATTAACCAATGTCCTAGGCATGCATTAAGGCTCCAATCCTCCCACTTCCTTATTTTTTAAAAGGGCGATAACTTCGTTACAGTTATTACCATGCGTAAGAGAGAGCCACCTGAAATCCTTTTAAAAATGCACTACTCACTGGCAGTCTAAATTGAATAAATAAAAGAACAGGCCGTTAAACCTTGCTAAAAATGCTTTTTGAAAGTCCTTCTCCAACATCACCTGGCAAAGTGAGCACCCCCCCTTCTAGATTTTTGCATAGCCTGACACTAAATGGTGATCCATAGGGTTTAGATGAATTGCCTTTGATGGCTGGTGGCTACTAGGCCTGATACGCTTCTAACACCAACATACCCATTGTCTTTAGAAATTAGCTTTTGTGCAGAAAGTAAAGGCACAAGGGCAGCCCCACCCACCCCACTTAGAACATAGAAAACTGCCTTATACCAAGACAGACCATTTGACCATGTCTTCTTCTTCTTCTTTTTCATCAGCAATCCCTCGTAGCCGAGTAAGATTGTCTTCCATAAACATGGTTTTAATAGTGAGTCCATAAGTGACTGTGGAGGCCAATTCTGGATCCACGTGTCCTTCCACAGTGGGGACATTGGTTTCCGGGCAGGAGTTGATCACGGTGTGGATTTGCCAAGTGTGCCTTCCTCTTAGCACGTTTCTCCCTTGCATCCTGAGTTCGAGTGTCTTCAAAGCCCAGGACACCTTTGGTCAAGGCTGTTCTCCAACTGGAGCGCTCGCAGGCCAGTGTTTCCCAGTTGTCGGTGTTTATACTACATTTTTAAAGCTTTGCCTTGAGACAGTCTTTAAACCTCTTTTGCTGACCACCAGTATTACGCTTTCCATTTTTAAGTTCGGAATAGAGTAGTTGCTTTGGAAGACGACCATCAGGCATCTGCACAACATGACTAGTCCAACGAAGTTGATGTTGAAGAATCATTGCTTCGACACTGGTGATCTTTGCTTCTTCCGGTACACTGGTATTAGTTTGCCTGTCTTCCCATGTGATATGCAGAATTTTTTTGGAGACACCATTCGTGGAATCTTCCGAGGAGTTGGAGATGGAGTTTATTAGTGGTCCATGTTTCACAAGCAGACAGTAAGGTTGGTAATACAGCGCAACACTGGCTGGCAGCATTTCTGCAGGATTTCAGGGAGGAGTTTCTCTCAGCCCCTACCTGGAGACTCAACCTGGGACCTTCTGCCATTTGAAGGGTCACTGTCCCTCTACATCTCAACAAAATCAGGACAACCACCCCCATCCGCCCCCTAAACATTTGTGATATAAAAAGGGACCAGATTTCAGCAGGAAGTTACAGACAAACTGGAAATGAAACAGTCTGGCCACCCAAAAATGTTCACAGGTGTGAACAGTGTTGAAACAGGATTGTCTATTGTTGTTGTTAATTAATCTTATTAACCCCTTTTTAAAAACAAAAGTGCCGTATTTTTGTGTGTATAAGACTCCCTCATGTATAAGACGACCCCTATTTTTTTAAACCCCAAATTAACCCACCAACGCCCAAGATCGCCCAAAGTTGCAGATTTTTTTGGGGGGGGGTCTTCTAGCCGTGGGAAGGTAAGTAGTGGTTGTTGTTTTTCTAAAAAAACTGTACATTAACCACTTGTGTATAAGAGCACCCCCAATTTTTGACTTAAGTTTCAAAGCAAAAAACATTGTCTTATACACAGAAAAAATACGGTAACTCAAAGCGGCTTACAACAATAAGCAAACACATCAAAGCCATCGTAAAACAAAGCACAGGCGAATCTAAGAGACAACCGTCTTTTCAAAAGCAGGATTAAAACGGGGCAGTCACTAGAGGAGGCCACAGGTAATGCAGAGCCAAAGGCCTGGCAGGAAAGAAATGCTTTTGCCTAAAGTATGGAATGATTGCGCCAGGCGGGCCTCCCCAGGGAGAGATTTCCGCAAGCGAGGAGCCACCACTTCAAAGGCCCTGTTCTTGTCTTGCCACCCCCGGACCTCCTATGGAGGGGGCTCACGGGGATGGGCTTCAGATAATGATCACAGAGCCAGGATAATAATAATAATACACTACTACTACTACTACTACTACTACTACTACTACTAATTTATTATTTATACCCCGCCCATCTGGCTGGGTTTCCCGAGCCACATTAAAATACAATAACCTATTAAACAGGGCTGCCTTCAGATGTCTTCTAAAAGTTTGGTAGTTATTTTTCTCTTTGACACCTGGTGAGAGGTTGTTCCACAGGGTGGGCGCCACCACCGAGAAGGCCATCGGCCTGGTTCCCTGTAGCTTTGCTTCTCGCAATGAGGGAACTGCCAGAATGCCCTCGGCGTTGGACCTCAGTGTCTGGGCAGAACGATGGGGGTGGAGACGCTCCTTCGGGTATACTGGGCCTTTGAGGCCGTTTAGGGCTTTCAAGGTCAGCACCAACACTTAGAATTGTGCTCGGAAATGTACTGGGAGCCAATGTAGGTCTTTCAAGACTGGTGTTATGGGGTCTTGGCAGCCGCTCCCAGTCCCCAGTCTAGCTGCCGCATTCTGGATTAATTGCAGTTTCTGGGTCACCTTCAAAGGGAGCCCCACATACTTTGAATTGTGCCCGGAAACATACTTTGAATTGTGCCCGGAAACATACTGGGAGCACATACTTGGAATTGTGCCTGGAAACATACTGGGAGCCAATGTAGGTCTCGGCGGCCACTCCCAGTCACCAGTCTAGATGCTGCATTCTGGATTAGTTGCAGTTTCCGGGTCACCTTCAAAGGTAGCCCCACGTAGAGCGCGTTGCAGTAGTCCAAGCGGGAGATAACCAGAGCATGCACCACTCTGGAGAGACAGTCTACAGGCAGGGAGGGTCTCATCCTGCATAGCAGATGGACACAGAATTGACCTGTGCCTCCATGGACAGCTGGGATGGTTCCTAGGGGGAGACAAAGTCCTTGAGGTCCTGGGGTCCTGAGCCACAAAAGGCTTTCTGGGGCATAAAAACCCCACTTTGAACTGAGCCCAGAAACTCACTGGTTGCTTTGATACCATCAAGAGTGCAAATCACTAAGAGAGCAGAATCAAAAGGGTATCTTCCTCTCTTCCTGTGAAACATTTCTAAACCGCTTTTATTCCCATCCAACCCTCCCTCTACCTCCTTTTTTCTTTTGCTGTCAGCTTGGGGAAAAAGTTTTTGCTGCCGCAGCTACACCTCTGCCCCCTCCTCTCTCTCTCGCTTTGTTCAAAAGCACAAAACACACACAAAGCCTCTATTTTTAATTTGCACGAATTTTGCAGCAGTCGAGCAGCAGAAGGTGGGAGCCCGGGAAGGTCCTTCGGGGGGTGGGGGAGAGGGGGTGGGTGGGCGGCTGTTTCTCAGCTCCCAAAGAGCAAACAGCTGCACTTTTCAAGCGTGATAATTATACGGCTTCGTCGGGGGATGCGGATGAAGAATCATATCGCCCGGCGGAGGAGGTGGGGGCTGGAGTTATGGCAGGTTCCGTCCACCTCCCCAGGGATATTTGCAAGGCGCCTGACAAAATGGCAGAGCCCAAGGAGTAGACTGTGGTGCAGTGGGGTTCTGGGACACTGTGCAGGCTGTCTTGTTGGATGCAATTGCAAACCTTGCTCTGTGTTGGCTGGCAAAGTATTGTTAACACAGGATTGCACCTTTAGTTTGTAGCTTCCACCCTAAAAGCTGCCTGGTTTTTGTTTGCTGTCTGCCAGCCTGCAAGCTCACCAAACAAGAAGCGATACAAGCAACATGAAGACCAGTATATAGCACTGCAATTCTTACTGCATAATATGTTAACGGAGGATTCCGAGGGCTCCCTTGGACAAAAAACAAAGACACCAACCAGGATAACTTGGAGAAAAACAGCAGCCTGTAGGCTTGGCCTTTATTGATCTGTTGCAACAGGGTGCTCCCCTCACTTGCAGGAGAGAGGAAGGACACAGAAAAATGGTGTGCAAGACCTTATAAAGACCTTTGAAATTGCCACCCTGTACATCAAGACCTGTTGTCTTTGTCCATGGAGTGAGTGGCTTGCCGGTTCCTCCTCCAGGTGGATCACGTTTGGTCAAAACTCTCCACTATGACCTGTTCATCTTGGGTGCCCTGCTCGGCATAGTTCATAGCTTCTCTGAGTTCTTCAAGCCCCTTCGCCACGGCAAGGCAGTGATCCATGAAGGATGCTTTTGAATTCTGGTGCTGGAGGAGACTCTTGAGAGTCCCATGGACTGCAAGAAGATCAGACCTCTCCATTCTGAAGGAAATCAGCCCTGAGTGCTCACTGGGAGGACAGATCCTGAAGCTGAGGCTCCAGTACTTTGGCCACCTCATGAGAAGAGAAGACTCCCTGGAGAAGACCCTGATGTTGGGAAAGATGGAGGGCACAAGGAGAAGGGGGCGACAGAGGACGAGATGGTTGGATAGTGTTTTCGAGGTTACCAGCATGAGTTTGACCAAACTGCGGGAGGCAGTGGAGGACAGAGGTGCCTGGCGTTCTCTGGTCCATGGGGTCACGAAGAGTTGGACACGACTAAACGACTAAACAACAACAACAAGAAGATCAAGACCACCCCCAGAAACATCATACATACATCACAGAAAGGAGGGGTTGAGGGAGGAGTTGTGGAGGTAACCTGAGTGTCCTGTCACCTGGCTGGTTCCCCCTTTCCCCCTCCCCATGAGTACTTTCCAGGTGACAAAGGGGAGTTTGCAGTTTCCTGCCCCCAGAGGGAATAGCTGATCATTGTCCTTTGTTCCAGTCCATGCTGAATCCACTCCCATATGCAAGTTCTTTGTGATCTTGATGGTCTTCTGTCTGGGACCATCAGGGTTGGCATAGCAACTGGGCAGGGCTCCTGTGTATGTGCTGGTATGCTCAAGGGATTATGGCTGCCCTGTATCAAACCTTCCCCATTTTGTAGTCCTTCCTTCATGGAGTAAAATAAAAGTGGAACGGTGCAGATCCCATGTATGTTTGATTTTCTATGAATTTATAACAGAAGCGATACATGTAGTGTGTGAGTGTGTGTGAGTGTGTGTGAAGTAGTGTGTGAGTGTGTGTGAAGTTTGTACAAACTGAATGATTTGCGGGGGGGGGAGGGTTTCCTGCGACAATATACATGATTTAGTACAACAAAAACAAAATGTGTACACTTGTAAATTCTCTAATATTGAAATCAAATGAACACACATCTGTCAATATTTGAAAGTCCGTAGAAGTATAATAAGTCTATGGTTGAAAAAAGTAATAAATGCTATCCTGTGGGCTAAGCGGTAAAACTTTTTTTAGGCGTTCATGGTGCCGAAGTAGTAAGTGAAGGACAACGTAGGACAGTGATCCCGGATATTCTGACAGTTTCAGATTATCTTCTTGGGCAAGAGATATAGAAGCATGATAAGCCGCACCAACACACAGAGTGTAGCAAGGACTGAGAGATTGTGGGGGGAGGGGGGCTCGTTTAATCTCACTGTAAACAGGTGGTAAAGGTAAAGGTAAAGGGACCCCTGACCATTAGGTCCAGTCGTGGCCGACTCTGGGGTTGCGGCGCTCATCTCGCTTTACTGGCCGAGGGAGCCGGCATACAGCTTCCGGATCATGTGGCCAGCAGGACTAAGCCACTTCTGGCGAACCAGAGCAGCGCATGGAAACGCCGTTTACCTTTCCGCCAGAGCGGTACCTATTGATCTACTTGCACTTTGACGTGCTTTCGAACTGCTAGGTTGGCAGGAGCAGGGACTGAGCAACGGGAGCTCACCCCGTCATGTGGATTTGAACCGCCGACCTTCTGATCGGCAAGCCCAAGAGACTCAGGGGTTTAACCCACAGCGCCACCTGCATCCCTTAAGATAAAGGGACCCCTGACCATTAGGTCCAGTCATGACCAACTCTGGGGTTGTGTGCTCATCTCGCTTTACAGGCCAAGGGAGCCGGCGTCTGTCCGCTCTGCAGACAATTTTTCCGGGTCATGTGGCCAGCATGACTAAGCCACTTCTGGCGAACCAGAGCAGCGCACGGAAACGCCGTTTACCTTCCCGCCGGAGTGGTACCTATTTATCTACTTGCACTTTTGAACTGCTATGTTGGCAGGAGCAGGGACTGAGCAACGGGAGCTCACCCCGTCACGGGGATTCGAACCACCGACCTTCTGATCGGCAAGTCCTGTGCTTTAACCCACAGCGCCACAGTGACAATAAAGTATTTCTATTTCTATTTTATTCTATGTTGGTTGGATTAGTCACCCCAAGGTACAGACTCCCTTGGCAGGTGCTGGCCTCTCCTTCCTTGAAGGTTTTTAAGCAGAGGTTAGACAGCCATCTGTCTTGGATGCTTTAACTGAGATTCCTGCATTTCTGGAGGTTGGGCTAGATGACCTTTGGGTCCCTTCCAATTCTAAGATTCTATGAAGGGTCTGCTTGTTCAGATTCCTGAAGGTGGCTAGGGATGGTGGTGAAAATGAATGCATTTGCAGACTGAGGTGGATATGGGGAGAACTCAGTTTAACGCAGGCTTCCTCAAACTCAGCCCTCCAGATGTTTTGAGACTAAAGTTCCCATCATCCCTGACCACTGGTCCTGCTAGCTAGGGATCATGGGAGGTGTAGTCCCAAAACATCTGGAGGGCCGAGGTAGAGGAAGGCTGGTTTAATGTCAGGAAAAGAGAGAACCTGGAATCGACAGGCTCACCAGTCCCCAGCAGAGGTTTCTGGGACTCTGCTGTTTGATCACTCAGAGTCATGCCCCAGAGGATTGTGGGTTGGCTCCAGAATGCTTTGCCACGTGGAAAAGATGGTGGGGGTTCCTTCTGGCTCATGGCGTGGCCATTATGTCAAACAAGACATGGCTGGGCACCTGTGATTTCTCAAACTGGGTGTTTCCTTCTCTTTTTTTAAAAAAATATTTTTTATTGATTTTAACATATAAATTATAAAATGTACCACAAAACTTATCACTTATACAATCTTTTTGGACTTCCATCAGCACTTCTGATGATCCACCATTTTCACCACTTCTTAGGCATTTCTTAACTTTATATTGCCTTTACATCTCTTAACAAATCATCCTTCCCCTTCTCCATTTTTACAATACTTCTAATAATATTCCTCACAAAACTTCTCGCAAACCTACAAACGTCTGATCTTCACAAATACTTTTTGAATAGTCCGTAAATTTACTCCAGTCTTCCGTGAATTTCTGGTCTCGCCGGTTTCGAATCCTTTCTGTTAGTTTATCTAATTCTGCATGGTCCATTAACTTCATCCTCCATTCTTCAGGGTGTTTCCTTCTCTTTGAACTCTTCTGTCTTTTTCTGTAGGAGACCGTGGATTTATCCATACAAGGATAACCGTCCCCCTTGGTTCTTTCCCAAAAGATCCCAAGATGGCGGCCAATGGTGTGGTGGGTTCGGAGTCAGAAGACCTTGAACAGCGCATCCACCAAGTCAACAATGAGGTCGGGAAAATTCTCTTTTTTTGCCTCTACCAGCCAGATCCCCCCTTTCCTTATAAAAGTGCTCCTGGTATTGCCCAGAGGGGTGGGGAGAAAGGAACTTGGGAAGGCAACCCCCCTCCTATGAGCTGATTTCAACCCAGAACCAGATTATTCCCAGTCTCGCCTGGGTCGACTCTACACTATTTCTCCTGCCAGGAAATGATACCCTTTGTTTACTGACGATTTGCGGCGAATCCAGCTGGCGTCATTGCCAGTCTGTTGCCTTCCAATATCTTCTGCCTTGTCCTCCCACATCCTTTCTGATCTGTGGCGATTTTCCCTCACAACCATCCCCGCACATAAAATGCAGTTGCCATGCTCAGCTGCTCTGTGTGGAATGGCAAAGGACTGTTAAGACTTGGCGGGGCTATTGCACCTTTAGTTAGTAGCTTCCTCTTCTGAAAGAAATGGCCTCCTCCAAGCTTAAATTGCTCCCAGTTTACTTTAGCAGAAGCATGACTGTGTCCCAGTCTACAATCTGGAGAACCTTCTGCCTGTGCTGGTCCCGAGGGTTAACCATGCGGTCCGAGTCCAGTCCAAGGTCGAAGGTGCAGTATGGAGGCTGTCCGTCAAAGCTGTAGCTGGGTCCAAGATGGGGAGCCGGGCGTGGTCAGGAACTCTGGCAGAAGAGCAGGACAGGGTGCAGGCAGGAACAGGCTACCAACAATGTTGCTCCCACAACCTGGGACTGGGGCTGGCTGGCTTTTATCTGCCCCGAGGCATAGGGCAGCCCCAGTCCACAGGTGACTCGCCTCTCCTGGCCTGGAGGCGAGCCCTCCTCCTGCGGGAACTTAGTTCCCTCCGCCTCTCTGCCCTGAGCCTCTGCAGCTCAGGAGAGGCTGGAGGGTTCCCGGACCCAGAGGCAACCTCAGCTTCCTCTGACGGGGCTGAGAGTGGAGCACCTGCAGGCAATGGGTCCTCCATCACCTCAGGAGCCAGAGCAGACTCAGCTGGTGCCTGCACCTGAGGATCCAGCACAGGTGAGGACCCTTAAGGCTCAAGCCCCAGCCCCGGCTCAGCTGGTTCTGGAGGCGGGGACTCCTGTGCAGGCTGGGATTCCTCAGGTTCAGCCTCCGAGTCCGAATCCTAGGCCATTACACTGCCCCCCTCACCCCACAAACCCAGTTTGGCATTCCTGCCCAAATATGCCAGAGATATAATTGCAAGGAAGTTGGCTTTGTTCTGAAGAACAATTCTCATTCTTGCAAAACGGCTACAAGAATACTTATGCAAATGAGACAGATTCTAACTATGGAACTAATTTGCTAGAGCGTGCGTTGCACTGCCAAATAGTGTTTTGTTTTGTCCCAGGGTGGGTGGGTGGGTGTTGGTGGCAAGAAAGGATGTGCAGTTTTATTGGGGTTACTCAGTGAATAATCCAGTAAAACTGGTTGTCTGGCTGGCTTAAGACAGGTACGAGAATGTAACTTCTTCACAGAGTGCATAATTAACTTACAGAACTTGCTACCATTAGGGGCTGCGTTGGCAGTTTTTGCTAACCTGGTGCCCTCAAGGGGTGCTGCGCTACAACTCCCATCAGACCACCTTCAGAGCTTCCCAGAGCTGTGAGTCCTTCCTTGCAACGTGAGGAATGCTATTGTTGTAAACAAAAAATTGCCCTTTTCCCTTACGGGGTATCCAAGAGCCCATATAGAGTCCTTACATAGGTTCCCTATTGGTAGGAGAAGATAACAGAGGCCAAGCAGAGAATATTGAGAAGCAAAGCAGCTCGTAAGCCTGATCTTTATTGATCTGTTGCAACAGGGTGTTCCCCTCACATGCAGGAAAGGAGGAGGAACCCAGAACAATGGTGCACAAGGCCTTATAAAGACTTTTGAAATTCCCATCCTGTAGATCAAGACCACCCCCAGAAACATCATACATACATCACAGAAGGGGTGTAACCTAAGACCACCCCCCAGATACATCGTACCTTCATTACAGAAAAGGCGGTCTTAAAACAGAAATTTGAATGTTGTTTATCTCCTGTCTGGCAGGTAACTTGATTGGATTGCCTGGGTAGCCTGGCCAGTCTTTTGTAATGATAAATACTTAGTTCCTGGGCCAGGTCACAGGCTCACACCCTATTCATACACAGACATACCCTTAAGACAGGATTTGTGAAGGAAAAGACAATGGGGAGGCTTTTCTATTTAGACCTTGCAGAGAAAACATTTGGTCAGTTTAGGAATCAAAATGGCTTCAGGTCGGTCTTCCTGTGCTGATCTATGTACGTGCGGTTATGAACATTACTAAACTGCCTTGGTCGCACTGGTTGATGATCTCCGGCGGGCTAGGGACAAAGGTGAGAGCTGTTTCCTAGTTCTGCTGGATCTCTCAGCGGCGTTTGATACCATCGACCATAACATCCTTCTGGACCGTCTTGAGGGGCTGGGAGCTGGGGGCACTGTCATACAGTGGTTCCGCTCCTTCCTCCTGGGCCGTGTCCAGAAAGTGGTGGTGGGGGATGAGTTTTCAGACCCCTGGGCTCTCACTTGTGGGGTGCCTCAGGGTTCTGTCCTCTCCCCCAAGCTTTTCAACATCTACATGCAGCCGCTGGGAGAGATCATCAGGGGGTTTGGGCTGGGTGTCAGAACCAGTGAAATCAGAACCAGTGAAGGCGGTGAAGGTCCTGTGTGAGTGTCTGGAGGCGGTTGGAGGATGGATGGCGGCTAACAGATTGAGATTGAATCCTGACAAGTACTGTTTTTGGGGGACAGGAGGCGGGCAGGTGTGGAGGATTCCCTGGTCCTGAATGGGGTAACTGTGCCCCTGAAGGACCAGGTGCACAGCCTGGGAGTCATTTTGGACTCACAGCTGTCCATGGAGGCACAGGTCAAATCTGTGTCCAGGGCAGCTGTTTACCACCTCGATCTGGTACGTAGCCTGAGACCCTATCTGCCTGTGGACTGTCTCGCCAGAGTGGTGGATGCTCTGGTTATCTCCCGCTTGGACTACTGCAATGCACTCTACGTGGGGCTACCTTTGAAGGTGACCCGGAAACTACAACTAATCCAGAATGCGGCAGCTAGACTGTTGACTGGGGGCGGCCGCCGAGACCATATAACACCGGTCTTGAAAGACCTACATTGGCTCCCAGTACGTTTCTGAGCACGATTCAAAGTGTTGGTGTTGACCTTTAAAGCCCTAAACGGCCTCGGTCCAGTATATCTGAAGGAGCGTCTCCACCCCCATCATTCTGCCCGGACACTGGGGTCCAGCACCGAGGGCCTTCTGGTGGTTCCCTCGCTGCGAGAAGCCAAGTTACAGGGAACCAGGCAGAGGGCCTTCTCGGTAGTGGCGCCCGCCCTGTGGAACGCCCTCCCATCAGATGTCAAAGCAATAAACATCTACCTGACATTCAGAAGACATCTGAAGGCAGCCCTGTTCAGGGAAGTTTTTAATATGTGACATTTTAGTGTATCTTTCATCTTTGTTGGAAGCCGCCCAGAGTGGCTGGGGAAACCCAGCCAGGTGGGCGGGGTACAAATAATAAATTATTATTATTATTATTATTATTATTATTATTATTATTATTTATCTAAGACCATAAAATTCCTATCACACTATGAATCTATAAATCAATAATATCTAATTTCCTGCTATTTTTTATCTTCACTTCAGGCTTTGGAGAGCACCAGGAGGATGTTGCAGCTGGTAGATGAGGTAAGAAACAGCCCCTCTTCACAGACAACTCAACGGCTCTCTGCACCCTTATGCAACTACAGATCCCAGGATTCTTTGGGGGAAGCTTCCCACGAGGGAAGACACAGTGATAACAGCAAGAACCTTTATGGAACTAACAGAACTGGACGACAGGGAGAAAGCAACTGCTTATATACGTTTCTGAAGGCCTGGGCCACGCCCACTCCCGACCTGATTGGCTGACTAAACTTCCAAGCTGCGAATCGTGACTCAGAGTTTAAAGGCCAAGGGCAGAGGCTTTCTGTGATTGGATATCATGTATCGAATCAGGAGCTCAGAATCCTTAGTCCAGACTCAAGCTCAGGCAAACCCAGACCACTGAATACATAAGCGAAGCCTGGACTGTTTAAAGTGGCCCCATAACGCTTGAAATGTATTTTTAATCTCCTGTTGGAAGCCGCCCAGAGTGGCTGGGGAAACCCAGTCAGATGGGCGGGGTATAAGTAATAAATAATAATAATAATAATATTTATTGTTGTTGTTGTTGTTGTTGTTGTTGTTATTATTATTATTATTATTATTATTATTAAAAGTGTGTTGCGAACGTGACCTGAGGATGATGGGATGACGTTCTTTAACAACCTGCCCATTCTTCTTTGCAAGCCCTTTGCAGAGAGTTCTCAAGTTGTGGCTGTTTTTCCTTTTGGACGCATGCATGGGGACTAGAAACCTGGTGTGAATGTGTCCTTCGTTACTTTCGATCCCTTGAGCAACATCAGGCCCCAGAAATCTTGCGGAATCCCAGAGATGTTTAACGTTCTTCTCTTCTCTCCACTCCTCTCCTTCCCAACAGAGCAAAGATGCCGGAATTCGAACTTTGGTCATGCTGGATGACCAGGGAGGTAAGGCTTCTGGTTTCATGGCAGATCCCTTGCAGACCACGGAGATGTTAGCTGTGTTCTGGTTCTGCGTTTGCAGTTGCTATAATTAAAGTCCTCTGTGGGTTGGCTGACCAGTCTTAAAAACCCCTGGGAGTGGCTTAAATGCACACAAGCAGCAGAATAAGGTGTCAGAATGAACGGGTACCACTTCAGAAAGTGGGAGGGAAATACTCATTTTGAGTGCGGCTCCACGGGACAGAAAATACCGTATTTTTCGCTCCATAAGACACGCCTGACCATAATACGCACCTCGTTTTTAGAGGGGGAAAGCCCCGGTTTTTTGAGGATCAGCTCAAAGTTGTTGAGCTTACTTTGCAAAGGGAAAAAATCCTGTTTTTATGGGGTTCAACTCACAGTTCTGCAGCTTCTTTAGGAAAGGGAAAGGAGCCGTTTCTACAGTTTCCAGATGATAATCAGCCAGTCACTTGCAGAACATTCAACAGTGGAGGCCTGGGCAAGGGGCCAGAAAGGGAGTCAGTGATTGACCACACATTCGCTCCATAAGACGTGCAGACCTTTCCCCTGACTTTTTAGGAGGAAAAAAGTGCATCTTATGGAGCGAAAAGTGTGGTAATTCTTGCAAGCAGAAAACATGCACCTTGAGGAGAAATGCTAGTTTGCTTTTGGTCGCTGGGGACTGGTTGGGTAGAAGGCAGGGAGCCCAGCAGTAGGGGGCGCCAGAGTCAACAACAGGCAGAGGCAGCTGATTCTAGTTCTCTCTATCCCCATGCCCCTTCTACAAGGGGCAGCACTCAGACTGAGGAGCAGGAGGAATCTGAATGACAGGGCCACCCCCTAGTGCTAGTGTTGCAGGAATTTATATCTAGGTTTGGGGGGGGGGTTGCCCCTCTAGCAGATATCATGCACATGCAGCCCACTACCAAAATCAGCACAATCACTCTTGTGACTTTTGTGATTTGTCCCCACAAAACACTTCATCACAGTTTCTTCCTATCTATTCAAAGGGCCTCTGCTGCACGATACCAAATGTAAGAATTCACTGATAAATGTACCTATGTACTGGTTCACAGGGAGAACTTCAGAAATTAATATAGACGTGTGAGCTCAGCTCCTCAGCAGCCCCTCTGCCCGAGTGATAATTCCTGGCATCCTGATACCTGAGTGCCAGACAGGTAGCCATTCCAGAAAGAACAAACCCAGATGAAGACAAAAGGGTGTGATGAACTTGGCTGGGAAACAGGGAAATGTAAAGATCTCTTTTGTTCCACTGGATGGGTGTTTGGTGGAGGGCAAGGGAACCATGGGGCAGGGTCCAGGATGCTCAGATTACGGCCACCAGACCTCCCCTTTCATGATGTATGAGTGATGTAGTTTGGGGGGGTGTAACATGGGGATTAGCAGCTTATAAAAGTTTGGGTTCTCTTTTGTTCGGGGCTTCCATCTTGTTCCACCTGGTGGCAGGTGGGAGTCCTGTCGTGACAGTCTTCAATAAAAACCAAGCCTACTGGCTGCTGTTTTGCTCTGGTATTCCTGGCTGGGGGCCTTGTTTTTTGTCCAAGGGAGCCCTCAGATTTCTCCATTAACAGTAGTAAGTAGGAAGGCAAGCAGCTGAGGGGCTAGCTGAGGGCAGGCTTAGGTTGGCAGGCTGCCCTCATTTATTTAATTCCTTCATTTCTCGCACTCACACCCCAGCTTTCCCCCCCATGGAGCTCAAGTTGGTGCATGTGGTTCTCTCCGTCCTTGTTCAATTCCTGCAACAACCCTGTGATGTAGGACAAGGTCAAGGTCGCCGCTAGTGGGGATTCGAACCCTGGTCTCTCCAGGTCTTGGTCTGGCACGCTAAGACCTGAAATAGGGTTGCCACATTTCAAGAAGTAAAAATCCGGACAGTCATTGAGCCCCAAAGTTGTCGGCACAGTAGTCTGCTCACACACTTGCGCACTTTTAGAAAAACAAACAAACAGAAACCTGGAGTTTTGTTTGGAAATGCCCCCCCCCCCCGATAGCAAGGTTGCCCCGCAAAAGAGGACATGTCCAGGATTTCCCAGACATATGGCAACCTTAACCACTAGGCCTCGGCTCGGTTGCTATTGGAGGGGAGATTTGAAAACCAGCCAACACACCTCAAGGGAGCACAAGAAACTGGCCACTCCTCTCCACAATCTCGCAATACCTGTGAGACTCATCCTGCGTGTTCAGAGAGGGCCGTGCATAATGTTTGTGGGTTCCTGAGTGTCTCCGCTGTCTCCCCTTCCCTTTCCCCTTCCTCAGAGCAGCTGGACCGGATTGAGGACGGCTTGGACCAGATCATCCAAGACATGAAGGAGGCCGAGAAGAACCTCACGGACATGGCGAAATGTTGTGGCCTCTTTGTCTGCCCCTGCGCAAAGTAAGTCCCCTGGCCGTGCAAGCGCCAGGGACGCCTCTCTCTTTTTGTTTTGGATCAGAGCAAAGTATGTTGCAGGTTGAACTCCTGCCTGAACATCTGTTCTTTTGAAATGTAGGTTAAAGAACATAAAAGACTTGGAGGCCACCAAGACCAGCAACGGCCAGGTGGTCTCTCGACAACCCTGTGTGGTGGCCGATGGAAACCAGATGGTCATGAGTGGGCCCTTCATCCAAAGGTAAGGAGTGGGGAGATCCTATCTTCCAAGACCACCTCGCACAACCAGGAGACCTCTGCAGCCTCCAGGAGAGTTTCTCCTGCAAGCGCCAAAGGTGTCAGAAGCCACCTCAGTCAAAAGCAGGGCCTTTTCTGTGGCTGCCCCATTCTGTGGAATAGCATTCCTGTTGAGATAGGCAGCCGCTCTCTGCCCTTTCCGGAAACGGTCAAAAGGCGTTTTTGTTCCATCTGGATAAATGGGTTGATATGACAAGCGTCCCATTTGTTAGGGTTTTACTCCTGTTTTGTGCTGTTAATTCTCTTATGCCTAAAGGCAGTTAATAAATCCATGGTAGTAGTAGTAATAATAATATGGTGATTGGCCAAGATTTAACCAGGTGATTTAAATATTTAATTGGACCATTTCAATGTATGAGTTCCTTTATCCTTTTGTATTTTAACATTTTTAGCCTGTAGATTATAATTCTTGGTAAATGTGAAGCTGTGTCTTGGTTGATGCTTTTAAAAGAAGTATTATTGATAAGCTTCCGAAATCTTTGTGTCTCTTTAACATTGAGAGGCTTTAAGTACTTTAATTAGTAGCTCATTCCTCTGAGCCCTAATGTAACTGGACTTTTAAAATAACTTTGTATAATTACCGTATTTTTCGCTCTATAACACGCACCCAACCATAACACGCACGTAGTTTTTAGAGGAGGAAAACAAGGGAAAAAATATTATAAACGAAACAGTGGATGTATGAGTTTTGTGGTTCATGCTGTGGCCACAGACATGTGATCTGACAGTGAGTTTGGAGTAGCCCAATGTAAAAATCCTGAGGATCCATGTGGATCCATGCTTTGTAACCACGTTTTTGCACCACTGTGGCTCCAGGCAACAGTGGGTGCGTGATTTTTTTGGTGCAAGATGTAGCCATGGACATGCTATGTGATCTGATGGTGAATTTGGGGTGACCCAGTGCAAAAATCCTGAGGATCCATGTGGATCCGTGCTTTGTAACCACGTTTTAAGTGGGGAGGGAAGGAAAAGCACTCAAGGGACAAGGAGCACACATGGGGTGTGTGGAGAAGGATGCTGCTAATAATGCAGAAGAGGCATATAAGGGGAGAAGGCGCCTCTCCTCTCCCGCTTTGCTCCTTTAAAGCAAGCAGGCTCTTCTTTTCTCCCTCCTCCCCGCTCATCCCCAGCTTAGTGAGCTGAAAAACTTTGCTGCTATGTAGCGAGCTGAGTGGGGAGGAGAGAGGGACAGAGAGCCTGCTTGCTTTAAAGGAACCAACCGGACAGGAGCCACTTACACTCGTGTAAGTAGCTCCTCTCCCGCTTTGCTCCTTTAAAGAAGCAGGCTCTTTGTCCCTCTCTCCTCCCCACTCAGCGGCTCTTCTCCCGCTTTGCTGTTTCAAAGCGAGCCACAGGGGAGGGAAGGAAGGGGAACCATGGATCCTCTGCTCACGACTGCAGCAGATCCCCCCGCCATCCGTAGGCATTCGCTCCATAACACGCACAGACATTTCCCCTTACTTTCTAGGAGGAAAAAAGTGAGTGTTATGGTGCAAAAAATACGGTACTTCCTAGCTGGCTACAAAGAGAAATTAGGAGCATAGGTCTTGCAAAGTATTCTTAGCATATGTATTTTTATTCTGTGGTTGATATGACCATGATGGTTACAACAAAGAAAAACAAAATCCCAATAATAACAACAAGAAAATGGTCGTCGTCATCATCCACCTTCCATAGCTCGATCACGCCTTTTATTTTCCCAGATTGAAAACTTAGTTGTCGAACTTTTTCTTGGCCACTGCAAGGAAAGGATGACGGAGTACGAGGAGCCTTTGGCCTGATCCAGCACCCAGGCTCTTACCTTCTTTGTGCCTTTTGCTCAGGATAACGAAAGACGACGTGGAAGAAGAGATGGAACAGAACCTGACGCAGGTGGACAGCATGCTGAGCAACCTTCGCAGCATGGCAGTGGACATGAGCAACGAAATCGACGTCCAGAGCAAGCAGGTGGACAGCATTAAGGAAAAGGTGAGCGATGCTCCCCCCCCCCCACCTCACAGGATGGGCCAGGGCAGACAACATAGGCAGTAGCGCATAACGTGATTTTTTTTAAATAAAAAGTTTAAAATTCCAAAATCTATACCCAAGATGCACAACTGGAAGACACCATGTTAGGGAGGGTTTGTATATGTACATATTTTGAGTGCACCTCTCTGTGGGAATGTTGTGGATGTAGGAGAGGATATATTGATTAAGTATATCTGAAATATACCTGAAGGAGCGTCTCCACCCCCATCGTTCTGCCAGGACACTGAGGTCCAGCGCCGAGGGCCTTCTGGTGGTTCCCTCACTGTGAGAAGCCAAGTTACAGGGAACCAGGCAGAGGGCCTTCTCGGTGGTGGCGCCAGCCCTGTAGAACGCCCTCCCACCGGATGTCAAGAAAATAAGCAGCTATCTTATTTTTAAAAGACATCTGAAGGCAGCCCTGTTTAGGGAAGCTTTTAATGTTTGATGTATTATGGTATTTTAATATTTTGTTGGAAGCCTCCCAGAGTGGCTGGTGAAGCCCAGCCAGATGGGTGGGGTATAAATAATAAATAATAAATTATTATTATTATTATTATTATTATTATTATTATTATTATTATTATTTATTATCCTTCCTCACTCATGCTTGTGAGTCAGTAGCAGAGTGCATTTCCCAGTATATTGCAGGAAGCTAGTTGGTAGATTCATTTGAATCTCTTTAGTTAAGCAATCCAGCCTGGCTTGTCCGGATTGGATTATTCCAGGTAAATTCCCCCTTTGTTCCCTCTTTCAAATAATAAAGACGCAACAGTCTTCTCTTAAGAATAACAAGAAGTTTACTTACATTCAGTTCACAGTGGGTTCCTTAAAGGCAGGCTTTAGCTTGGAGTTGCAGAAGAGAGAGTGAGTTCACCCCATATGGAGATGAGCCCATGCGCTGCTGGCTGAGAGCCAGCAGACAGCAAAAGACATCAGTATCAGAAGAAAGCAAGAAAAGAGAAGGCAAGATGGCTGTCTGACCGGCCCTTTTATGGGGTCTCCCAAGGTCACACCCACCTACCTGGTCACATGCAGGGGGAGGATGCTCCAGAGCAGGTGGGACAGGAAGTCCTCCTGGCTGGAGAAACACCCCCCTGTGTGTCCACAGGAAGTGTTGTACTTGACTGCTTATGTTACATCCCACTCTGACTATTTCTGGATCCACCAGCGGGAGGATCTGTGACTTTGCTTCCTTTGGAGAGATCGTTCTAGTTAATACCTTCATATGGAATCCTGTGTACCGTTTTGGTTGCCCCATAATTTTTTTTAAAATACACATGTTGTGGCAGTGTTAGTACAGGTGAGGGAAAACTCTTCGCACAACATGTGATTCCCTTAAGGCAGCCTTTGCCAGCCTGGAGCTCTCCACGTACTTTGGACTACAACTTCCATCAGGCTCAGCAGCCAGCATGATGGGAGGTGTAGTTTCAGCCATGCAGATAGCCAGGCCTGCTGCTTGAAACAGCCTCTGCCTCTGTTTTCTCACTTTCATTTTCTCTCCACAGGCCATCGCAAACGTGATTAGCATCAACGCAGCCAACAACCAGACTACCAAGATGCTGAAAAATGCCTGAGCCGCCCCGCCCACCGCCTTTTACCCTCCCCACCCCACCCCCAAAAGAAACGGCTTCATCCACCTGAATTGGTTTCAAATCAAGGCAGTTCCAAATCACGTTTCCCATTTTGAGACGCGTCCACTTCCTGAGTAAGCTTGCATGCGAGTAACTAGAAAAGGATGCTGGAAAGGCGAGAGCAGAGTGGATTGTAGGGAAATAGCGCCTTTGTACACACGAGGGACGCGATCCTCCTGGATCCATCTGCAGAATTGTTACACCTGTTTGCACAAGAGACTGTTTTCTGTACGTACCCAGGGACACTGAGCAAGACCACTTATTGGAAGGCTATGGCTGCTGTCCTAGTTGAAAGTAAGTCCTTTTGATCAATGTGGGAGTTGCTTCCTGCTAAACTTTCCCTCTCTCACGCACACACACGCGTGTGTGCGCGCGCGCGCGCACACACACACACACACACACACAGGATTGGGCTGCTCCCGTGCATCATTTTTCAATAAGCAAGGATTGGCACTCACTGGGTAAAAGCAGTGGTTCTCTATAAATGGGATGCAAATCTCCAGCCTGTTTAGTTAAGAGAGTTGTAACTTGAGAACTTAACAACACATTGCAAGGTTTAGGTGACATGTTGGATGGTGACGACGTAAAACAGAAGCGCAAGATGCCCTGAACAGGCTCAGCGGGTGATGCTGGTGAGATTATGGAGATGGCATCTCCTTGGTCTTGGCACCTAGGACTGGTCCAGAACAACGCCCACAATAATAAGTACAATTCATGATTTATTATGACAAATTCGGTTGGGGAAGGGTTGTAGCTTGGTGGTAGAGCATTTGCAAGCAGAAGACCCCGGGTTCAATGATATGACTTGGCGTAAGACAGCTCCCTGTGGCACCCCTTGATTCACAACAATGAGGACTAGGATCTTAGTTTATTTTTAGGGGAAGGGCCACAGATCAGGGGAAGGCCACCTGCTTTGTGTGCAGGAACTCCCAAGTTCTGTTCCCACTGGCAGAATCTCCAGGGAGGGTCGGGAGAAACTCATGTCCGTAGCTACACTGCTGCCAATCAGTGTAGACTATACTGAGCTAGATGGACCAACCAAGTGACTGGGTTTAAGGCTGCTTTCTTTGTTCCTGCTAACCTCAGAAGCCAGATATTTCTCTCCACGTTTGTGCATGCAGACCAAACCAAAACCAAGCTTTAACGGTGGGGTGAATGGCCGTGACAATCCCATCGTACGAGACTGTAAACAGAGCATCTTTATTAAATTCTGATTTCGGTTTAAGCCAGGCTTCTTCTTCTTCTTTTTTAAAGAGACACGATATAATTGGAGTTAATTTTTAAAAAATCAGTTTTGAGAAGCCCCACCTTTCCTAATGAAAATAAAAACCCGCATAGTTTTCGTTACACACCCTCCAACCGCACCAGATCTCCACCGACCCCTCGGTCCACCTACTCTGAGATCTCCTGGAAAATGCAGCTCGTATCGACCGGTGGTACCTAGCGCTCCTTGTATGTGAAATAAAATTAGACCAAAATGGCGAAGAGGTGATATCTTCCCCCCCCTGTAACTCGTTTGCCGTTATTAAAATCCAATAAAAAATATTGGAGGGGGGCAGGGGAGAAAGAAAGAAAGAAAGAAAGAAAGAAAGAAAGAAAGAAAGA
Source organism: Podarcis raffonei (assembly GCF_027172205.1). Taxonomy (NCBI): domain Eukaryota; kingdom Metazoa; phylum Chordata; class Lepidosauria; order Squamata; family Lacertidae; genus Podarcis; species Podarcis raffonei. The sequence goes on from NC_070609.1 coordinate 1,709,115, forward strand.
GGATGCTGGTCTCTTCTGATGTTCTTCCCTTGAGACCTTGCAGAGCTGCTGCCGGCCAGAGTCAAGCAACACCAGTACATCAAAAAGTGGATATACATTTCCAAAATATAAGCATCAGTCAAACTGGTGTCATCTAGCTGTTTTGGACTACATATTGGCTGGGGGCTGATTGGAGATGTAGTCAAAAACAGCTGGACGGCACCCTCTTGCCGCAAGGCCTGTTGTGGACAAAATAGTCTTGAGGCAGCCTCTTAGGCTTATACAGACATGCATGTGAATTTTGATATTCCCGTTTTGTTAACAGCCTTTAAAATTTGTGGCGTAAGTGGGGTGTCTTGTCTGTTTTTAAAAATGCAGGTTGATTTTTTTTTTTTAAAAAAAGGGGCAAATCTTTCTTTTAATTCATTTTATTCATTCACTTGTTTATGTCTCCGAACAACTTAATTTGCTCATTGCCATCCTGAAGGAAAGTTCCTAAGAATCGACAGGTTTGGTAATTCTTCCGCCCCAGAAAACAAGGCGATCGTCCTTCTCTCTCTTACTCCGGGGGAACCGAGGGATGGAACAGGTATTGGTGGTTGGGGGGAGGGACTTCCAAGTCTCTCCCCCCCCTTAAAGCTTTATTCTCATTTGTTCTTCTTCGGAGAAGCAGCTTCGAACAGGACAAACAACGTAAGCCCGACACCTGGGGGGAAAATAGCTCCACGTCACTTATCGAAAAATTTGGCAAGGCTCGAAGCATTGTTGGTTTCACGCCAGCCCTTTCTCCTGAAATTGCCATCCTTTGCTCCCCTTTATTTATGACATCTGCATGCTGCCCGATAACATAAGATCTCTGATATTCCGGTAAACATTAAAGCAACCATGATAAATCCAGGAAAATGTCACTGGCCAGTCATTTCGTGTCGTATGAAAAAAATGGGAAACAGAAGTTGGTTAAGGGACAGTCAATGGCTGCTCTTTAGCTATGCTGAACAGGAAGCAATAAAACACAATGGAACTGAAAGAAGGAAGCTTTTAATTAATGTTGTAGGGGGGTAGCTGCTGAAGGGATTGACGTGAGAAGAGACATTATATATTACTGCACAGAGGCGGTGGGGAAGGAGCTACTGGGTGATACAATGTCCAGTTTAATACCAGTTCCTGCTAACAGCCAAACAGGTTTTAGCATGGAAGCAACCCTCCAGAAACTGCTTGCTTTGCAAGAAAACCTTATTCCATGGGTAGGCAAACTAAGGTCCGGGGGCTGGATCTGGCCCAATTGCCTTCTAAATCCTGCCCCCGGACGGTCAGGGAATCAGCGTGTTTTCACATGAGTAGAATGTATCCTTTTATTTAAAATGCATCTCTGGGCTATTTGTAGGGCATAGGAACTCATTCACTCCCCCCCCCAATACAGTCCGGCCCCCCACAAGGTCTGAATGACAGTGGACCGGCCCCCTGCTGAAAAAGTTTGCTGACCCCTGCAGTTGGGTTTTGCTCAGATAATAAGGCTTTCTCTGATCAAGTTAGAACTGGGAATTGCTTGGCCGGGTTTTTGTTTTTAAAGGTTTGCTCAGTTGTTTTCTGAACTCTGTAAGAGCCAGCTAAAGGGTGTTTAAATGAGGTTTAAGGTGATACAATCTGTAACACGGAGCAGATTTTTTTGGCGTGTGTGAAAACAATGGCTGTGGAAAGGGATGTTCCAATGTGTAACTGAAGGTCTGGGCTGCATCAATAGGAGTATAGCATCTAGATCAAGGGAAGTAATAGTGCCACTGTATTCTGCTCTGGTCAGACCTCACCTGGAGTACTGTGTCCAGTTCTGGGCACCACAGTTCAAGGAGGACACTGACAAACTGGAACGTGTCCAGAGGAGGGCAACCAAAATGGTCAAAGGCCTGGAAACGATGCCTTATGAGGAACGGCTAAGGGAGCTGGGCATGTTTAGCCTGGAGAAGAGGAGGTCAAGGGGTGATATGATAGCCATGTTCAAATATATAAAAGGATGTCACATAGAGGAGGGAGAAAGGTTGTTTTCTGCTGCTCCAGAGAAGCGGACACGGAGCAATGGATCCAAACTACAAGAAAGAAGATTCCACCTAAACATTAGGAAGAACTTCCTGACAGTAAGAGCTGTTTGACAGTGGAATTTGCTGCCAAGGAGTGTGGTGGAGTCTCCTTCTTTGGAGGTCTTTAAGCAGAGGCTTGACAACCATATGTCAGGAGTGCTCTGATGGTGTTTCCTGCTTGGCAGGGGGTTGGACTCGATGGCCCTTGTGGTCTCTTCCAACTCTAGGATTCTATGGTTCCTTCCTGCTTGTTGCAGCCCTGGGTACCAAATATAATGTCTAAGTCTATGGAGATGTCATTTTGAAAGCTGACTTCTGGATTCTAACCTGGGTGGGGTGGGATGGTGGCGGTGGCATGGAAATCAGAAACTTGTGCATTGCATTCCTTCCCAATGAATCCCTCCGAATAAAGTCAACCAAGGGTTATCCAAACCAGTGTCTCTGTCTGTGTGTGAGCCTGTAGCTCCGTTCGTCCAAGAGGAAGGGGCAATGAATTGCTGGCCCCCAAACCCACCAAGGAACGGGACAGAATAGCCGCAAAAAGTTTCGGAAGATTTCTCTCACCGTTCTCATTCTCAGGCCAAAGAAAGGCACAATCTGCTCCCTGAGTTTGGCTGCAGTTTGAAAAGGAAATATTTATGGACAGGAAAAAAAAACAACACAATCCCATCTGCTCTCACGTTGTTTTGTTTCGTTTCTCCATTTTGTCTCACCGCAACAAGAAGCAGGAAGGCTTCTATTTTTGACAGCAAGAGTGAAAGAGAGAATTGTTCGTTGTGGTGTTTCATCTGTGTTCTGAATTTGCTATACATACTGAACTTCAGGTCGTTTCATAGGCCACAGACCCCAAATTCCAAACACAAACGATCTGTTTCCACGCAAGCGAGGGGAAAGATTCCATTTAAAAAAAAAAAAACCAACACAGATTTCTTTTTCTAAATAACCCAACACAACCCATTATAACAGTAACTATATTTTTAGTTAAATAATAAAATAAATACGTAAAGGAGGATAGCAGCTCTGAACAATTATGAAAAATCTGGAAATGAATGAAGAGCGGAGGTATGGCTTACCAAAGACACTGAGGATCATGGTTCCACGGTACATCATGGCGTCGATGGTGCCTCCTTTGAGATGCACAGGCAGCCCGTTGTCCTCCTGGGGAGAGGCAAGGAGTTAGCCCCATTTCACTGGAGGGGACACCAAAGGTCATCTAGTCACCTGCCCTCCCCCCAGTCCACTTCGAGATGTGTGCATCATGCTCAGTGGGTGCACTGGGGGCTGTTCTCTCTGGATGAGCAACTTCAAGGCAACCCTCTTTGAACTTTGCGTTGGTGGGGGTTGGGCTGCATGACCCCTGGGACCCCCTGCAACACCACAACCAGTGCTGGATTTACGTATAGGCTGAACAAGCTCTAGCTTAGGGCCCCGCTCCCTTGGGGGCCCCCAAAAAATTAAAGGAAAAAAACACCTGGATGTACATTTCTAAAAAAACAAATAAAAGAAAACCTACATACAGCAACCGTGTTTTGTAGGCTCCTATGATGTAAGTCATGGCCCCCGCCTGCTCGCCTGCTCCCTAAAATATCCCTGGTTTGCTCCTTTCTATATATTCCCACTACTGACTATATATATGGCCACCTCATGAGAAGAGAAGACTCCCTGGAAAAGACCCTGATGTTGGGAAAGATGGAGGGCCCAAGGAGAAGGGGACGACAGAGGACAAGATGGTGGGACAGTGTTCTTGAAGCTACCAGCATGAGTTTGACCAAACTGCAGGAGGCAGTGGAAGACAGGAGGGCCTGGCGTGCTCTGGTCCAGGGGGTCACAAAGAGTCGGACACCACTAAACGACTAAACACATATATAGGGTGCCGACATTCTGCATGGACTGGTTGCAGGGCAACATGTGCAAAGGGCTTGAGATACCTATGATAGGGTTACCAGATGTCCCCAGTTCCTGGGGACAGTCCCCCGATTTGCAAATCTGTCCCTGGGGAAAGTGGCAGCAGCAGCCTCAGCAGCCTAGAGCCAGCCTGGTAGCACAGTTGGTTCTGGCTGGCTTCAGGAGCTGTTCGCTGCCATGGCACCCGCCATTTTTCCTGCACCATGGCAGCCAGCAGCTCCTGAAGCCAGGCAGAGCCAACTGCGCTACCAGACTGGCCCCTCCTGGGCAACGGCCGTCTGCCCGTGACCCCTGAGCCTCCCCTGATCTGTCAAAACAAAGGGAGAAGGAGATTGGGGAAGGCTCGGGAGTCACGGGTGCGGGGCGCGCCGTTGCCCAGTCTCTGCGCATTTACGTTTCACAGGGTGCGAAAGAAGGGCTTTGCACCTTTATACAATATGCATGTGTGCTTGGGCCCAGGATCCAAAATGGTCAAAGGCCTGGAAACGATGCCTTATGAGGAACGGCTAAGGGAGCTGGGCATGTTTAGCCTGGAGAAGAGGAGGTTAAGGGGTGATATGATAGCCATGTTCAAATATATAAAAGGATGTCACATAGAGGAGGGAGAAAGGTTGTTTTCTGCTGCTCCAGAGAAGCGGACACGGAGCAATGGATCCAAACTGCAGGAAAGAAGATTCCACCTAAACATTAGGAAGAACTTCCTGACAGTAAGAGCTGTTCGACATTTGCTGCCAAGGAGTGTGGTGGAGTCTCCTTCTTTGGAGGTCTTTAAGCAGAGGCTTGACAACCATATGTCAGGAGTGTTCTGATGGTGTTTCCTGCTTGGCAGGGGGTTGGACTCGATGGCCCTTGTGGTCTCTTCCAACTCTAGGATTCTATGATTCTATGATCTTTTGCCTCACCATCCCCAGTACTGACTCCCTGTTGCTACTCAGCTTCAAAAAAGGGGGGGGGGAAGTGTCCCCGGATTCATTGAAAAAAATATGGTAACCATAAGCTATGAGGTCCACAATTTACCATACAGCAGGGGTGGCCAACTCCCAAGAGACTGCGATCTACTCACAGAGTTAAAAACCGGCAGTGATCTACCCCCTTTTGGGGGGTTCAGGTCAAAGTTGCTGAGCTTTTATTAGGAAGGAAAACCCTGTTTTTTGGGATTCCGGCCTTTTTTTAGGGAGGAGGGACGCCCCGTTTTGGGGGGTGCAGGGCAAAGTGGTTGAGCTACTTTGGGGGGAGCCAGTGATCTACCCGTGATCTACCACAGACGTTCAGTGATCTACCAGTAGATCACGATCTACCTGTTGGGCGTGCCTGCCATATAGCATATATTCAACACAAAAAACAGTGGAAATTTGTTGTTGATGAAGGACAGCTGGACATAGAAAGGGCCCCATTGCCTTCAGGAGCTGAGGGCCACATCAAACCTCAATCCGGCCCTGGCCCTAACTATAGGTTTCTGTGACCTGGCCCTCCAAAGTCTCCTCTGTCTCATCAGATGACAAGGTGAAGTATAAATTTGTTACTATCATCATCATCATCAGTTTGGGGAGGATTTCTGGGGGTGTTCTTCAATATGACGTTGGAAAACTTACAAACCTGCTATCAGTATGATATTACTTCCTTTATTTTGACCAAAGGAAACAATGATTATGACCCCTGTTGCTGGAAATGTAATTGGAAGGGAGCTTTAGAGTTTGATTTCATTTGGTATGTATTGGGAAATTTTTTTTATGTCTGATGTTTTACATTTTTTAAAAAAATATACTTCTATTTTGCTTTAAACAAATACAGATAAATACAAACAACCAAAATTACAAAAGAAAAATCCTTAATAATAATAATAATGGAAAAAGCTAAAAAAAACTACAAAAAATATCAAAGTACATGGCGTAGAACATAAGCTGTTATGGGAAAGAAAAAAGAAAAAGGAAAAAGGAAAGAAGGAAGAGGAAAAGAAAAGGGAAAAGGGAAAAAAGGGAAAAAAGAAAAAAAGAGGAAAATGAGCCAAAACACAAGAAGGCTATTTTTATAGAGGCTGTAAGCTGCTCAGAATAGCTGGGGAAACTGAGCCAGACGGGCAGGGTATAAATAATAAAATGATCATTGAAGGAGAACTACATGAAGGAGAACTACATGAAGATGATGTATAGATGGTACACAACACCCATGCAGTTAGGGAAAATGTACAAAACTAGTTCAAATATATGTTGGAAGTGTAAGGAAAAGGAGGGGACATTTTATCATATGTGGTGGGATTGTAAGGTAATTAAAAAATTTTGGGAAATGATATACAACGAATTGAAGAAAATGTTCCATTTAACATTTGTTAAAAAACCTGAAGCATTTATGTTGGGGATTGTAGGGAAAGATCTGCCAAAAAAGCTGAAAAACATCTTCATGTTTGCGACAACGGCCGCGAGAGTTTTAATAGCACAAGGATGGAGGACTGAAGAAACCCCAACTAAAGAATCATGGCAAGAAAAATTGACGGACTATGCAGAACTGGCAAAACTGACATATAAGCTACGGGACAAGGATAACTGTGACTTTAAAGATGAATGGGAACATTTTACAAAGTATTTAAAGATGCAACAAAGTGAATTGGACTCCTTGGCAGGTTTTGAATAAACACTCACAAACTTTTTATTGATAATAACCAGTTAGACAAATTAAGGATTTATACAACTTTGTAACCTGCAGAAAACAGCATTCTTAGAGAAATCAAAGACTGGAACGGAGGGAAGTCAGGGGGGTGGGGGGGTTGTGGGGGGGGAGGAAAAATGGGGGGGAGATAAGGATGATATGTTTCTGGATAATATGTTTCGCTTTAATTTTGAATAAAGAAATTAAGATAATGATAATAAAATGATCATCATCATTATCATCATCAAAGTAATCATGGAAGGGATCCCAAGGGTCCTCTAGTCCACCCCCCCTGCGATGCAGGAATCTCAGCTCAAGCATCCATGGCAGATGGACACCCAACCTCTGCTTAAAAACCTCCAAGGAAGGAAAGGCCACCACCGCTCTATTCAGAGAGAGAACCATCCTTTGAAAAGTAGGACACCTGTGACCAGCCTAGACCCTTCTTCTTTTCCCCTCCCTCTTCTCTCTCTTTCCCCCTCCCTCCCTCCTGCCATGTCTGGGTAAGCAAAACCGTTGCTTGCATAAACAGCTGCTGTCTGGACGCAGCCAAATCTCTCACCTGGAAGAGCTTCTGGTATTCTGGGACCTTGTTCTTCAATGTCCGAGGGGCGGAGGTGGAGAGGAACCGGAGAGAACTGATACGGGAAGCCTAGTGAAGAGAGGAAACAGGGAACAAAAAAAGCAGAATCACATTAGGAAGTCCCATCTCTTCCCAAGGAGCCATGGATAACCCTTTCCTTCACGAATTTGTCATCTCCAGGCTTGACTACTGTAATTCGCCCTTGAAACTGTCCCAGAAACTCCAGCGGGTGCAGAATGCCGCGGCGAGACTCCTCACAGGGTCCTTGCCGCAGGATCACATTCATCCCGGTGGAATACAGGGCCAGGTTTAAGGTGCTGGTTTTGACCTTTAAAGCCCTATGCGGCCTAGGACCCTCGTATCTAGGGGACTGCCTCTCCTGGTATGTCCCACGGAATAAACAGCAACACTCTAGAGGTCCTGGGCCCTAAGGAAGTAAAATTAGCCTCAACCAGAGCCAGGGCCTTTTCAGCACTGGCCCCGGCCTGGTGGAACACTCTGTCTCATGACAGAGCATGTGGTCTGGGCACCACAGTTCAAGAAGGACACTGACAAACTGGAACGTGTCCAGAGGAGGGCAACCAAAATGGTCAAAGGCCTGGAAACGATGCCTTATGAGGAACGGCTAAGGGAGCTGGGCATGTTTAGCCTGGAGAAGAGGAGGTTAAGGGGTGATATGATAGCCATGTTCAAATATATAAAAGGATGTCACATAGAGGAGGGAGAAAGGTTGTTTTCTGCTGCTCCAGAGAAGCAGACACGGAGCAATGGATCCAAACTACAAGAAGATTCCACCTAAACATTAGGAAGAACTTCCTGACAGTAAGAGCTGTTTGACAGTGGAATTTGCTGCCAAGGAGTGTGGTGGAGTCTCCTTCTTTGGAGGTCTTTAAGCAGAGGCTTGACAACCATATGTCAGGAGTGCTCTGATGGTGTTTCCTGCTTGGCAGGGGGTTGGACTCCATGGCCCTTGTGGTCTCTTCCAACTCTATGATTCTATGAGACCAGGGCCCTGCAGGATCTGATTTCTTTCTGCAGGACCTGTAAGACAGAGTTGTTCCGCCTGGCCTTTGGCTTGGAATCAACTTGATCCCCTCCACCTCTTTCCTTTTCCCTTTCTCCTTCTGTGATGGAACTCTTATTTGGGGACTTCCCTGGTTTTTTCTACCAGTCTGGATAGTTGGCCTTGGTGAAGATTTGACATTTTCATCCCCAAAAAGTTTTTGATTTGAATTTCTACTCAAATAAGGCTGCATCTTAATGTTGCATTTTAATCTTGTTTTTAAGTTTTATTTTAATCAATTGTATTGCTATCTGGTGTTAGCCACCCTGAGCCCGGTCTTGGCTGGGGAGGGCGGGGTATTATTTATTTATTTATTTATTTAAATTATTATTATTATTATTATTATTATTATTAGGCACAGGGGATGTATGGATAATTGCAGCCCACCTCGTAGGGTTGTTGTGAAGGCAAACCAGCTTAATGTTTGCAAAAGTTTGCCATTAAATCTCTTAAGTTTGCTGCATGTAAATTCTAGTTCACTGTAAACTCAGGTACACGGATTGTATTTCGCCAGCTGCAGTTACAGCCGTCATTGGAGCTTCTGCTTTCTCCGGAAGCTGAGATGTAAAAGCACTCGGGGCTTTGTCCCTGGGGGCCCAAAAAGCACAAGTGAAACCTGGGTCCAGTGACATGCAGAACAGTCGCCACCTGTCCCCCCCCTTCCCCACCCCACTCCAGACCAGCCGGGTGCCCTCCAGATGTTTTCGACTACAAAACCCACCAGCCATGAACATAAGAGAATAAGGAGAGCCTGCTGGTTGCGGCAAGTGGCCCATCTAGTCCAGCATCTTCCCACAGTAGCCAACAAGACGCCTGTGGGGAACCAGGATCGGAGCACAAGAGCTGTCGGATGGGAAACACAAGAGCAATCAAGTACAACATTCCCAGAGTGAACATGTTTGCACATGGGGAGGAATGTTTGTCCAGCCAGCAGGTCAACTTCCTGTTTCCTTCTGGGCTGGGACAGACTTCCTCTGCATGGGACTAGAAGTGGGTGTGGCCTCACCTGTGCAGGTAACAACAAAAGCACAGGGCCGGGCAGCCATCTCTCTCTTTGACAACATGCATTGAAGAAGCAACATCTGCTTAGCCAAAGATGCTCTCTTGGCCTCCAGCCAAGAGAGGACAAAGGGACTGTCTCCTTATGAGAGAGTTTTCAGGTGTGTGTTACTTTTCTAAACTAAGTCTGCCTTCTGGGATCCTATTGTGAACAGAATGATGTGTGAGTAAACTCTTTTTATACTTTTATAGAAGACTGTGTCGTGTCTTATCTTTTATGAGGGAATAAGGGGGAAATACCAGAACAGTTATTATAGAGGCTTTAGTGAGCCTGAGCCAACGCATCCGCTGCGAGTTTAAAAAGGGGAATGTTACTCTGCTAAATTGTGGAACTTGTTAAGACAAGTTGGAAAAGGATATAATCAAACAATCTATCCTCTCCTGCATCCTGAACATTCCCACAAGAGTGACTCTCCCCTCCTGTGGCACACATCCTTAGCCCTCTCTTCCTCCATGAATTTGCCCCATCCTCTTTTAAAGCCACCCTAATTGGTTTGCATCATTGTGGCCCTGTAGCAGGGAGTTCCACAGTTTAACCATGTGCAGTGTGAAGAAGGACTTGTGATGGCCTGGGACTCGGGCTCGGGCTCAGAACCAGAGGGGACTCAGTCTGCACGGGATCCTTTGCCTCAGGCATCATCTGAACCAAGTCTGGGGCTTGATCCTGAAGAGTCCTGTCTGCACAGGTTCCCCTGCAGCAAACACCAGCTGGGCCGAGTCAGGGGCTCCAGATGCGGGGATTCCCTCGTTGCCTCCAGCTGGGCCATCACTTACAGCTGCTCCACTACCGGTTGAGTCAGGGGAGGCTGAGGTGACCTCTGGTACACAGGACGAGACCCTCCCTGCCCACAGACTGTCTCGCCAGAGTGGTGCATGCTCTAGTTATCTCTCACATGGACTACTGCAATGCGCTCTACGTGGGGCTACCTTTGAAGGTGACCCGGAAACTGCAATTAATCCAGAATGCGGCAGCTGGACTGGTGACTGGGAGCGGCCGCTGGGACCACATAACACCGGTCTTGAAAGACCTACATTGCACATTTCCAAGCACAACTCAAAGCGTTGGTGCTGACCTTGAAAGCCCTAAATGGCCTCAAAGGCCCAGAATACCTGAAGGAGCGTCTCCACCCCCATCGTTCAGCCCGGGCACTGAGGTCCAGCTCCGAGGGCCTTCTGGTGGTTCCCTCACTGTGAGAAGCCAAGTTACAGGGAACCAGGCAGAGGGCCTTCTCGGTAGTGGCACCCGCCTTGTGGAACGCCCTCCAGGTCAAAGAGAAAAACAACTACCAGACTTTTAGAAGACATCTGAAGGCAGCCCTGTTTAGGGAATCTTTTAATGTTTGATGGACTACTGTATTTTAATATTGTGCTGGAAGCCGCCCAGAGCGGCTGGGGAAACCCAGCAAGATGGGCGTCGTATAAATAAATTCTTTTTCTTATTCTTATTATTAATACTACTACATTTTGGGCTCGTTTCTCCCCTCTTTCCCCAAAACAAGGTAATGTGGGGCCTGCAGGCTCTTGCGCCCCACTTGGTAGGAAATGTTGGACCGCCCTGATTTAGAAGGTACCCGGTTGGCAAAGGCAGGCCTAAGCTTAAACCTAGGCTTACTCCAGCTCCTCCTAAAGCATCAGTTTTTCAAAAGGTAAAGTACTTCTCCCATGGAAGCAGCAGGTTGGGGGGTGGCAGATGGAATAAGTAGCTAAGGCTGATCTCTGTTCTGTGTCTGTTTCACAGAAATCTTATGAAATAAATGAAATGAATAGCCCTGCCAGGAAGGACTCGAAATAATCCACTCGGCTATGAAGTTCAACTGGGTGACCTTGGGCCAGAAACTGCCTCTCAACCTGACCTCTATCTCAGGGTTCTTGTGGGGATTCATTGAGGAGAAAGAGGTTGAATATAAATGCAATCGATAAATAAATTGATGTAACTAAACTGGTGAGTCACTCTCCTCCGAAAGCTGTTGCGAACTTCCCAGTGACGGACAGGAAGAGCAGAACACCATGATATATAGGAAAAGGGAATTAAAAGTGCTTTATGGAAGAATTGATGCCTTTTTCAGAGTATCCAAAGAAATATTATATTATATTTGATGAGCTCACGAGCAGGATTGGAGTTCTGAGCGCCAGGAGCAACGAGATTATAATATTGCGGTTTGATAGATTTAATAGACAGAAGTTAGGGTTCAGCCGAAGGAGAGGAGCGACAACTCTGTGGAGAACGGGGCGGAAAGTCAACAAAAATAAGAGACGAATTTGCATTTTGACTGTAGAGGTTTAAAAACGTCGAAACTTATATAAAAAAAAGTTGAAACTTAATAAAATATAATTGGGGGGGGGGGGAGATATAGGAGCAGGGAAAGGGTGGAATATAATCATGCCTGTTTTTTACCCCATGCATCTGACCTAGTAGGCTGTATCACACACAGAACTTTCTGCTTCAACATATATATCTTTTTAAGGGGACTCTGCAACAAACTGGCAAGGCTATCCCCCTTGTTATGGAAAAATCTAGGGGCGAGGCTGCTCAGTCCCCCAGAAGGTCAGGCAGAGCCCGTGGGTCCCTGCGGAATAGAGGAAGGAGTGCAGCCACCAACCGGAGCAAATAGCTGTAGACCAAAGTTTATTGCGCAACAGGTTCAAAGAGGAATTTTGAACCCCGCGGATGGGGTGGCAAGGACTTTTAAAACTTCCCACCATATCCCAGAATACAGTTCGTACAGCATCATTGCTACATCACTGACATGTCACAAAAGGGGAGGGGTAGACAGGGGTTGGGACGCGGGTGGCACTGTGGGTTAAACCACAGAGCCTAGGACTTGCCGATAAGAAGGTCGGTGGTTCGAATCCTCACGATGGGGTGAGCTCCCGTTGCTCGGTCCCTGCTCCTGCCAACCTAGCAGTTCAAAAGCACGTCAAGTGCAAGTAGATAAATAGGTACCACTCCGGCGGGAAGGTAAACAGCGTTTCCGTGCGCTGCTCTGGTTTTGCCAGAAGTGGCTTAGTCATGCTGGCCACATGACCCGGAAGCTGTCTGCAGACAAACGCTGGCTCCCTCGGCCTATAGGGCAAGATGAGCACGCAACCCCAGAGTCGTCTGCGACTGGACCCAATGGTCAGGGGTCCTTTTACCTTTAGACAGGGGTTCCACTAGTTTAACCCTGGCAGACATGTCCAGACAAGTCCTTGGTCCAAGATTAGCATAAGCAGACATGGCAGGGCAAGACCCAGGTATAAGATGAGCATAGGCAAACACCTCTGAAGTCCCACCACCCAAAGTGCAATAGAACTTCCTTTGCATGTCTGGACCCCTTGGCAAGTCTGGGGATGGGATTAGGCTTTCCTTGGCCAACAATCAGCTCAGCAATCGTCACCTCTGGGAACTTCCTGGAGTCCTTTTTCAAGGAGAAAATAGCTTTGGAATGTAGGAAACTGTCAAGTTGAAAGGATACATTCAGGCATAATATTTGTAACATTTAACAACTTTAAAGATGTCCCCCCCCCTAATTTCTGTAACACCCTGAAACTGTGTTTCACCTGTTTGGGCCTCGCCAGTGTTTTTCAACACCCGCAAAAAGCCAGTAGCTTATGAGTTAGGAGCAAGGAAGCTATAGGGCACACAAACACCCCAGGGTTAGTGACCTGCTTTTAGCAAGCAGCCGTGCAGAGACAGAGGAGGAGTCTTTACCAGAAGGGATTTCATGCTCTTGACGGTGGTCCTTGCTGCCTCCTTCCTGATCTCTCTCCTTCCCTTCCTTCTCTCTGCCTGTGTCTATGCTGACCTCCAGCTGGGCCTTACAAGGGCATTGCCTCCCTGCCAGGGCGGAGGGGAGGGGGGGCTGCCCTTGTTTTCCTTGACCGCCTGCCAGAAGTAAGGGCAGCTGGCGAGTTCAAACTTCGGACTGGAATGCGGAGGCTGGAGGGACATTTCAGAGGGCCTGCAGTGGAGAAGGGGCAGCAGCAGCTGTCTTTAAATGGGACGGTATTCCGGGATCAGGTTATGATGCACAGCATTGCACAGAGAAAGCAAACAGGAAAAAGTTTTCCTCCTTCCCTAGTAGCCCTGGAGCTTTTGGGCATCCAATGAAGCTGTGCGTTGTGAGTTTTGGGACCAGTACCAGATTTACAAACAGTATAAGCTAAACAAGTTCTAGCTTAGGGCTCCACTCTCATCGTAAAGGGACCCCTGACCATTAGGTCCAGTCGTGGCCGACTCTGGGGTTGCGGCGCTCATCTCGCTTTACTGGCCGAGGGAGCCGGCATACAGCTTCCGGGTCATGTGTCCAGCATGACTAAGCTGCTTCTGGTGAACCAGAGCAGCGCATGGAAACACCGTTTACCTTCCCGCCGGAGCGGTACCTATTTATCTACTTGCACTTGGACGTGCTTTCGAACTGCTAGGTTGGCAGGACCAGGGACTGCGCAACGGGAGCTCACCCTGTCGCGGGGATTCGAACCGCCGACCTTCTGATCGGCAAGTCCTAGGCTCAGTGGTTTCACCCACAGTGCCACCCGTGTCCCACACTCTCTTGGAGGTCCCCCCCAAAAAATAAAGGGGGGAAAAGTGGATGTACAGTGGTACCTCGGGTTACAGACGCTTCAGGTTACAGATTCCACTAACCAGAAATTGTACCTTGGGTTAAGAACTTTGCTTCAGGATAAGAATAGAAATTGTGCGGCGGTGGCGCGACGGCAGCAGGAGGTCCCATTAGCTAAAGTGGTACCTCAGGTTAAGAACAGTTTCAGGTTAAGAACAGACCTCCGGAACGAATTAAGTTCTTAACCCGAGGTACCACTGTACATTTCCAAAATATAATATAAAAAAGAGATAAAATAAAACCTACATCCAGCAACAGTGTTTTGTGTTGTGTAGGTTCCTATGATGTACCGTATTTTTTCCTCTATAAGACTCACTTTTTCCCTCCTAAAAAGTAAGGGGAAATGTGTGTGCGTCTTATGGAGCGAATGCAGGCTGCGCAGCTATCCCAGAAGCCAGAACAGCAAGAGGGATTGCTGCTTTCACTGCGCAGCGATCCCTCTTGCTGTTCTGGCTTCTGAGATTCAGAATTTTTCTTCTTCTTGTTTTCTTCCACCAAAAACTAGTTGCTTCTTGTGGTCTGGTGCGTCTTATAGAGCGAAAAATATGGTAAGTCATGGGCCCCGCCTGCTAGCCTGCTCCCTTAAAACATCACTGGTTTGCTCCTTTCTATATACAGGGTGCCCACATTCTGCATGGACTGGTTGCAGGGCAACATGTGCAAATGGACTGAGATACCTATGAGGTCCATAAATTACCATCTAGCCAGATAGGACAGCTGGACGTATAAAGGGCCCCATTACCTTCAGTAGTTTGGGGCCTCATCAGACCTAAATCTGGCCATGAATGGGTCCTTATTCTGGGATCAGGTTTTCCACGGCAAAGCACAATAAAACCAGACAGTTTCCCTCCCTCTCTCGTAGCCCTTGGGATTTTGGGGCATCCTATGAAGATGGAACATTGGGAGGTTCAGGACAGCTAAAAGAAAGCCCTTCTTCACCCACAGCTTATTTAAACTGTGGAACTCACCCCCACAGGAGTGAGCACCCCCCCTTCTAGATTTTTGCATAGCCTCACACTAAACGGTGATCCATAGGGTTTAGGTGAACTGCCTTTGATGGCTGGTGGCTACTAGGCCTGGTGCTCTTCTAACACCAAAATACCCATTGTCTTTAGAAATTAGCTTTCGTGCAGAAAGTAAAGGAACAAGGGCAACCCCACCCACCCCACTTAGAACATAGAAAACTGCCTTATACCAAGTCAGAACATTTGTCCATGTCTTCTTTTCCTTCTTTGGCGATCCCTCGTAGCCGCATAAGATTGTCTTCCATAAACACGGCCTTAACAGTGAGTCCGTAAGTGACTGTGGAGGCGAATTCTGGATCCACACGTCCTTCCACAGTGGGGACATTGGTTCCCAGGCAGGAGTTGATCACGGTGTGGATTTGCCAAGTGTGCCTTCCTCTTAGCACGCTTCTCCCTTGCGTCCTGAGTTCGAGTGTCTTAAAAGCCCACGACACCTTTGGTCAAGGCTGTTCTCCAACTGGAGCACTCACAGACCAGTGTTTCCCAGTTGTCAGTGTTTATACTACATTTTTAAAGATTTGCCTTGAGAGAGTCTTTAAACCTCTTTTGTTGACCACCAGCATTACGCTTTCCCTTTTTAAGTTTGGAATAGAGTAGATGCTTTGGAAGACGATCATCAGGCATCCGCACAACACGACCAGTCCAACGAAGTTGATGTTGAAGAATCACCGCTTCAACACTGGTGATCTCCTTGATAAAAGAGTTCTGTGAAACCCTAAAGTCTGCACTTGCCTACAGCAGCCCAAGTTGGTCTGATCAAAGCAATCGTTCTGCAATCTGCGACTCCACGAGGAGCTGAATCTTTACTTCTCAGTCGTCGCACAGGGAAGCGAAACCAGCCCCGTCCTTCTACTTTTAAACACCAGATTGGTGTCTGGCTCCCGTACTGAAAGGACGACATCGTATCAGGGCATGTGCATTGCTGCTGTGCAACCCCAGGCTGGGACAGCTTAGGTAGCTGGTTTATACAAAGTCAGGTCATTGATGCACCTGAGCTCAGGCAGAGGCCCTGATGGGTTTTTTCCCTAGCCTAATTTAGGGATACTGGAACTGAGGCTTGCGCTCTGTGGCTGAGCTATGACTCCTTAGGACTAAGAACAATCTAGCCAATGTTTTTGTCATCAGACATTGGGATTACCGAACCCTACTTGAGGGTTTCTATACCTGGGGTTGCACGTTGACAGAGCGACTGGTTTCCTCTCCTCGCTGTTTTCCCCCTCCGTCCTTCATCAGCTCTGCTTTGCTTGCAGGTATGATGGCAGCCAATTCAGTCGCTCTTGGTTTCTTCTGCATGAGTTTTTTCTGGTTGCTGGTTCGTCCCGAAGATCCCTGGAGGCAGCAGCAGGCCAAGGTGGAGAACTCTAGGTAGGTAGAACCTCATGCAAGGGTGAGAGAGGATGGGCAGAAAGTGGGACGGGATGAATTTGTGGACTCTCAGTCTCTGCATGTTGTCTTTGTCCATGGAGTTTTCTTGGCAAGGTTACTGGAGTGGCTTGCCGGTTCCTGCTCCAATTAAAAGACACCTGCTTCTTGGGAGAAAAGCAATGACAAACCTAGACAGCATCTTAAAAAGCAGAGACATCACCTTGCCAACAAAGGACTGTATAGTTCAAGCCATGGTTTTCCCAGTAGTGATGTATGGAAGTGAGAGCTGGACCACAAAGACGGCTGATCGCTGAAGAATGGATGCTTTTGAATTCTGGTGCTGGAGGAAACTCTTGAGAGTCCCATGGACTGCAAGAAGATCAAACCTCTCCATTCTGAAGGAAATCAGCCCTGAGTGCTCACTGGAAGGACAGATCCTGAAGCTGAGGCTCCAAGACTTTGGCCACCTCATGAGAAGAGAAGACTCCCTGGAAAAGACCCTGATGTTGGGAAAGATGGAGGGCACAAGGAGAAGGGGACGACGGAGGACGAGATGGTGGGACAGTGTTCTTGAAGCGACCAGCATGAGTTTGACCAAACTGCGGGAGGCAGTGGAAGACAGGAGGGCCTGGAGTGCTCTGGTCCAGGGGGTCACGAAGAGGCGGACATGACTAAACTACAACAACAGTCTCTGCATTACAGGTGGGGATGGACGGAGAATTTCGGTTTGCGTTTTAATACAAAACCTGATTCACGCTTCCCAAAACAACATGCAAACTGGAACACAGCTGTCATGAGAATTCTGTGCTTTTCTGAATTTTGCAATACAGTTCTCCAAGCAAAACTGTGTATTAAAGCACACATAAAACTGTACTCTTTTCAGCACCTGATAAAAGCATTTTTGTTTAGACAAGCCTACGCAGAGATGTAGAATGATGACGTGTTTTCATCTGTTTTTAGTTGATTGTTGGTTTTAATTAGGGACGCGGGTGGCGCTGTGGCTTAAACCACAGAGCCTAGGACTTGCCGATCAGAAGGTTGGCGGTTCGAATCCCCGCAATGGGATGAGTTCCCGTTGCTCGGTTCCTGCTCCTGCCAACCTAGCAGTTCGAAAGCACGTCAAAGTGCAAGTAGATAAATAGGCACCACTCTGGCGGGAAGGTAAACGGCGTTTCCATGCGCTGCTCTGGTTTGCCAGAAGCGGCTTAGTCCTGCTGGCCCCATGACCTGGAAGCTGTACGCCAGATCCCTCGGCCAGTAAAGCGAGATGAGCACCGCAACCCCAGAGTCGGTCACAACTGGACCTAATGGTCAGGGGTCCCTTTACCTTTACCTGGTTTTAATTATTTTTTTAATGTTTTAAATAGTGGTTTTTATTTTACTGATAGTTGTATTGTTTTGCTCTTTTTGTAAACTGCTTTGAGGTTTTCTTTTGTTTTCTACACAATCAAGTAGTATATACTGTATTTTTCTGTATATAAGACTAGGTTTTCTTTTTACTAAAATATTATGTTAAAAAAGGGGGGTAGTCTTATAAAGGGGGGCAATCTCCCCCCATTTTCTAATCTCCAAAATAGGGGACATCTTATACATGGGGGCGTGTTATAAATGGAAAAATACTGTAAATGTTATGAAATAAAAATAAGGTAGATGAATATGTTAGGTGAAATTGCTTGCAAAAATGTGTATTTAATGAGGAATTTACCTTAAAATTTTTCACGAGGACTTTTTTTATATATATACTAAAAGTGAAAGTTTTTACTAAAAGAAAAGGTTGGTTGGAAGTCACCCTGGGCTAGATAAAGAGACTAACAAATTCAATAAATAAAACCGCAAACTGGTAAATAAGTGTTAGGAACTGATCTTTTTTTAAAAAAATTAATTAATTATATTTTATTGAAAAATGTCAGTGGACAAATAAAGAGAAAGAAAGGTGCATGAAACTGTAATACCATATACAGGTATATAAGTAAGGTGATTATTCCAATGAGTATACAATTATTAACAATATTTTTTAATAAATGCATTCTAAGTATTATTGCATTTATCCATAAACAATCTGGATCTAAAAGCAACCTGTTCATCTTCTATCCCTTGATCAAAGGGGGGCGGGGTGTCATAGTATTATCTTTCCAGTGAATCGGTACCAGTTTTTTGGTGGAAGTGAGGATACGAAGAATGAGCTGATCTTTTTAAAAATAAATAAATAAATATATTTTTCCCAACCACCAAAACACAAACAGTGAAACGCCCAAGGCGGCTGATACATTGGGTATACATATTCAACAATATACATATTCAATAATAACATATTCAAATCAACCATATGTACACTTCTGTAGACCTTAACACTCCTCCTTCCACAAGGTTTCTTTAACTTTTAACAGTTTAATTGCCCCAAATTGTTCAAACCTACCCAAATCATTCAATATCTTCTCAAACCAATCCTCCTCTTTCTCACTGACCTTAAACCCTTTCATTTGAGAATGAGCTGATCTGAAGACTTTTGAAAGACGGAGAAACTGGGAGACTTCTCTTTCTCTGACTGCAGGTCCTGTCCTTGGCGCTGCATGAGCTTTGTCCAGATGTGGCCTGGAACCTTCTGCATAGTGAGTAAGAGTTTCTAATTCGGGGAGACTCCCATTCTGAACAGTTAACATCTCTGTGTACTACCTGGCTAAATAAGACAGCTGTAGAGCAGTTGCAACAGGTGAAGGTAAAGGACCTCTGGATGGTTAAGTCTAGTCCAGGGGTCAGAAACTTAAGGCCCATGGGCCAAAAGCGGCCCTTGGGGTTGTTTAACTGGCCCACGAGCTGCCCAAGAACCGAGATGCCTGCTTGGCGAGTCTCCGTGCACTGCACTAAACCGGCGCAGCGAGGCACGGGGACTTGCTTTCCCGGCGCCGGAAATCGCCTCTCCGCACACACAGACATCGGAAATCACGTCTGCGCAGACACAGACACCGGAAATCGCTGGTGCGCGTGCTCTTGCGCTCATGTGTGATCCAGCCATGGAGGGATATCTGCTGGAGTGAACCAGCCCAGGCAAGGTAAATCTTGCTGACCCCTGGTCATAGATGCCCTAATCAAAGGCAACTATGGGGTTGCAGTGCTCATCTCGCTTTCAGGCCGAGGGAGCCGGTGTTTGTCCACAGACAGCTTTCTGGGTTATGTGGCCAGCAGGACTAAACCACTACTGGTGCATGGAGGACCGTGGTGAGTGCCAGAGCGCATGGAAATGCAGTTTACCTTCCCGCCGGAGTGGTACCTATTTATCTACTTGCACTGGTGTGCTTTTGAACTGCTAGGTTGGCAGGAGCAGGGACAGAGCAATGGGAGCTCACCCCGTCACGGGGATAGCCATGTTCAAATATATAAAAGGATGTCACATAGAGGAGGGAGAAAGGTTGTTTTCTGCTGCTCCAGAGAAGCGGACACGGAGCAATGGATCCAAACTACAAGAAAGAAGATTCCACCTAAACATTAGGAAGAACTTCCTGACAGTAAGAGCTGTTTGACAGTGGAATTTGCTGCCAAGGAGTGTGGTGGAGTCTCCTTCTTTGGAGGTCTTTAAGCAGAGGCTTGACAACCATATGTCAGGAGTGCTCTGATGGTGTTTCCTGCTTGGCAGGGGGTTGGACTCGATGGCCCTTGCGGTCTCTTCCAACTCTATGATTCTATGATTCTATGCTCAATTGTTAAGCTGTATTAATAAATAGAGGATAGCTGAGCCTAGTAGAGCATGAGACTCTTACTCTCAGGGTTGTGGGTCCAAGCCCCACGTTGGGTGAAAGATTCCTGGGTTGGACTAGATGACCCCTGGAGCCTGTTCGAACTCTACAATGCTACGATTCTATGAATTGCACACACATACACACAAAGGGGGAAATGAGGTTTGTGGCTATGCTGTACCTTTGGGAATCTAACCCATCTTCTGCTTTCTGTCATGCATTTGTAGGCTCTGGGAAGGAGGTTTGAGTGCGTCCTGCCGAAAGACGCAAACAACTGGACTATTCATGGATTATGGTGAGGCGATCTCATTTGGGCTGGTATGGGAGGCATGTATTTATTCCTTCGACTTAAGTGAAGTATATATTTTCTTAAATATATATATTAAGCAGTGCCGGATTTACCTCTAAGTTGAACAAGCTCTAGCTTAGGGCCCCCAAGAGAGTGGGGCCCCCAGAAAATTTAAAGGGGGGAAAAAGTGGATGTACATTTCCAAAATATAAGATAAAAAACAAATAAAATAAAACCTACCTACAGCAACCATGTTTTGTGTTGTGTCGGCTCCTGTGATGTAAGTCATGGGTCCTGCCTGCTCCATAAAATATCACTGCTTTGCTCCTTTCTATATATAGGGTGCTGACATTCTGCGTGGACTGGTTGCAGGGCAACATGTGCAAAGGGCTTGAGATACCTATGAGGTCCATCAATTACTGTATAGTATATATTCAACACAAAAAACATCAGCAATTTGTTGTTGACAAAGGACAGCTGGACATATCAAGGGCTCCATTACCTTCAGTAGCTGAGGGCTGCATCAAACAGAAATGTGGCCCTGATATTAAGTGTGAGTGTGTGTGTGTGTGTGTGTACATGTGCGCACACACACACAACACACGCACACAAGCTACTTAAAAATATCAGAGCTGTTTACAACAATTATACTTAAAACCATACCATTAAAACCATAGAACAAAGTTAATTTAAGACAATATGATGCATTCTTAATTGCCTGCTGGAATAGAAAAGGTTCCCGCCTCCCTCACCTCCTCTTCTTGCCCTTTAAATCCACAGGCCCAGCAACATCATGGGCTGCTGCCCATATAGATACCTCTTCCCCTCCGACCTGGTGGTGAGTAGAACCTTTTTGCTGCAAAGTTCGGCTTCGGTGGCCCTGCTTCCAACGACCTGGGACAGCTCAGCGGGTAGAGCGCGAGACATTTAATTTTAGGTTTCTGGGTTCGAATCCCACGCTAGGCGAAAGATTTCTGCATTGCAGGACAAGGCGACCCTTGTGGTTTGTTGGTTAGATTTATATACCGCCCTATACGCAGAGGTCTCAGGGTGGTTCACAGAAAAGATCACAATATATAAAATCAAAATAAGAACAATAACCCAATAATAAAGGTAAAGGTACCCCTGACCGTTGGCGCTGTTAGACTGCAGGCGCCAAATTCTGCGGAGCGCCAGAAGGCTAAAAGGGGGAAAACTGAGCTTGGCGGGAGCAGCGCACATGCCCTTGCTTGCTTGGCGCAGGCCCGCTCGGTTTGAGGCGCAGGCACGTGTGGCACCCCTCCTGCTAGCCGTCTTTGTCTTCGAGCTGGGCATCAGGCGCCGCGGATCTCCATGGGGCCGGCTCCCCTGGCCTGCTTGCTGCCCTCACTCGCCTCTGCCATGCCGTGCGCCACACCCGGAGGTGCCTCCTCAAGCCTCCACCTCTTCCCTGCCGGAGGAGCCGCCCTCCAGCCGCTGCCCCGCTTCCTCCAGCCCCACAAAGCTGGGCGAAGCGCCGACAGCGCCGTCCCGTCCCAAGAGGCTTCCTCTGCCGCTGCTGGTGTTCCCTCCCTAAAAAAGGTTGTCAACTCTGGGAAATGGGGGGGGGGTGTGCGCGCGCCGGAGGGATGTTTGCACCACGGCGCCGGATATGCTTAAGAGGGCCCCGATCTGCCCCTGGAGCTGACTTGCCTAATGGTAGGGCCGGCCCCAGACGTAGCCCTCGGGATGATACGATTGTCTCAAGTAGCCTGCTCCCTGTCAGGAGTTCAGCCTTTCAGCCTACACTCGAGTAGGACCCTGGCAGAGACACATGCCCGCCTGGCATGTTCTCTCCCTCCTGGTCTGTTGTTCGGGAGTTTCAAAAGCTTTCTTCATCCCGAACATCACAGCGACCGATGCCACCAGACACCGGCACACTTAGGGATCCGCAGAGTTTGCGCACCATGCGCATGACAGACCTCAGCAACTCAGCATTTTGGCTAATCTGCTTTATTTACATATAAACACACACGGAACACTGCAACGTGGCTCCCTCTCTCTCTAGCATCAGACAGCAAAGAGAAAAAGAACAAAGGACAATAGTCCCACTTCACGGAACACAAACATCCTGTCTCCGTCACTTCCCACTCGGTGGAGTCAAAACATGCACCGTCATGTGATAGACAACAATCCCATGACTGCGATCGCGGAGCAGGAATACTAACACTCCCCACCACCTTCCTTTCCTGCAGGACTTGACGTCTGAACTGAACGAGCACTGGCCATCCTTCATCAACCTGAGCAACTTCCAGTTCTGGTAACCAAGGCAGGGGGCTTAATAGAGAAGGGGGCTGGGGTTGGAGAAGGGACATGCGCTAGCTGGGGCTGATGGAAGTCGTAGTCCCAAACATCTGGCGGGGGCAGAGTTGGGGAAGGCTCAGGTGGAGAGATGCTGGGTGTGCCTGCCAACGGTTGTTTTTCTCCTTCCTCCTGCACAGGGACAAAGAGTGGCAGAAACACGGGAGCTGCGCCGGCTGCGTGGAAGCGCTGAGCTCTCCCGAAAAATACTTCCGAGCCGCCCTCTTCCTGCGCACAAAATATAACATCGACAGGTGAGCTGATACGGCCGTGCGGTGTATCACAATTTGGATTCGGTGGGAAAGATGTACATAAAACACAATTAAAACCCAAACGGCATCTAGTACAGTGCGCCTTACAATGGCTACCACAGGCAGAAAAATAATTAAGTGCCGCACCAAAATCACCATCATTTTTCAAGTGGTCTCTAGGGCAGGGCAGGAGTGGCTGCTGTAGCTAAATGACCCTGTTTTACATTCTCTTTCTGAACACAGCGCCTTTCAAAGAGCCGCCATCATCCCATCTTGTATCCAGAGCTACCAGGTACCTATTCCGTCCTATTTTTTGTTTTCCTGGAGATCTGAGAAATTGGGGAGGAGAGGGAGGCGGGTTACGGAAGGCCGCCATAAAATAGCTGGGTCCTCATTACAGTTTTATTTTATTTTATCCCCCCCCCCCCCGTTTTATTTATTAACATTACTATACTACAGTCATACCTCGGGATAAATACGCTTCAGGATAAGTATTTTCGGGTTGTGCTCCATGGCGACCCGGAAGTAACGGAGTGCGCACATGTGCAGACGGTGAAAATGACGTCACGTGCATGCGCGAAACGCGACCTGCGCACGCGCAGACGCACGGACATGGGTTACGTTCGCTTCGGGATGCGAACGAGACTCCGGAACCACTCCGAGGTACCACTGTACATTGGCAAACATCGTCATATTACATTACAGAGCTTATTATACTAAATTTTCCAGCATGTATACCAAGATTATATACAAACTTTATATACCTGTTAAAAAGAAGAAAAACAAAGAGAAAAAACAAAGACATAATTTTTCCATAATCAGATACGTAACAACACACTGGACTTCCTGTCTATCCCATTGTATATTCCTTTTTTTTACAAATTAATGTACTCATATTATTGTATATTTCTTTTACATTTTATCTAATACATTCCTATAACAATATGTGCTCTTGATCTTATTTCTCAACTCAGTCTCTCTCCAACATCAATCAAATGCTAGCACAGATAACGAACCTTTACTGTATTTTTGAATATATGTTTTATATCTATCCCATTTTACTATAAATTTTTGATTTGAATTGCAATAAGTATTATTATTATTATTATTATTATTATTATTATTATTATTATTTACATTTCTACACCACCCTATACCAGGAGGTCTCAGGGAGGTTCACAGAAAAGATTCACAGAAAAGGTTGTGTATGCACTATCTCTTCAAAGCACAATTTTCCCCTCAAAGAATTCTGGGCACTGTAGTTCACTACGGGTTACTGTGAATGGTAATTCAGGAGGGCTAAACCACAATGCCCAGAATTCTTTGAGGGAAAGAAGTTTTTTTTTAATAGTGCTTTAAAGATACAGCCATACCTCGGGTTACAGATGCTTCAGGTTGTGTTTTTTCAGGTTACGGATGCGCCGAAACCCGGAAGTACCCGAAGGGGTTACTTCCAGGTTTCGGCGGTTGCGCATGCACATAAGCGCTAAATTGCGCTTTGTGCATGCGCAGAAGCGCCGAATCGCAACCCATGCGTGCGCAGATGTGGCGCTGCGGGTTGCGGACATGCATCCCGCATGGATCACGTTCTGAACCGGAGCATCCACTGTATAGTGTTTACACAGACTAAGACTCCAGAGTGAGGAAGCCACACAAATTCCTCCGGGCCAAATATTCAGATGCACCAGCTTCTTTAAAAAAACCCCACCCCAGTCTCAGGAGGTCTGGATAAAGGAAGCTGGTAGGCAATGAGATGTGATATGACATTGCCAGGAATTAAAATGTTGAAAATATTTCAGATTCTTCAGCTTTCAAAAGGGGGGTGGGAGTTAGAAGTACCACTAATCCCCTATTGAACCTAGACACCCTCATCCTGGTGCTCCCCAGACGATGATGGGATATGTAGTTCAAAACAGGGCACAAGGCTGACATAAGATACGGATGCACAGTGTTCTGAGGTTTGAGGAACAAATGACTCCATATATTTGGTTCCCCCCTTCAGTTATTGCTTTTTACTTGTTAAGTGTGAAGCCACAATTTTTTAAAAATGCAAATTGCCCAAAATGTGGGGTGCTGCCTCTTCTACAGAATGATGCATATGATCACCCAACAGGGCTTCCTAGAAGAATGCACACAATATTTTGTGCCGGGAAAATAATTTTGGGGTTTGCCTGGTTTACAGACCCGGTGAGGCAGACCACGGACCACAGGTTTAAGAACCTCTGCAATAGGGGCTTGTGATGGGAGCAAACTCTGCCCCCCAGCCAATTCCCTAGGCATGCATTTAAACACACCCAACATTTACCATATTTTTCGCTCTGTAGAACGCACTTTTCCCCCTCCAAAAATTAAGGGGAAATGTGTGTGCGTCCTATGGAGCGAATGCAGGCTCCTTGGCTTCAGCGATAGCAACACGAAGCCTCTGAAGCGCAGAGGGAGCGCTCCCCCCTCGCTCCGGAGGCTTTGTGTTGCTTTCACTGAAGCCTGGAGAGCAAGAGGGGTCAGTGCGCACCAACCCCTCTCGCTCTCCAGGCTTCAGGGATAGCCGCCTGAAGCCTTCGGAGCGCAGCGCGAGTTCCCGCTGCGTTCTGGAGGCTTCAGGTTCCTTTCGCTGAAGCCGGGAGAGTCTTGCTCTCCCGGCTTCAGCTAAAGGAACCCGAAGCCTGCACGCTGCGCTCCGAAGGCTTCAGGGATCTTTGAGGCTGGCAGTGGGGAAAAACAGTGCTTCCCCCCACCGCCAGCCCCACAAACTGGGGGGGCAGCGGGAATGCTGCACACAGCCTTTGAGCTGTTCCCTGACCTGCTCTTTGGGGCTGGTGGTGGGGGAAAACAGCGCTTCCCCCCGCCAGCCCCAAAGAGCAGTTCGAAAGGAACCCGAAGCCTCCGGAGCCCAGCGGGAACTCCGGCCGCACTCCAGAGGCTTCGGTTTGCCTTCACTGAAGCCTGGAGAGTGAGAGGGGCAGTGCGCACCGACCCCTCTCGCTCTCCAGGCTTCCAAGGTAGCTGCCTGAAGCCTCCAGAGCGCAGCGGGAAATGGAAGGGGCTCCTTTTCTCCTGCCGCTTCGCTGAAGGGGTGCTGAGCAGAGAGGGGAAATTTTTTTTTCTTGTTCTCCCCCTCTAAAACAAGGTGCTTCCTATGGTCGGGTGCGTCCTATAGAGTGAAAAATACGGTAATCCTTTTGGGATTTGGGTGGCTGCAAATGACATATTTCTACCCACTTGCTTGGAATCTCAAGCCTTGTCTGTCTGCACCCACTTTGCATGCAGAAGACCCCAAATTTAATCCCCAGCATCCGATTGTAGGCCTGGGAAAGACTTAGCTTGAAAACTCCAGAGAGCTGCTGCTGTAGTAGACAACACTGATGTGGGTGGGCCAATGGCCTGGCAGCTTCCTGTATATGTCCTAACCGTAGTTCTCTGCCCCATCCTGCCTGCAATTCTCATTCTCAGCTCAGCACCTTCATGACTGTGTTGCGGCCGGTCCTGGGAGACCAATATGAACTCCAGTGCGTGACTGACGTCCAGGTGGGTTACCTTTTCTTTAGCTATGAAGTTAATTTGTTTAATCGTTTTTCGATACAAACATCAACCGCAAAAGACGCATACAACAAAAACAATAATAACACAAATTGACAATTCAGATTTGAATACACTGATATACCTACGACTACACCTTTTTAAACAATATTTTCCGATCGCTCTCCTCTCCCCCTACTATCCGCCTTATCGCTTAAATATTCGTTCCAGATTTCTTCATATTTATCCATTCTTATTTTTTTCATCGACATGCAATTCGTCCGTATGTAGCTAATCTGTCCATAATATCAATCCATGTGCTCAATGGCATCTCTTTGCGGCTCTTCCAATTCATCAAACAAGTTTTCTTTGCTTCTAATATAGCACGGTACCCCCTCTTCTCAAAAAATTTTTTTTTCTCTTTGCAGGGGCGTCAAATATTGGTGCAAATAAAGGTTTCGCTCCACAGCAATTTCTCCTCCAGCTGCATCGAAGACTCCGACTACAACATCTCCCCTTATAAGCCCTGCAGGAGCGAGAGGACGGTTTTCTATTTTCCCACCAGCCAGACGTTCCCACGCAACCCCTGCCCCTGACTCCAGGCAGGCAGAGATGTGAATTCTGCAAGGCGGAAAAAAGGCTAGAAGCAGCTAAAATCAAAATAAAAACTTTAGGAATGGATACTTACTCTGGTGTGTGTTCTTTTAATAGAATTCCCTGGGCTCTACGACAGTGGTACCTTGGTTCTCAAACTTAATCCGTTCTGGAAGTCCGTTCCAAAACCAAAGTGTTTTGGCGTGCTTTGCCATAGGAAGTATTGCAAAACGGCTTAATCCGTTCCAGACTTTTAAAAGCAACCCCCAAAACAGCAATTGAACATGAATTTTACTATCTAACGAGACCACTGATCCATAAAATGAAAGCAAGAATCAATGTACTGTACTATAAAATAAATAAGATAGTTTTGCAGATGATAAAAATTAAAATTATTGTTTTTTCTTACCTGCACGGATGATGGTCATTGTTTTGATGGGGGGCTTTTATCCATTTCCGCCGTCACACAATCAGTCAATCAATCAGTAGCTGAACTGGGTTCCACACTGTCACAAAAACAAATTAAACTAAAAGGCCTCAAAAACAAAAACGCAAAATAAAGATCAAAAATAAAAGCACCAAACTTAATCTGTTCTGGAAGTCCGTTTGACTTCTGAAATGTTTGGAAACCAAGGCGTGGCTTCTGATTGGTGCAGATGCCCCGGAAATAATAGCCAGCAGCCGCATCGGACGTTCAGCTTCCAAAAAACGTTTGAAAACCGGAACACCTACGTCTGGGTTTTTGGCATTTGGGAACCAAAGTGTTTGAGAACCAAGGTAAGGTAAAGGTAAAGGGACCCCTGACCATTAGGTCCAATCATGGCTGACTCTGGGGTTGCGGCGCTCATCTCGCTTTACTGGCCGAGGGAGCCAGCATACAGCTTCCGGGTCATGTGGCCAGCAGGACTAAGCCGCTTCTGGCGAACCAGAGCAGTGCACGGAAACGCCGTTTACCTTCCCACCAGAGTGGTACTTATTTATCTACTTGCACTTTGACATGCTTTCGAACTGCTAGGTTGGCAGGAGCAGGGACCGAGCAACGGGACCTCACCCCGTCACACGGATTTGAACCGCCGACCTTCTGATCGGCAAGTCCTAGGCTCTGTGGTTTAACCCACAGCGCCACCCGCGTCCCTGCAGAGAACCAAGGTACCACTGTATTAGACAAGGCGATCTTTCCACTTCAAGCAGTGGAACCATTTGGAGGAACCATTGCAGGCCACCAAGTTATCAGTTCTTTTCGTTAATTTTATTTTTATCAAAGCCTCGGCAGTCGCTCCCGCAAGAGCCAGCGGTGGACACCAACCTGTTTGGCATTAAGAGAAAATTAGACAAATTCATGGGCGAGAGAGCCAGCCAGACTCTGACTCAGCCTAATCTCCTTTGCAACGGTTGCGAGGATAAAGGGAGGGTAAAATGCAGAGGGTGGGGGGAAGAACCATGTTAAACCTACTTGAAGGAAAAGTATGATATAAATGAAATAAATCTTCCACTATACAGTTCCAGTTTCTGCAAACGCAGAGCAAGCTTTGAGATCACCTTTCGCACCTCCTGGTGGGACTTCCACTTTTTTCAGTGAAATAAACATTTCCCCCCCTAATGAAAGCAAAAACTGACCACACTGGGAGCTGCCATGTTGGAACTTTAAAGTCATATATATATTAATGTATTTTAATGTATTTTTAATCTTTGTTGGAAGCCGCCCAGAGTGGCTGGGGAGACCCAGCCAGATGGGCGGGGTACAAATTATTATTATTATTATTCTCAGAAGTATTAAGTTATCTAAGCAAGCAGACACTTCCTTTCCATTCTTTAAAAGTCTCTGTTTAACGAAAGCGCTCTCAAGGCAGCAATTGCAATTTGCAAACCTGAATGTTACATGATGGTGTTGCAATTAATAGGTCACCTGCCGCCACCCCTTTAAACTTCTGTTTGCAGTGATCACATGCTTAGGATACGCCACCTAGAGGCGCAACTTGCGAGGTCCAAAGTGGAGCCATTTCCTCTTTGCAGCGGTTTAAAGTCCCGCGTTTACGTTTCAAAACCGTTTCACTGCATTTTGCAGAGACCGTTTGTGAGCCCGGGCAAGGCATCGACATCTTTTAACAGGTAAAACAACCTCACGCCCAACAAGGATTACGTGGCGAGCAATTGCTTCTGAGTCCATTTGCACGGGATCCGTATGCAAAGCACCCTCTGGAGTAACTGGGGTGCAAATTGCACGTGCAAAATAAAATAAAACAAATAAATAAACCCAAGGCACCTGGCTTAACCTGAGAAACCAAGTAAATTTTTCTCCCGGGGTGAGGATGGTGAGTTTCCCTTCCAAATCTGCAGCACAAATCTTAATCCTGCTTTTTACTCCCTGCAAATTATTAAAAGACACCCATTCCTCGGGCTGCGATCCTTAAAGGCGTTGCAATGGATCCCCAAGCGGGGTGGGAGGAGCCTGTGAGATCTCCCTCCTTTTCTTTCACCACTGTATTAATTAACATCATTTTTTAATACATTAGTGGCCGTGTGATCATTTTAGCTTATACATTTCATTGTTTAATGTCTTAATTTGTATATTAAGGTACTTTTATAGCTCTGTTTAGAGTAGGTAACGTCTTGATAACAAACGTTTTTGCATTAATCCAGTATATTTTCTTTTAATTTTTGAATGATTCTGTGTGCATTGCGGCAGCCTTTGGCTACGTGCAATAAAACTTACTAACTGACTTTTCTTTTACCTGATTGGTGGCCGTTGCAGATTTCTTTCTCGCCCCCCCCCCTATCTTCAAAGTGGATCCTCACTCAAACACGTGGAGAAGCAGCTGGGTTTTAATTCATTTGCAACTTGGTGGGTGACTAGATGGTGGGAGAGCAATAAAAAATAAATAAACCACTCAAATAAATATATAAAATAAATAAACCACTCAAAGCGTGGTCTTCCCTTGCAACGTGCAAGGAACCCCCCCATGAATTACCCCCATGGTATTGCAAACCCTCTTGCCCCCCCAACCTCTTTTCCCTGTTGCATGCATTTTGCACCCTCGCCCATTTAACTTTCTGTGTTTGCAAGCAGGTTCCCCCCCCGCAATAACACCCCCCCAAATGCAACCCTCCTTTGCACCCCAAGGGGTGCATTGAACCTGCTCCATCTCCCCCTCTTAATTTGCAGCAGGCGCCCCTTTGCCCCCCCCACCGCCTCTTCTCCCTGTTGCATCCATTTTGCACCCTCTCCCAGTTAGCTTTCTTATCTAGCTGTGTTTGCAAGCAGGTCCCCCCCCCAATAACACCCCCCCAAAATGCAACCCTCCTTTGCACCCCAAGGGGTGCATTGAACCTGCTTCATCCCCCCTCTTAATTTGCAGCAGGCGCCCCTTTGCACCCTCCAACTTTGCACCAAAGCAGCTCTTTTGTGATGCATTCAGCGCCCCCCTTTCTCCTCCATGCACCCCATTTTTCTGCAAACCCCCCAAAACTGCTGGAGTTAATGCTTTCCTTCCTTGCACATTTCCTGCTCTTCATAGGATACCCCCCTCCACTTAACCCCCCCCCTCAAGCTGGCTATGGGACACTCCAAAGCCCCATTAGCGCCTCCCCAATTAATCCGAATTAACTGGGGAGGCAAGAAAGGGGCTTGTGTGGAAACACCTGGGGTGTGTGTGCTGCATTTTAAATGGCATTTTAACCTGTATTTTAAATTGCCCCCCCCAATTATGTTTTTACTGTGATTTTAATGGTGTTAGCCCCCTGGTCGGGGAGGGCGGGGTATAAATAAAATTTATTATTATTATTATGGGATAGGCGGGGTGGGTCTCCTTCACATTTCAGGGAGGGAGATTTGGGTGGGACGTTTAATCTTTTGGAAGAGCGATTTTTGATTTATTTGGGGGGGGGTTATTGAGCTTTGGGGCAAAGGGACTGCTGTGTTGGTCTAAATTATTGG
The DNA here is from genome assembly GCF_027172205.1 of Podarcis raffonei. NCBI lineage: Eukaryota > Metazoa > Chordata > Lepidosauria > Squamata > Lacertidae > Podarcis > Podarcis raffonei. The sequence continues at coordinate 1,740,044 of NC_070609.1, forward strand.
GTTACATTATTGGGGGGCCCTTATGTGGAGGTTTTTCAGGGGTATCTCCTGTGAGGGGGCAGTGAGAAGGAATTTGGGGGGGGGGAAAGAAATACTAAAAGTGAGCCCCCCTTCTCCATGAAATCCTCCCCACTGAGGCCAATTTGGGGCCACTTTTCTAGAGGGGATTCCCTCCAGGTTTTTTTTTGGGGGGAGGCCATGTTTTTTTGGGGGGGTCCTCAGAGCTTTGGGGAAACTGAGGGGCGACTTGGGGTGAGCTGAGGCCATTCTGCGAGCGGAAAAGCTCTGGGAGGGGGGGGAATAGCGGCTATTGCAGTGCTTGGTTTATTCTGTTTTAACAAAATTTAAGCCTCTCTTAAGCGGCTTTCCGTCTATTAAGATGCCCCCATGTATAAGACGCCCCCTATTTTTGGGGTCTCCAATTTAAGAAAATGGGGGGAGATGGCTCCGTGTATAAGATGCGCCACGATTTTGAACGTTATTTAGAGTGAAAAAACCTAGTCTTATACACAGAAAAGAACGGTGATTTGTGGATGAGCCGTTTGATCGGTTGGCCGGGCAACAGATTTTGAATTTGAATACAGGGGCCACAGTTTTTGGTTTAGTGCCTCAGGCGCCATCTTGGAAGAGGCCTTTTCTCCCTGTTTGGGACCAAAGTGGGGAAGAAGAAGAAGAAGGCCTCTCCTGAGGGACAAAACCTGAAGATTGATCTATCGTGCTTTTCGCATGTACCAGTTTACACAGATTTACAATTCTTTTGTTTACAGCCACTTAATTGCAAAACAGAACCCTGTCAAAATGGTTCATGGCCAGTCAAATAACTGTCTAAAACTCATGTTTTTTAATCTGGTATTCTCCAAAAAAACAATCCATTTCCATTTAAATAAATAATAAATTTTTATTCTTACCCCGCCCTTCCCGGTTCAGAGAACCAGGCTCAGGGCGGCTAACAACAAATTTTAAACAATTGATGCAACAAAAAACCAGCATAAAATACAGTATAAAACGTAAATTCAGAATTCAAAAATCAATTTAGGGAGGGGAAATCCAGACCCTAAAAAAATCTCCCCATCAAGTTCCGCATAACCATTGATGAGGGAAGGTAGACTGTCATCCGTCACAAAAAAATGGCCTTTTCTGTGGTGGCCCCTGGCCTTGCAGAATTATCTTGTTTTCTTTTTTAAAATCATTTTTATTGATTTTCCAATAAAAAACATCCAATTAAATATCCACTCATAATACTCCAATTAGAAAAATAAAAAAACTAAAATAAAAAAGATCAAATTATAGTCCAAATTGTATTTATTAATTTCTTGGGGCTCCCCACGGTCTGGATCTCTGGAGCATATCTCCACCTCTTAGTCCTGCTTCTCCTCACAATTATCTTGTTTTCATACCCAAGCTTCGTCTTATACCTTCTACCCTCACAAGATCACAGATTTTGGAAGGGCATCCAGACAGACCCCCCCCCAACTTAAAGCGATATATAGTAGTTTCCTCAAAGCAGTTCACAGAAAATACGCAAATAAAATAATAGCACAATAGCATCTCGAGGCAGATGGTTGCCAACAATGCAGGAACCTTGGTACATAACAAAACTTATATTGCCCTTGCAACACAACATTGGTACAAAATTTAGACATGCAAGCAAAAAGGTGTAATTGTAAACACCCCTTCTCCTTGCAAGCAGAGAGTTTTAAATTGTTATCTGTTTCCCTTCTTCCCAGAAAAATGTCGGACAAAGAAGAGGCGGCAGGAGAGGGTTGCCAGAAAATAAATGCCACAGCATCTCTGCAGAAAGATCGGATGCAGTCTCCTTGGAGGGAAGGACAACTTCAAACCGTTGAGGAGCCTCTTGCTTCCCCAGAGCTCTCTGGATCCACTAGCGGTGCCACACAAGGAAAGGGTAGATGCGGAAGAGGGTGGACTGGGCCTGAAAGGAGAATTAATAACAATGTGGTTGCAACATTGCTATGGTAAAGGTAAAGGACCCCTGGACCGTATGGGGTTGCGGCGCTCATCTCGCTTTCAGGCCGAGGGAGCTGGCGTTTGTCCACAGACAGCTTTCCGGGTCATGTTGCCAGCAGGACTAAGCTGCTTCTGACAAAACCAGAGCAGTGCACGGAAACACCATTTACCTTCCCGCCAGAGTGGTACCTATTTATCTACTTGCACTTTGACGTGCTTTCGAACTGCTAGGCGGGCAGGAGCTGGGACTGAGCAACAGGAGCTCACCCCATCGTGGGGATTTGAACTGCCGGCATTCTGATCGGCAAGCCCAAGAGGCTCAGTGGTTTAGACTACAGCGCCACCCACCTCCCTATTTTGAGCTTTATCAGCATGCTAATACACAGGGTCAAAAGGAGCCTCTGAGGGGACCCTTTTGCAAGGGATGACCCCAAAGCCAACTCTCTGGGGATTGCAAAAATCATTTAAAAAAAAAATGGGGGGGGGGAGACACTCCCTTCAGGGGTACCACCTTTCTCCATCTGAACCAACCTGGACCCGGAGATCACCCTCTGAGGCCCTTCTTCATGTGCCTCCTCCACAAGGGGTCAAGAGGGTGGCAACACAAGAACAGGGCCTTTTCTGCAGTGCCTCCCATTTGTGGAATCCTCTCCCCAAGGAGATTCATCTGGCGCCTTCATCACACCCTTTTAGATGCCAGCTGAAAATGTTCCTCTTCAACCAGGCCTTCGGCTGGTTGACATCTGATGCTCTTTTAAATGTGTTGTAGGAGGGGCGGATTATTGGTTTGTTTTTGTTATGTTAATTCTGTATTTTGTGCTTTTATATTGTAACTCTGTGTTGTGAACTGCTCTGAGACTAAACTGCTACTGGCTCATGGAACATCGTGACGAGTGCCAGAGCGCATGGAAACGCCGTTTACCTTCCTGCCACACTGGTACCTATTTATCTACTTGCACTGGCATGCTTTCAAACTGCTAGGTTGGTAGGAGCTGGGACAGAGCAACGGGAGCTCACCCCGTCGTGGGGATTCGAACCGCCGACCTTCTGATCAGGAAGCTCAAGAGGCTCAGTGGTTTACACCACAGCGCCACCCGCGTCCACTCTGGCACTCGTCATGGCCCTCCGTGCGCCATTAGCAGTTTAGTCCTGTTGGCCACATGACCTGGAAAGCTGTCTGTGGACAAATGCCAGCTCCCTTGGCCTGAAAGCAAGATGAGCGCCGCAACCCCAGAGTCGCCTTTGACTGGACTTACCTTTTTACCATTGCACTAAGAGGGCAAGGGAATCTGCCAGGTTAAACCTGCCGAATGTTGTAGCATTCATGTCCTGCTTGTGGGCTTCGTTAGGGACATCTGGTTGGCCGCCATGGAAACAGGATGCAGGACTAGACGGGTCTTTGGTCTCCTCCAGCTTCAGGGCTCTGATGCTCTTAACACTAGCAATTTGACCTCTTTGGCGGTGCCTTTTCCTGCAAAATCCAGTCTTCGTAGGGACCCAAAGGCTTAATTTATTCCAACAACCACTTCATTGCCCTATTATTTTATTTATTTTTATTAAATTTAGATCCCACCCATCCAAGCTTAAGGTGTAATGCGTATGCTAAAAGTTGCCACATGATTCTTTTAGTGCTTGAGCCGTGTCAGCTCAAAAGGCGAATTCTTACAATATATGATGAATAGTACAGAAAGTGTTTTCTAGAAAAGTATGTATCTCAAGAGTTTGAAAATAAGTAGTAGATCTGCAGCAGCTACGCATTTTCGTTTGTAATCACAATTCTAACCATACGATCCATTTATTTTGTCAAGCTTTCTGTAAGTGAAATGCTTCTTAATAAATATTTTACAAAGCACTGGAGGTGAATGTCTGATAAAAGGTAACCGGATGTGCACACTTCTCGACTCTTCAGTGGGAAAAATGAGAACTTGTTAAATTTAGTAAAGGTTAAAAGCACATTCTTCCTTCTTGTACAGGAGGTGTGGGTGACGTTACAGAGCAGTCTCGGTCTTGTACCATCGCCCACCCCAGCTGTTTCTACCTTAAGTAGGTCTTTTTGCCCTGCCTCGTGGTAAGATTTATATCAGTTGTGGATTAATGTAAATAAAACTGCATGATTGCTGCAGGTCTACCCCCTGCTTTCTTCTTCGTGTGTAGACTTTGGGAGCTGGAAGGTCAGTATATTTTGTGGGTGTTGAGGGTAACAGGGAGGTTCCTGCTTTCCTTTCTGCCCCTCTCTCCTGTTTTGTTTCTCTGCTTTGCACCCCTCCTCACTTCCCCACTGATTTTTCTTTCTGCAGCACACCTTCTGCCCTCCGCTTCTTTTAAGGAGCCGCTCCTGGATGGATGGGATCAACCAATTGATGATGTTTCGGATGCACAACTGGAGAAGCAAAATGAAAGTATGTCTTGTGTGTTACACCCACACCGTATATTGAAAGCAGGCACCCCCAAACTCGGCCCTCCAGATGTTTTGGGACTATAGCTCCCATCATTGCTATCTAACAGGACCAGTGGTCAGGGATGATGGGAACTGTAGTCTCGAAACATCTGGAAGGCCGAGTTTGCCTATGCCTGATTTAAAGCATGTGGCTTTAAAAATCCTGGGAACAGATGGCAGTGTGTTCCTCACTGCATACTTCTCGGCAAGCAGTGTACTTTGAATGTACAGTTTCTGCCTAGTAAACGCTCACTCCCTTTCCATGGATGTTCTGAATTCTAGAATAGTGGAGTGGTCTAAACAGCTTGGAGAGGCACCCTCCCCACCCATTCTCATAAGGACTAGGAATGAGCTATGGTTTTCTGATGGTGTGTAGCATGGTGCGTTCTCTGTGGTTATGCGGCTCCCAGGGGAAGGTGCTCTGCACATGTTCAGAGCTGCTCTTGTCGCCTTGTATGTCCCAACGCACTGAGAGGCGTTCCTGAAGTTGAGTCCAAACTGGTGGAGGCTGAACATTTCCTTTCCAATCCTAAATTGTGTGGGTGGCTTCACACACAAACGTAGAAAGGAGGTTATCATGGGAATGGCACAATGTACTGTACCTCAAATTGTAACAGGCAGATTTAATACAAGGTGGCTGTCTTTCAGTACATCTCTTCACCTCAGTTGCCTTTTGTGTCTTGTAGGCTTGCCTGTTCTCCCAGTTTCTTCTGTAAAACCTCGGCCTCCGGGTAAGAATAACATTCTTCAAAAACATGGCTTAACTTATTAATTCCTTGTCCTATATCCTTAACTTTCATGTGTTGTTCATAGCAAATGTTGAATGCATTTATTCCTTTTAATAGTCTTCCTGCTTTTTAAGATGCAAGTGACATACTGCCTGTGGCCTTTTGCCTTCCCTGCACTTGGTACGGGGTTCTGCACAAGGGCGACTATGGGGCTGGGAAAGACCCCTTCCAGAGATCTTTGAGAGCCCCTGGCAATCAGTGCCAAGGGAAGGGGAACCTTTTTCAGCCTGAGGCTTGCATAATTTGCCTGCCCATACTTAAAACTGCCGTCTGTCTCCAGCCCTGTGAGGAGGGATCAGACAGCAAGTGTCCACTCTCTTTTCATGAGGTCTCTGGCATTTGAAAAATGGTACTGGGGCTGAGCCCCCCCACATGACATTAGATCTCGTCACGTTTGCAGAATAAGCAGAGGTGTCCAAAGAGTCACCCCAAGGAAAACAGCCTGCCCCCCTTTCTCTCCACCAGAAATCGAAGTTTCCCACACACAACGCTGTGCCGCTATTACCAGTGATATTTGTGAAATGCTGATTGGCGAAGACGTGCGGTACCAAGGCTGCATGAGCAGCGTGGCAGCATTCATACTGGAGAGAGGTGAGCCACTTGCGCCCTGTTGTCTTTGGGGTATTGCTGTTTTTTTGGTGGGGGTGGAATCCTACCTGGATTTAAGGCATAATGGCTATACTGACTCTCGAGGATCAAAGGCAGGATACCGCTGAGTGTCAGCTGCTGAGGAGCAACAACTTCATGGCTTGCTGGATTGCTTTCTGGAGGCAACCGGTTGGCCACTATGGGATATGAGATGCTGGTCTGGAGCAGGAATTCCCAAACTTTTTTGGTCCACTGTTCCTCTGGTTCCTTAATGTATCTCCATTGCCCCTTCCCGCTATGACAGGAAGGTAAACAGCATTTCTGTGTGCTCTGGTTTCCGCCACGGTGTTCTGTTGCGCCAGAAGCAGTTTAATAAAAATAATAAAAATACAATTTTATTTATATCCTGCCCTCCCCAGCTGAAGCCAGGCTTGATTGGGAGCCGCCCAGAGTGGCTGGGGAAACTCAGCTAGATGGGCGGGGTAAAAATAATAAATTATCATCATCATCATCATCATCATCATCATCATCAGAGCTTAGTCCTGCTGGTCACATGACACAGAAAGCTGTATGCGGACAAATGCTGGCTCCCTCGGCCTGAAAGTGAGATGAGCGCCACAACCCCATAGTCGCCTTTGACTGGACTTAACCATCCAGGGGTCCTTTACCTTAGGGACATGGGTAGCACTGTGGTCTAAACCACTGAACTTCTTGGGTTTGCTGATCAGAAGGTTGGCGGTTCAAATCCCCGCAATGGGGTGAGCTCCCGTTCCTCGGTCCTGGTCCTGCCAACCTAGCAGTTCGAAAGCATGCCAGTGCAAGTAGATAAATAGGTACTGCTGTGGCAGAGAGGTAAACGGTGTTTCTGTGCGCTCTGGCACTTGACATGGTGTTCCGTTGCACCAGAAGGGGTTTAGTTAACAAAATAGATGAGCTTGATCCATTGATCCCAGCTTTTCAAAGACTGTGCAATTAGGTTAATTTTATGAAATAAAATTGATAGTAAGTGAAATAACATGGAGAAAGTAAAGTCTAAGCACGTATTTAAGGAATTTAATTTGGGAACTCAAGGGGAAGATAAGCCTTGTAAAATTGAATCACAAATGTATACTATACACAAAGCAAGTATGAATAATTGTTTATTTTTTATTTCTCATTTTGCCTATAACATCTATTGTACATTTCTGTTATAAAGTTTTCAACCAATAAAGCATATTAAAAAACAACAACAAAGACCGATAATCATTTGTGCTTTCAATTTGTGCTTTTACCCCTCGCCTCTTAGTGCCCTCCTGGGTAATCCCACTGGTACAGCGCACTTTGGGAGCCACTGGTCTGGATGGATCCTTGCTCTGATCCATCAGAGTTCTTCTTACATACTTTAGAGGAAGGAAATGCAAAGTAGTTCTAAAGTTGGGACGGATGGAAACGCCATCTAGTTGGGTTCCTATACCATCTCCAAGAAAGACGTTGCAGCAGTTTGGGCTAGTTTTGGCTAGTTTTGGCTTGTTCCCCACTCAGCTGAGCACTCAGCATAAGGTTTGATTTGGCCCAAATGTATGCTAGGCAAGGGGCTGTTCCTGAATGGTTGTTGCCTCCCTGGAAATTCCCTCCCTGTTTTGAGCCAGCCTTTGAAGTCACAATTAACATTTTGACACTTCCTTTCCTGTCCCTTCAGAGGTTGCCAACAGCCCGAGCTCCTACAAGGAGACCTACGAGCTGGTTGCCCTGGGAACAGGAGATGTCTGCTACGAGGGCTGGATGGAGTTCAAAGGCAGGAGGATCCATGATATGCATGGGCTAGTGGTTGCCCGCAGAGCGCTTCTGAGGTAAGCAACCCTTCTTCCCAGCGCTGATGTGCAGTGGTGGTTTTATTGGCCAGGTTAAAGAAGAGCAATTTAGGAGGGAAGCAACAGGTTGAAGGCAGGATGTGATTTTACAAGTGAATCAACCGTGCCTGGAAATCACAAGAGGTTCTTATTTCTAATCCCAGATGTTGGGGACTGGTTGGGATAACCTAATGATCAGGGAAACTCACTTGGTATTTGCTCAGAGGTATTCTTCTGACGCGGGACGCGGGTGGCGAGCGGGACGCGGGTGGCGCTGTGGGTAAAAGCCTCAGCGCCTAGGGCTTGCCGATCAAAAGGTTGGCGGTTCGAATCCCCGTTGCGGGGTGCGCTCCCGCTGCTTGGTCCCAGTGCCTGCCAACCTAGCAGTTCGAAAGCACCCCCGGGTGCAAGTAGATAAATAGGGACCGCTTACTGGCGGGAAGGTAAACGGCGTTTCCGTGTGCTGTGCTGGCTTGCCAGATGCAGCTTTGTCATGCTGGCCACGTGATCCGGAAGTGTCTTCGGACAGTGCTGGCCCCCGGCCTCTTAAGTGAGATGGGCGCACAACCCCAGAGTCTGTCAAGACTGGCCCGTACGGGCAGGGGTACCTTTACCTTTATTCTTCTCTAGGGACGCGGATGGCGCTGTGGGTTAAACCACAGAGCTTAGGACTTGCCGATCAGAAGGTTGGCGGTTCGAATCCCCGTGACGGGGTGAGCTCCCGTTGCTCAGTCCCTGCTCCTGCCAACCTAGCAGTTCGAAAGCACGTCAAAGTGCAAGTAGATCAATAGGTACCACTCTGGCGGGAAGGTAAACGGCGTTTCCGTGCGCTGCTCTGGTTGCACCAGAAGCGGCTTAGTCCTGCTGTACACCGGCTCCCTCGGCCAATAAAGCGAGATGAGCGCCGCAACCCCAGAGCCGGCCACGACTGGACCTAATGGTCAGGGGTCCCTTTACCCTTTACCTTTATTCTTCTCCAACGCTGCCTTGCGTGGTCTAGGGATGAACCCTCCTATCACTAGAAAGTCCATGACTGGAGTTGGTGTTTGAAGTTGGCAGCTAGCTATAGCCCCCCCCCCACTGGAAAAGGGAGCAGAGGAGCAGAGGAGTTTGGCAACAAGACTGAGGAGCAGTTGGGTTTCTCCAGGCATTGCCCAGTTACTTTGGTTGGTGTCGTGTTTCAAAGATACATGTCTCAGTTACACGGATTGGGGAGAAAATCAATTTTTGTTTGCACTTTAATGAGAAGCTGCTGAATTCACAGTTCACCATCCAATGTGCAAACTGAAACACAGCACTCTTTCAAAATCTGGAATTTTATGGTTTTAGTTTTTTTGTTAATCAAAACAAACTCTTTTAACAATCAACTGATATGTGAAACAATGATAACGGAGGGTAAAGTAGGCAAACTACGATCTCTTCCGTTGATATTCGTGGAACGGGGTGGGAAGAAGAAGAAGAAGAAAGGAAAGAGAAGAGAAGGGAGTATCTGGAGATGGGTGGCAGGAGATTGCCCTGCGATCTGATTGAAGGCCCAAAGACGCAACAGCCTTCACAAGCTACACTATTTGGTATTCCCAGGTACTTATACAAGCAGCTACTGATGTCCTGCTGCCAAGACCCCACCGCCCTTGAGAAGTGCATCTTCCGCCTGGCAGAGGACGGGGTGCACCTGACTCTGAAACCAAATTACTTTCTGCATCTCTACCTGAGTCGGAGGCCCAAAGGAGCTTCAGAGAACACCCGGTGAGTGTTTGCCTGTGGCTCAGAGCAGGATAGAGAGCAGAAAGGTCTCGGTGTGTGGAAGTGGGAGGTAGCTGGGGAGAAGAGAGAGAGATCATGCAGCTCAGATGGGCTGCTTTGTCTTTGTGGTGTGGATCCCGGTGGCAAGTGGCGGCTGGTCCCTTAGGGCAAATGAGGCACTATCCTGTCAACCTCCACCTGCCCTCAGCCAGCCCCCGCCACACCTGCTTCTTACTTGTAACCGTTCTGGGGACTGGCACTTCCTTTTAGCTTCCTCCTCTTGTCTTAGCATTGCCCTTGCAGAGGGTGGGAGGGAGGGGGATGGAGCTAGAAGGAGCTGGTTCTGCCTGTTTTTCATTATGGCTCCACTTAGCAGTTGGCCTTCTTGCCTTCTGGCCCCAAAGGGCCATTTGGAAGAAAGTTAAGAAACCCAGGAGAAGGGTTTTGATCCCCACTCAGGCTGCAGGAAGACGATAGATTGTAGGAGAACTGCAAGCGCTTTGAGAGAGGCATTCGCAATTTGTAAGGTGCACACTAATTACTTCTGGCCCACTCATGTGTTGGGTCAGACGGGTTTTTGAAGCAACCCCCCGAAACCTGTAAAAGCTATTTATCCTCTCTTTCTATGGTTTTTTGACAATTGACAAAATAGCAGTTCAGCAACCAAGCTTGCATCAGGCGAAGTTTTGTCAATGGTGACCTTTGCATTTCCTCCAATCCAAGAGGCTGCTTTTGGCATTAAGAACAAAAGAATAATACTTTTAATTTATTATATTGTGCCTTATTTCCATCATAGCTCTCCAGGTAACATGCATCCAGTTGCTGGCAGGGTGCAGACCTGCTTAGCATTAGCACAGTGACAGCACCTGCATCTTCAGCCCACCCCCGGTATCTTCCAGTCCCAATTCCTGTACCTGAATCCTCCCCACGCTGCCCTCTCTGAGTTGATGGAATTTCCCCTTCCCCTCCTGCGGCCTGCAGGATTGTGTCTCCACAGCCGAATCCATCCATTGGGCTCCACATCAGCGTTAAAGGGGTCCTCAGGCCCATCTCCTACTGCCGCCCCAGCGCGCTGTCTGCCTACGTCTACTGTGTCTCCAGCAGCGACAAGCTGACCCGCTGGAGTGCCTTGGGAGTGCAGGGGGCCCTTCTCAGCCACATCATCCACCCGGTGTACATCACCAGCATTGTCCTAGGTGACGTATGTTTTTGTTACTACAGAACTCGCATAAAGAGCCCATGAACTGTATTGGCAGCATCCAAACTGCAGAAATCTTTCCATTCCATGCTTGTACATCCCAGGACACTGGGCTTTCCTTGCCTTGGGGCACTGTCAGGGAACTGACATCAAAGATCAACGGAGAGGGAAGTCGCTCCGAGGATGCAGGGGAGGGAACTAGCAAGGAGAGAGGGAGAGCTTCCGCTGGGGAAGGAAACCAAGGTGACACCAGGAAGAAAGGGGAGGCTGAGAGTACTTCGGAGGGAAGGCTCCGAGACTCTTCCAGTGAGATCAGTGGGGAGAGCGCAGGACCTCCGCTTGGCACGCCTACTCTGCGCAGAAGGCTTCCGCGCAGAGAAGCTAGGCGGAGATTGGGGGTCAAGGAATTTTTATGTTGGAAGAAGTTCAGGAAACGCCCACTGATGGATTCTGGCAGTGATTAAGACAGTCGGGTTTGCTAGGCGCTGTCAAACCAGGGAAAGTTTGAGCTATAAAACCTGCTTGGAGCAGTTTGGAGTTTTACGCATGAGCAACACCATTTCCCATTACAGGCACTAAATGAACAAAAATCCTTTTGAGCTTTTTTCTAAAAAAAGGTAAAGGACCCCTGACAGTTAAGTCCAGTCGCGAACGACTCTGGGGTTGCGGCGCTCATCTTGCTTTACAGGCCAAGGGAGCCGGCATTTGTCCGCTCTGCAGACAATTTTTCCGGGTCATGTGGCCAGCATGACTAAGCCGCTTCTGGTGAAACCAGAGCAGCGCACGGAAACGCCGTTTACCTTCCCGCCGGAGCAGTGCCTATTTATCTACTTGCACTTGGACGTGCTTTCGAACTGCTAGGTTGGCAGGAGCAGGGACCGAGCAATGGGAGCTCACCCCATTGCGGGGATTCGAACTGCCGACCTTCTGATTGGCAAGTCCTAGGCTCAGTGGTTTAGACCACAGCGCCACCCGCGTCCCTATTTTGAGCTATATCAGCATGCTAATACACAGGGTCCTGAGGAGCCTCTGAGGGGACCCTTTTGCAAGGGACGCCCCCAAAGCCAACTCTCTGGGGATTGAATTTTTTAAAAAAATAATTAAAAAATTGGGGGGACACTCCCTTCATGGGTATCACCTCTCTCCACATGAACCAACCTGGACCTGGAGATCATCCTCTGAGGCCCTTCTTCATGTGCCTCCTCCACAAGGGGTCAGGAGGATGGCAACACAAGAACAGGGCCTTTTCTGCAGTGCCTCCCTTTTGTGGAATCCTCTCCCCAAGGAGATCCATCTGGCGCCTTCATTACACCCTTTTAGATGCCAGTTGAAAATGTTCCTCTTCAACCAGGCCTTCGGCTGATAGACATCTGAGGCCCTTTTAAATGTGTTGTAGGAGGGGCGGATTATTGGTTTGTTTTTGTTATGTTAATTCTGTATTTTGTGCTTTTATATTGTAACTCTGTGTTGTGAACTGCTCTGAGATCTATGGATGAAGGGTGGTGTACATATTTAATAAATAAAATAGTCATAGTAATACCCCAGTGGCAGGCTGAGGCTCCTTAAATGGCAGCTGAGCTATTTACTGCCTTGCCCCTCTCTCTGACTGCAGCTTAAATCACATCAGTGGGTTGGCAGCCCCTAGAGTCCTCTATTGGGGTGCAGATGTGGGGCTGGCTGTGCACTAAGCTCCCAGATTACAACACTCTTGGAATTCGTTACCTTCTCCTCGCAAGTAACTTGCTCTCTCTCCTAATTTCACGTTTCAGCTGATCCTTACCAAGACCATGACACCCTCCATAAGGTCATCAATGAGCGATTGAACCCGGCAGCCTCGGATAGCTTGCCAAAGCCATTTAACCACAGGCAGATCTACCTTTTTAAGGGTCCCTGCGCCGCTTCCCTTGACACGCCAGCAGAGTTTCGCTCCTTGAGCTTCAACTGGTGCGGGGGAGACGAGATGCTGGAACTAGTGAATGCAGCTGTTGGGAAGGCAGTACAGGAGTGAGTTTGGGGCACTGGGGGCTTGGGTGTGGGAATGGGGTAGGCCTATGATATGTGTGTGTGTTTGTGTGTGTGTGTTAGGAATCAGTTGTGGTTTTACTGCTAATAAAAGGATCCGAACTCGACAAGCAGAATTCGGTGGCTTCTCTGCTTGTGTAAATGATGCTCTTTATGCAGGCACCCCTTGTGCTAATAAGTCATTTGGGTTGTTAAGGAGCAGGGGCAGCCAGTCAGAAGTAAAGACCGACAACGTCTCTATGTGTTTGGGTATCTGAGAATTTATTGCTTTACAGGTGGTTGAAATGGGAAACAGCTGAGGGTTAGCTACCTCAGTGCCTGTTTGATGCCAAGTTTTGCTTTAGGCCTGTGTTTTGGGAGGCAGGGAGCTGAGACAGAAATGGTCCTCCAGCTGTTGGGAGTCCAGTGCAGTCTTCCCTACCTCTAAGCTCTTAACATTGGTAATAAAACCATAAAGAAATTCAAATCCGATACTAAAGGCTACTTCGTCACTACTGATAGGCTGAAAATGGCCGCATGTCAACGGAGCACCATTGTTTTTTCTTAAAACGAGGACTTACTCCTCCTGCACAACCACATCGCATGTAGGAAGAATGTGTGTGTTTGCATGGGTCATGTAGAAAGGAAGGCATAGTGATAATTGCTGAATTCAGATTCTGTTAATTCCACACGTTTTCTCGAATTTCGATTCTTGAGTCAGAACCTGGTCATTCTCACTCATGGCCTTTCTTGGTACTGTGGTTGAATTGTGTGCTGGGACACTGGCTTTTGTTCTTGTTGAGGTCCTGCTTCGTTGTGAGGTGTTGCTGTTGATTCATGTCAAGCCCCTTGTTGATGGATCGCTCTTGCCTCTGCCAGCATGGCAAATCCATTTGACCAGTACCGCCCAAGTCGGCTCTGCAAGGCTGCCATGCTGAAATCCTTCAGGAAGGTGGCTCAGGAGATGAAGAGAGAGGACTTGCTGCTGCTGCCCACATATTATGAAGCCAAGGTGAGTCCTTTCAGTTGCCCCAAAGAGTGTGTGGTGGGTTTGGGTTCCCTTGTTTTCCTTTCATTGAGGCGGTCTGTTCTTGATGGGGTTACACATCCTCTGAAGAAACAGGTACGTAGCTTGAGGGTACTCTGGGGTCCACTGAAGTTGCTTGAGTCTCAGGTGCTTTTCATCGGCTTCGACTGGTGGCCCAGCCGTGCACCTATCTAGAAGGGAAAGTCTAACCTTTGTTGTCTATGCTCTGGTAACTAGGCTAGATTGCCGCAACAAGTTATAAATAGGGCTGCCTCTGAAACTTCAGCTGGTGCGTGTTGCTCACAGAGGCAAGACAGTTTGAGCATACAATGCCAATCCTGGCCCGACTGCAGTGTCTGTCAATTAGTTTCTGGGCCCAATTGAAAGTGATGGTTTTGACTTATGAAGCCCTAAACATCTCAAGACTGCAGTACAGTACCTCAAGCACTGCCTCTCCTCATATGAACTGACCCAGACTCTGTAATAATAATAATAATAATATATTTATATGCCACCCATCTGACTGGGTATGCCCAGCCGCCTGAGGCCCTTCTCCATGTGCCTCAGTGAGAAGTCCAGAGGGTGGCAAGACAAGAGTGGGCCTTTTATGCAGTGGCTCCCTGTTTATGGAATGCTCTCCCCAGGGGGGTTGTATTTGTTTTATTAAGTATTTTGTATTCTATTTTCTATTTTATGTTGTGAATCAATTGCCCAGGGATCTTCGGATGAAGGGCAGTATATAAATTTAATAACGAGAAAAAAGATGATAAAGAAATAAGTATATAAGGAGCATTTCAAGGTGGGTGTTGGTGGGCTCTCAAATCTTTCTCTCGAACATCCCTTCTAGACTCCTCCTTTCTTTCCCTCAACTAGGTCAAAGCTGAGGTCTATCAGACAGCCAAGCGCCAGGTGTATGCCCAGCTGAGCTCGCAAGACTTTGGCAAGTGGCCCCAAAAGCAGTTGGTGGACATCTTCCCCAGTTAGACTGCCCTGCCGGCTAAGCTACTGCCTGCATACTGGAGACATTTCAGGCTTAAGGTGGATGGCTGGGTGGGTGTGCGCAAGGCTGGTAAATCTTCACCTAGCAAATGGAGAGCTCTAAACGTTGCTGTACTTTTGGGGTGGATGGGGCTATAAATGTTTAAATACATTGTTTTGCCGTGATGCCGTTTTCACAGCGGTCCTTTCCTATGATGGAATAGGAAAGTTGGGTGTGTAACTGAAGCTTAAAGTTCTGACTTGACATTTACTTAGACTTCTACTTTTTCTTTGTACCTGCTTTGGGGCTGCGTCCAAACACAGCCACAAACTATGGTGATTGTTACGGAAATGAGGCACAGAAAGCCCTGAGCTTTCCCACTCCTCTGCCTCTCCTCTGGGATGGGTAATGAAACAGGCTTGTTTCAACACAGACCATAGTTAAGATTAACCTCGGTTTAGGATTAATCAAATGGTTAATCAAAAAAGGAAGTGAAAACTTCTGATCTCTCAACCCTGCTGGAGGAAGAGAGCGGGCAGTGTGCAGCCTTCCTCTGCAGTTTATTCCTGGAATAATATACAGTGGGCTATTAAACCATAGTTTATTGTTACATTTTAATTCAGTTTCTGTCTGTGTGTTTCAGGGAGGTCAGGGTAACATGTGAAATACGCAGGAGTTGCACAACCATGTGAGAAGGAGGCTGTGTGACAAACTTCTGTGTACCTCTATAAAGGCTGCACATTTCCTTGATCTTTTAATATGCACACACTAATCTCAGAGAACACATAAGCAAACGTCTTCAGATTTCATTACTGTGGATTTGAAGGCTTAGCTTTGGGGATTTTTATTTATTTATTTTGCTATTTGCAATTGAAACTTTAACAGTTAAAGGCAGGATCCAGTTGAGCATCCCAGGCCAATTTTTCACTTAAGCCGCAGTTTGGTTTCTATCAGCTCCTTTCCATAATTTGTCACACTGTGGTTCAGTTTCATGGTGGAAGTGAATGAGAAATTGTCACACATTCAGGTTGTACTTAATTGGATGTGTTTTATGACAAGGGGTTTGAGAGCTGGCCGTTTTGTGTTTGTTTGGAAATGCACTTGTTTTGGCTGCTAATTTTGTAGAACAGTCTTTGCAGATATTGCTACTGAAGTAAAGAATTGCGAACCTTAGAATTTGTGTGTGGCTGCTTGTACAAATCGAGGCAAAGCTGTGAACTTTACTCTAAAATAGTACCTAGTGTGTCTTGTTAACCGCATTGCCAGGCTTTCCGTATAAACTCTGAAAGCCTTGATCTAAATGAGATGTCCTGGTGCCCTTATTTCAGACACTGATCCACTGGTTTGAGCACCAGTGTGGAAAAACAGTATACAAATAATAAGATGGTGATGATTTGGAGCTTCAGGGGCTCAGCAGTTTGTGATCTCACAAGCGAGAAATGAACAGCAGTAGTAACAACAACAAGCACATTTATATGGTGCTTTAGAGCAGATGGTGGCTAATATTTTTTGGCCTGAGGATGAGGTCCACATCCATCCTTTGCCAGTCCTCTGGGAGCTGCGTGCCAGCAGTGGATGTGGCCAGTCCACTCCCTTGGACACAGGCTCTTGCATGCTTGCACACAGCCCCCCCTCACGCCCCTGCTAACCCTCCCCCCTGCTATGTGGAGATCAGCTAAGGAGGGGGGCTAGTGCTCCATCTCTGCTTATCAGGGCAACTTGGACTCTCTCCATCGCAGCACACTCTACTTTATTATCATTTTTCTTTTTGTCACCAGTGTCAAAACTGGTGAAGTTTGGGTGGAGGGACAGGACATTTGTTCGAAAGCACGTCAAAGTGCAAGTAGATAAATAGGTACCGCTCCGGCGGGAAGGTAAACGGTGTTTCTGTGCGCTGCTCTGGTTCGCCAGAAGTGGCTTAGTCATGCTGGCCACATGACCCGGAAGCTGTAGGCCAGTAAAGCGAGATGAGCGCCGCAACCCCAGAGTCGGCCACGACTGGACCTAATGGTCAGGGGTCCCTTTACCTTTTTAAGTTAGGCCACCCCTTGCTTTAGAGTCTTCAAAATACTTCCAACACATGTCGCAGCAATCCTTTCAACAGCCTTGCCAAGTCGGTTACTATCATCCCCATGTCTTGAGGACCACCTCCTCCCAGATGAATTTGCCTGTGCAATTGGATCAAGATGGGTGGCTCGGCTCTGCCGTCTTTTGTTGGTGAATTTCCCAGGGGGGCACCTGGCATCTTTGCTGCCTGCTTTCTAGTGGATGGTGAAGGCAATGCTCTTTACCCAAGACTTTGAGCTTGGGTAGTTGAAATGCTGAATATAGTGTGTGTGTGTGTGTGTGTGTGTGTGTGTGTGAGCGAGAGAGAGAGAGAGAGAGAGCGCTTCATGTTTTGTTCTGTTTGGGAGTTGGTGTGTGTTTTCTTTTCCCCTTCTTTGTACAGCTTGTGCATGCGCAGATGCTCAAAATGATGTCACGCGCATGCGCAGAGGCAGCGAATCGCGACCTGCGCATGTGCAGATGCGCATGTGCAGGTTGCATTCTGCTCTGGATGCGAACGGCGCTCCGGAACAGATCCCGTTCACATCCAGAGGTGCCAGTATATTGTTAGATAACTTGCCTGGTCTTTTTGACCAAAAGGCAGCATAGAAGTATTCCAGTAAATGAAAGTATTTGAGGATGGATATCATGGGCTGGGGAGGTAACTGACTTGCCTAAGGTTGTGTAGTGAGCTTTTGGCAGAACCAGTGTCCTGCTTATGGGCTTTCCATTGGGGCACCAGGCTGGCCAATGGGAGAACAGAATGCTGGATTAGATGGGCCTTTGTTCTGACCCAACTTCAGAGCAGCTCTTGTCTTCCTGGCTCTCTGCTCATTTGCTGTGTTATGCTGGCGGGTGAGCATGTGGCCTTGATAACAGAGGAAGTCTGTGTCTTGTGCAAAACAGTCAGAAGGAACAAAAGGAACTGGCTGGTTCTTATATTTTGAAGCAGGCTGCATGGGGAATTCCAGTGGATTTATTTAATGTCAAATATCTTTTTAAAAATAAAAAATGTCTGGAGCTGTGAACAATAGCAAGGTTTAAAATGCAAATTATAAAACAGCGTAGCAGATAAAAGGCAACATCAAAAGAAATCCAGGCATGAGTTAAAATCCCACCATATATTAAAGAGTATTTAAAAGACTGGGAATTGTTTTTAAGAAAAGGTATATACCTGAAACATCTCTGTCTGTTGCCTGGTGAGCTTTTAGATGCCCCTGACCTCTCTCTCCCTTTGCTCACATTTATTTATCAATGGCCATGAGTCACAATGGCAGCCATAACAGCATCCCCATTGAGGTTTGACAGGCACCCACACCTGCTCTTTGTACTTTCTGGAAACAATGGAAGCCTTATTTGTTTCTGTTTTGTTTTTAAAAAGCTATTCCAACTTGTTCATTTACAGTGGTGCCCTGCAAGACGAACGCCTAGCAAGACGGAAAACCCGCTAGACGAAAGGGTTTTCCGTTTTGGAGGCGCTTCGCAAAACGAATTTCCCTATGGGCTTCCTTCGCAAGACGAAAGCCCATAGGGAAATCTCCGGGACAGCGGGGAAGCGCAGCGCGTCTTCCCCACTGTCCTCGGACCTCCTCCGAAGGCTGGCGGTGGGGCGGAGAGACCTCCTCCCGCCGCCAGCCTTCAGAAGGCTGCTCCGAAGGCTGGCGGTGGGGCGGAGAGACCTCCTCCCGCCGCCAGGCTTCGGAAGGCTGTCCTGAAGACTTGCGGTGGGAGGACGGTTTTCCTTCCCACCGCCAACATTCAGAATGCTGTTCTGAATGTTGGCGGTGGGGAGGAAAAACCCTCTTCCCACCGCAAGCCCCGGGAACAGAGGAGAAGCTCTGTGCGCCTTCCCCTCTGTTCCCGGACCTGTCCTGAAGGCTTGCGGTGGGGAGAAAAGCCCTTCTCCGCACCGCCAGCCTGGCAAGCGGTCTCCATAGGAACGCATTAATTGATTTTCAATGCATTCCTATGGGAAACCGTGTTTCGCAAGACAAAAAACTCGCAAGAAGAAAAAACTCGTGGAACGAATTAATTTCGTCTTGCCAGGCATCACTGTATTTATATACTGCTTAATGTCAAAATGGTATGTTTACAAATCACCTTGAGGCTCGTGAGTTTATAATTCATAAATTAAGAAGAAGCACCGAAAAAGGGGCTGTGCAGAGAATTCCCCTCCCCCTGCACTCTATCACTCAGTGGGTTTGGCAAAGGACCTTTGCCAGCATTGATCTGTTTCTAGGCTGCCTTTCAGCGCAAGACTCCCAGGGCAGTGTACAGTTCAAAACATCAAATACAGCAACTCCGAAACCCTGCACTTTTGTCCTTCATCTGTTATGCTGGCAGACCTGTGACCTTCACTGGGGCTAAGCTCAGAGGCTGCGGCCAGAAATCAGGCCCTCTGTTTCCCAGCGTCCCAAGAGAGTACAGATGGATCACTCCACGTAATCAGTGAGCTGTTTTCTGTTTTAATCTGCACCCTGTCAAGCTTTTAATCAGACAAATTACATCCAGCAACGCTTTCAGTTTTCATAAGATGTTGTGACGCAGTCCAGAAAAACACAAAACCCTTGCCCTCGTTTTATACCCCTGCCCCCCGTCCAAGTTCTGGAGGAGTTCATGCTGAATTCTGCCGTTCGAATAAACTGCCAGAGTTATAAACGTTGCGAGCCTTTGCTTGCTTCTGCATTTAGTCCGGCTGACAAATCCAATCTGTTAAAAGAGAAATTCCATTTTGGGTGAGAGACCCAGGGCAGGGAGAGAAGTGAAGTTTACTTAAAAATATTTTCAACCATATTTGTTCTCTAAGCAGTTCACGGTTAAAAAAAAAGGCAAAAAAACCAGACACACATACAAACGTTTATAGGGAAATGCTTTTGCCCTTAAAAAGAAGGAGCCTATGGTATCATGTGACTCCCCCCAAATATGGCGACAGCAGCAAAGTGAGCTCATGGGGACAGATGTTCTTCAGGGTCCTCTTCTCAGTCCCACCAGATGTTTCATATGCTGGGCACTTTGATTTCAATAGTTCCCATGGACAGTGGGAAAGTCCTCGCCTCCTGTTGATGTTCATCTGTGGCGGTGAGGAATATGGCCTCAAAATTAGTGCAGGGGTATTGAAATCAGGATTGCATGGTAAATAGGTATGTGGAGAAGGGAAACAGGGAACCAGATAGGACCACAGCTCCCTTCCCCTAAGCCCTGGGGCCCCTGCCTTTTGGAGCTTTCCACAGAGAAGCCTTGTATATTTCACATCCATGAGGACTGGAGGCTTGCTCCCTCTTAACACCTTTTTCAGCATTTTCCAGAGTGACAGATAAATCAGTAGGGTACCAACATACTACGCATGTATGTTGGACAAATAGAAAACTTGCCAACCCACTTACTTAAACAAAGGGCAAATTAGCATTGCAACCCTTGAGGGCAAAATGTTAAAAAATAAAATAAAGGATGAGAAAAAGGAGTTAGACGTTGTGCTCTGCCAACAAGAGTTGATTGCTACCATTTCTTGATGCTGTCAGTGTTAGGAGCACCATAAGGCCTGCAAACCCCCCAAAAGGCAAGTGGAAATGGTAAATGCTGTTACCCTGGACTTCTGACCTGTTGCAGGCATGGGATTACAGTTGCGTCGCCATGAGGTTGCAAATCACACACCATACGCTGGCAGGTGGGTTGCTTGCCCCCGTTTCCTAGTAGTTGCCCACGGTGAAACATCATCCCTTCTTGGGCTTTGGGGAGTGCCCTTTCCCCTTCTCTAAACTAGTTAGCACATGTGCGCAGACTAGGATTTCCTCAAATTTCAGCCCTTCCCACCGATACCTAAGTTACACAAACATAAATGAATGAGCCTTAAGGTGCACTGCGGGAGGGGAACCTTCAACAATGTCTGTGTATTGCTGGGTTTGGGGAGAGCCAAGACAGTGATCTGTAGTGGCGGAACAGGCATGTTACGCATGCGCAACGGTGTCCGTATTTTCATCCGTGACACGTTGGGTGTGGATGTACTGTGTTTATGGCTGCATCACACGCTTACATTAGGTTAAAGAGTTATTCCAGTTTCTCCCCTTAATTCTGGGATCTGTAGTTCTTTGGTGGTGAACTCTATGGAATAGAAACTTCTCTTGACCCTTACCAAACTACAACCCCCAGGATCCATGGGCTAATGTAAGTTTGTAATGCAGTTATGCTCTCAGAGCTAGCAGGCAGGAGTTTTGAGGAGGCAGTAGCGGGAAGGGGTGGCCGAGAGAAGAGTGGAAATCTACCCTTTCTGTCAGTTGAACAGCCTTCAGCAATACAGTACTGGTTTTTTAAAAAATGGGAAAGGCTTGAGAGTGAGGTGGTGGCTGTTAGACAGTGCCAAGGGATCTTGATAGCATGCTCCGAAACCCATTTTGGTGTGTGTGGAAGCGGAACCAGGTAATGATGGTGATTCTAGGCGAATGAATCTGGTATAAGGGTCTCTCCGCCCCCTCGATTCCCTCTTTCTATGCAGCAAGACAATTGGTAGGTCCCATGTTCCATTGGGCTGGGAGGAGATTTGCTAAGAGAAGGAAACTGGGCTGTGTGTGTGTGTGTGTGTGTTGGTACAGCAGGTCAGGAGGTGGTTGCTAAACAGGAAAAGATATGACAGCTCCAAAGTCAGGGAAACGGGATGAAGCAAACATAGATTGGCCAAGGCTGTTTTGCCAGGAGAAGTTCTGTTGTGCATTCCAAGTCCGTTGGGATGCTGTGAAGAAAAAGGGGGTCCCGTCGTCATCGTTGGCCATTCTGCAGGCCCAAGGCTCACCGCTGCTCCCTCCCCCTTGTGCGTTCCTCGAACCTTCCCCTCCTTCGCTCGTTGGGTGGCTGCTCTCTTAGCAACAGCCTCCTCCGCCATCTTCTCCCTGGCCAGGCCCTTCTTGCCTCAGGGGGCCGCTCTGGATGTGGAGGTTCGACTTATGGCTGTCGTTCTGGGTGGGGCCGCTGCTCACCCGGTTCTTGATCTCCGCCGCCATGGTGAGGAAGGCCTGTTCGACATTGGTGGCGTTTTTCGCACTGGTCTCTAGGAAGGGCACCCCAAGGGAGTCTGCATATTCCTGCGTGCAGGGAGATTGAGACAAAACAACAATGATGATCAGCAGTGATCTGCAGACAGGTAGCCGTGCTAAGCCTTTTGCAGCAAAAGCAACTAAGAATCTGTCACAAGAGACTCTTTGTTGTTTTCCATAACAAATAAATGTTATTCTGTATAATGCATTTCTGTAATTTTATATTTCTCTCTGTAGCGCCCTGGAATCCGTTTTTACAGAAAGCTTTGTTTGTACATTTTTAAAATAACTAAATACACTTATTAAATAAATGACAGCTATTAGCAGCCCAATCAAATTGGGCAGGGTACAAATAATAAAATTATTAGTAGAAATAGAATAGTATGGGGTGATCCGAAAGAGAACAAGAGGAGACTATCAGGAGGTGACTCTCTGCTGCCCCGCTTTTCATAAGGTAGAAGCTGGCTTTTTCATCTAGCGCCATTGCAGTTTATGAAATAACATAAGCAATGTGTTTATTGCTTAGGTTCTTGTATCAAGAAATTTACAATCTAAAAGCTCCTTCAGGAGTCGGGGAGACGACAAAGAGAATGAATGAAAATGAAAGAGTGCGATTGCAGCTCCTTTCACTGAAGGTGAAATTGCTTTCTCAGCACTTTAAGGGTAAAAGCTGGTTTGATGCATGCCCTTCCCTTTCCCCTATTTATGCACCTTGGCTGTAGTGTAATCCACTGCTTTCTTGCTCGTGAGGTCGCTCTTGTTTCCCACAATCAGTTTGTTGACGTTCTCACTGGCATAGCGGTTGATTTCCTCCAGCCAGAGATGCATGTTGTTGAAGGAATCCTGGAAAGGGGCAGGGACAAAGGTCAGAGAAGTAGTTCATTTAAGTATGTGGGTAGCAGCAGCAGTGAGCTACTCTGGCCTCAGGTTTGCTGAAACGCCTCATCTTCCCTAACCACATCGTTCATTTGTCTGCCCCTGGCTTCTTCTCACCAACCAAGCTTCTAAATAACTGCTTGCCTAGTCACCTATGGTGAGCAAGAATCCCTTCCAGGTGATTAGATAGGGATGCTTTCAAAAAGTTAATTCTCTGCCTCTCTTATGCTGCCCATCAGTAACACTGAGATAGATGGAGCAGGAGGGTTAGTTAAAAATGTGTGCTATTAAATTATATGGATGCATTTGCAATGCTACCCTCATTCATTACATGGGGCTTGGCAAGAGAACTTTCTGGTGGCAATAAGAAGAGCCCTGCTGGTTTGGACCAAAATTCATCAGTCCAGCATCCTGTTCCCTTACAGTGGCCAATCAGATGCCCACAAACTGGGCAATGACTGTCCTCTGCTGATGATTTCAAGCAAATGATGCTTAGTGTCATTTTGCCTCTGAACAGAGGAGCCATAACATGGAGGTTTATGGAATGTTTCATAAAGCTCCCCGCTTTTAAACCTATCTAAGTTAGTGGAGTGGACATTGCTGCATCTTGTGGTAGTGAATTTTTGCGGGAGTCTGCAATTTGGCCTCTGTTACTGGTGGCCCAAGGTAGCCAGCCAAGGCAGCTGCTTTTCTTGCTGCCATGTATCTTATCCCTTGCAGGGATATCCCTGTTGATATCTTCATCCTCTCCCATTGCTAGAATCTCCTGATCTGATGTTTTGAGAAAAGAGGGGGCAGAAACTGCTCTTCCGCTCTTGCCTGCCATTGTGCAGAGAGTCTTATCTATGTAGTGATTAGATGGCTAAGTGGGAGCTGTAACACTCATGCAAGCCAGTAGTTCGTTAGTTTGTAGTAGCTATTAGAAATAAAAGGAGTTATGCTTCACAGCTAGCTTCCGCGTTATTTATACTCTTCGTGAGTCATAGAATCATAGAATCATAGAGTTGGAAGAGACCACAAGGGCCATCGAGTCCAACCCCCTGCCAAGCAGGAAACATCATCAGAGCACTCCTGACATATGGTTGTCAAGCCTCTGCTTAAAGACCTCCAAAGAAGGAGACTCCACCACACTCCTTGGCAGCAAATTCCACTGTCGAACAGCTCTTACTGTCAGGAAGTTCTGGTGCTCACAATGCACAGTTGTGAGTCCAATGCACTGGGACCTGTTTTCCAGGATTGGAAGGTCTCTGAAAGTGCTCAAGTCGCCTAGTCCAGTCGGGGCAGAACCAGTTATTGAGCCCAGTCGCTGACATCAGTTGAAAGGCTTACTGACAATCCCTGCAGGGGATAAGATACCCTGCATTGCAACGGATTGAGCTAGATGACTTGGGTCCCTTCCAACTCTGCAATTCTATGATTCTGTGCTGTGATGGTCACAGTTGCCCTCTGAGGAACGTCCTGCCTAAGTCTAGTGTCTCCCCTCTGCTTTTCTTGAATGAAAAGCTGTTCTCTGTCCCACTTACCTGGTCTGTCACATCGTATACAATGATGATGCCATGCGCACCTCGATAATAGCTGGACGTGATTGTTCGGAAGCGCTCCTGCCCTGCCGTATCCCACTGTGGGGCAAAGAAATGTGTTTGTTCTGGTCAGTGCTGCCTTCTAGTGGGAAGTGTTAGAAATGTGACTCAGTTTTCAACAAGAGAATATAATAAGAGTATGAGAAAATGAGTGAAACCAAAATGGAACTTAACAGAAATTTTGATTCTGTTCATATTGGTCTGAATCAAGACAGTGGATTCGTTTCCCACTGCATTGTATACAAGGTGAATTGCGTGCAAATATATATGTGTGTGTGATTATATACTAGGGGAAACAAAATAAAAAATAAAAAAATTCCTTCCAGTAGCACCTTAGAGACCAAACTAAGTTTGTTATTGGTATGAGCTTTCGTGTGCATGCACACTTCTTCAGATAACAAACTTAGTTTGTCTCTAAGGTGCTACTGGAAGGAATTTTTTAATTTCTTATTTTGTTTCGACTACGGCAGACCAAGCTGCCTGTAACTAGATACTAGGGGAAGTTATAGGTCTGTTTTAATGCATGTATATTCAGTTGCCACAACATTTACAAAAATACACGTACTGTTTATTTCAGCACACTGCTCTAGTTGGATTCATCCCTTGGACCTGTCAGCAAATCTAGAATTTGAAGCAGCTTCTAAGGCTGCTGTTAAAGAATGTCAAAACTTCCACTGGAAGGTTATCATTTCACCGAACATTCAAGGTGTTTTTATGGGGTCCTTAATTACAAGTGACCGAGTGGAAGAATAAGAAAAAGCTGCACCTGCTGTGATTCTAGATTCTGTGCAGCTGTTTAAGGTACAGGAGCTTTCTCTTGCTGCTGTTCCTCTCAGCCATTGCAACCTGTACCAGAGGGAGAGAATCCAGGAGTTTCAGTTTCCACAGCCCTGTGGATATACTTACAATCTGCAGCTTAATGGTCCTTCCCTCCAACTCTATTGTCCGGATTTTGAAGTCCACGCCGATGGTACTGATGTAACTGTCTGTGTAGGTGTCATCCTAGAGAAGAAGAAAAGAAAGTGTGCATGTGAGTAGTGGCATTCTGCTGAGATAATGTGCTGTGTCTGAGTGGGAGCAATAGAGATTATTGTGGACTTTAGGAAATGTAAATTGAATATTCAGCTACTTATTATTGAGGGGAAGTGTGTGGAACAGGTCTCAGTGTTTCGATTTCTGGGAATGGAGTTGAGAGATGACCTAACCTGAGGAGAAAACAGCAAAGACCTGGTGAAGAGAGCACAGCAGAGATTATATTTTCTGAGAATCCTCCGAAAAACCATCTCTCAAAGGACCTGTTGATGGCATTTTACCATTGTACTGTTGAGAGTGTATTAACTTATGGTCTGTGTGTGTGGTTTGGGAGCTGCATGGCCAGGGAAAAAACAATGCTGTCCAGGGTTGTAAAGACTGCGGAGAGAATAATTGGGTGCACTCTTCCTACCTTGGATCAAATCTATGCTTCCAGGTGCCATAAGAAAGCTACAGAGATAGCGCAGGATAGTGCGCACCCTGGAAATGATCTCTTTCAGCTTCTGCCTTCTGGAAGAAGGTACAGGGTTATAAAGACTAGGACCAGCCGCCTGAGAAACAGCTTCTACCCAAATGCGATTTTGGGTTTAAACGCAGTATTAAGGAGTCTCTGTGGGAGTATATTGTATTTTAAAATGGGGTTTCAGAGTTTGTAGGGGTTTTTGAATGGCTTATGTAGATTTTTCCATTTCATTGTTCTGTATGGGACAATGACAATAAAGACGTTGTATCGTATGGTATCGTTTGTAAGTCAAGAAATCGTAAGATGCTGAAGAGGTAGAGCATCTTCTTTCCATGGGGGCATCTCCAGGTAAAGGTGAGAAGGACCTCTGCCTCAGATCTTGGGGAGCCCTGCCTGTCGGTGAAGGTCGATGGGCCAGTGGTCTGTTTCTTTGCAAGGCAGCTTCTTGCCTTGACACCCACCCCACTGTTACTGACTGCATATGTACCCCACCTTTTCCTCCTTGGAGCTTAAGGGGGCAAACGTTTCCCCCCTCCTCATTTAATTCCTGCAACAGCCCCGTGAGGTAGGTTAGGCTCAGAGGCAGTGACTGGCCCAAGGTCACCCAGCGAGTTTTAGGGCAGAGTGGGGATTTGAACCCTAAATTTCCAGGTCTTAGTCCAGCACTTGAACCACCATATCTCTTGATTGCCGGTTCAGTTTCCTTGGCTACCTTCATGGCGATCTTAATGCTAAAATGAAAAATCTGGGGAATTCAAAGTCTGGAATTTTTTTTTAAATTATTTTTTAACTTGGAAAAAGTAAGTCTTTATCGTTTTTCTGTTTCAATGCGTGCAGATGGCTGATGTCTCAAAGAGACTGCAGATAAATCTGTATTGGGTATTGAATTATGAAATGCTTTATCCCTAAATGATTGCTCTACAAGGGTTCAGCGTGCACAGTATTTTGTGTCCCCCCCTTTCCCCCCTTTTTAAACAATTTCAATTAATCCCTTCACCTCCCTCCCCCACAGCCCAGTACTTCCCTCCATCCATGTCTGGAATTTCAGGGTGGGAAGGGATTTCTTTAAAAAAAACAAATCACAGCACACCTCCATTCTTGTTAAGCTCCACTCACTAATGTGGACAAAAATAGCACTGGCTATTTAAAATGGGGGTGCATGGGAGCTAATGTATAAGGAAAAACGAGATCTTTATGACCTGTGAACACAGTATAAGGCTCCTTTATGGAAGTGCCCCAGGAAACCTTTTTCTGACATGGGGATAACACCCTTACAAAAGGCTCACCTGGAGCCTATCTCTGTTAAGCCAAGCACACTGTCGAAGAACACGCGGCAGCCCGGGTCGCAGATTCCCCCCCGCCCCCCATCAAAATTAGCTTGGTGTTTCATTTTTGTGTCCCTTTCCCTGGGTCTGGAGCTGTTTGTAAGTTTGTTCTGTGGCACAGCTTGCGACTTCTGTGGTTTGCATTGGCCAGGTGGACGTCTGATGGTTGGGCGCTGGACTCAGGCTAGAGGAAGGCCTATCACCTGGGAGCAGGTGATAGGAAAGAGCCTTGGCTGGGGCCCCGAGTAGACACTACAGGACCCAATAGTCTGACTGGCCAAATAAAGGAGCTTTATTTCTAAGATGCTTAGCACATGCTCAGAGGCATCTTCCTCTTTATATCTTGGGGCAAGACCTGACGCTGAAAATGTGGCTGAGAGTCCTGCTTGCCTTGTCCCTTTAATAAAATAATAATAACAATTATTTTATGTTAATGTGTTATACATTTGATGTTAGCTGCTCTGAGCCCAGTTTTGGCCAGGGAGGGCGGGGTATAAATATTATTATTATTATTATTATTATTATTATTATTATTATTATTAGACTTCAGCAAAAGCTAGCCAAGGTGCCGGAACACCCCTTCCAAAGAGCCTTACCGCAAAACGGAGCAGAAGGCATGACTTCCCAACTCCAGAATCGCCAATCAGGAGCAGCTTAAACAAGTAGTCACTGTTGACAAGGTAGAAAAGAGAAAGGCATTTTGGTGAGCAACTGTAAATTGGTTTGGGTTGAAGGGAGCCACATACATGGTTCCCCCCCCCCTCTTCTTAAGAGAAGAGGAGCAAGCTTTAATTATGAATAGGAAGTAATTAATCCACAGTGTCTGTGATGCCTCGGATTGGTGGTTTCGTTCCCTCTCTGGCTGAGCATCCAAAACCCAGTGCTCAATTTGGAATGATTTCAGAATGCCCTTTCACCCGGCACCACCTCCCTTGTTCACCGTGCAGACAGCCTCTTGCCAACGAGGCTTCTCCCTTAGTCACTAGATACTCACTATTCAGGACTGATAGTTGACATGTCGGCAGGCAGGCAGGCATGCAGAAAACCAGGTGTGTCCCGCTGTTTTGAGAACTCAGAAAGCAGGTTGCAGTTCCCCAACTTCTGCTGTGTGATAAACAAGATGATCCGTTGTGCAAAAAAATTTTGAATCTGCGCTTCTCCATTTTTTGTTTGTTTTCAATGCATTCAAAGAGTTTGGAGAAGGAAGTTGGGATTTGTGTGTGCAAGGTGCCTCAGACAAAATTGTCAAGTGTTTTTCCTTTGTAGTGTTTTTCTAATTCAGTTCTCGGTTCTGATTATGTTTGTCATAGGTACCAGGTAGCCTTTGCCATTAAAAGTACATTGCTTTCCTGTTTTTTGGCTGGGTGTCAAACCATCAATATATTTGATGTTCTGGCATTTGGCGTGCGTGTTGGCTGTGCCACATTATGCCTGATTCTACCCTTGGTTAATGTCATGGGTAGGCAAACTAAGGCCCGGGGGCCAGATCCTGCCCAATCCTGCCCCAGTGTGACGCGGCAGCTAAAAAAGCCAATGCAATTCTGGGCTGCATCAATAGGAGTATAGCATCTGGATCAAGGGAAGTAATAGTGCCACTGTATTCTGCTCTGGTCAGACCTCACCTGGAGTACTGTGTCCAGTTCTGGGCACCACAGTTCAAGAAGGACACTGAGAAACTGGAACGTGTCCAGAGGAGGGCAACCAAAATGGTCAAAGGCCTGGAAACGATGCCTTATGAGGAACGGCTAAGGGAGCTGGGCATGTTTAGCCTGGAGAAGAGGAGGTTAAGGGGTGATATGATAGCCATGTTCAAATATATAAAAGGATGTCACATAGAGGAGGGAGAAAGGTTGTTTTCTGCTGCTCCAGAGAAGCGGACACGGAGCAATGGATCCAAACTGCAGGAAAGAAGATTCCACCTAAACATTAGGAAGAACTTCCTGACAGTAAGAGCTGTTTGACAGTGGAATTTGCTGCCAAGGAGTGTGGTGGAGTCTCCTTCTTTGGAGGTCTTTAAGCAGAGGCTTGACAACCATATGTCAGGAGTTCTCTGATGGTGTTTCCTGCTTGGCAGGGGGTTGGACTCGATGGCCCTTGTGGTCTCTTCCAACTCTAGGATTCTATGATTCTATGATTCAATCGCCTTCTAAATCCGGCCCACAGATGGTCTAGGAATCAGTGTGTTTTTACATGAGTAGAATGTGTGCTTTTATTTAAAATGCATCTCTGGGTTATTTGTGGGGCATAGGAATTCATCCCCCCCCCATATAGTCCGGCCCCCCACAAGGTCTGAGGGACAGTGGACCGGCCCTTGAAAAAGTTTGCTGACCCCTGGTTAATGTGCCCTGTCCTGTGGTTTTACCTGCCTCTGCTTCCACCTGCCTTGGGCTTTCTCAGTTCAATTCCTCAGTTAGCGTCATGAGCCCATCCTCTTAATTCCTTCCAGATGTGCAGGGCCTTCCAGAGGTGCAGACGAGGGAAAGGCAGTCTGCACAGAAGCTTCTTCGCTTCTTCCAGGTTCAGCCCTGGCTCAAATTAGGTCTTGTTTCCATTCCCATTGTGCGTGGGACGGGTGAGGCTGGCTCATGCCTACGAAATGTCCTCCCCACAATATATGGCTACTCTCCAAGGGCCCCTCTGAACAACAACAAACCGTAATAGTTTTATAACAGTGTTAACTGTCATGGCTTCCCTTAAAGGATTATGGGAATGGTAGTCCGCTGCAATAGCAGGCAGAGTTCCCTAGCCATCCCACCCCCTGTCACAGAACTACAGTTCCCAGGGAACCCTACCTAGGAAGAGCAAAAACTATCAGACCAGTTTGATTCAGATATGCACAAAGTTGTTACTGGGCTGTGTCGTTTTCACTGTTAAGACACCGACTTCTCTTCCGTGTTTAACCTGAGTTACTCCTTGTTTTACATCCATGCAAACGGCCAGTGTTTGCTGAAATACAAGGTAGGATTGGTGGTGATGCCTTAATTCTTCTCTCTTAGCTAAGAAAAGAAATCCTGGCAAGTTGACAGTTTGCTGAGACCCCACAGTCTTTTAAAGGGAAAACCGTTTTTTGTGGGGGGGAGGGGAGGTAGGATAGAAGCAGATTTTTGGTCAGTTTGGGGGGAAATAAATCTGACAGAGATGTTCAGATTTGTCAAAAACTGGGAACACCCCTCCCCCCCGGTTAACTTATGGATCTGCAAAAAGATTTATTTCTGACTCTACCTCCCTGCTCCCCACAATAAAAACGAGTCCCAAATCTAATTAAAAAATGACGTCTCTTGAAAGAAGGCCAGCAACGTTGCTGGCATATCCATTCACACCCACAGAAACACACTCCATTCCCTTAACCTGCCCACTGGAAGCCTTTGACTGGCATACACCTCACAAGCTGGTAGCTATGCAGTAAAATGTCTCCCCGTTTCTTCTGCAGGTTCCTTCCTGGAAACCCTCCCTGCTTGAGAAAGGGGGGTTTCCGTTCCCTTCTTGTTCTCTCCCCACCCCCACCCTCATTTATCTCCCTGCTCTGGAATAAAGGTAATAGGATGCTGATACGAAGGTTGATGAGAGGAAATGTACCTTCCCTGCGGCCTCGGCTTCTGTGTTTTCCTAGCTGAAGCAGGTGCAGTCCCGTTGCTCTGCAGAGGCAGAGAGTCTTCTTTTAGAGAATCGGAGGGAGACCAGTCCTTTTCTGAAGTATCCGCTGCTGGAGAGCGATGAATGATCTCCTGCCGCAGGTGGATATCTTAGGACCTGCAATGTCAAAGCCAGCCGACCGAGGAGGAGAGTCCAGGTTGGAGCTACAGAGCAGCGGGATTGCTGCCTCAAAGGGAAGATAAACAAAGGAGCTCCCCACCCGACCCTCCCTGCCCCCCCAGTTTCCCCCAGCAGCTGCTTTTGCTCCCTCCCCAGCCCTCCTGTCTTGCAGCAGAGATGCTCCCAGCTGGGGGCTCCCCTATTGGCCAGCTGTTGGAGATGACATCATCTGATGATGCAGGGAGGACTGGCCTGCTGGTATCTTTAATCTTGCAGGGGGAGGGCTGGATCTGCAAAGAGGGAGGAGGGGTCCCTGCAGGAGAAATGGAGGGGGGGTAGAAGGGCAGGGCAGGGGTGGGCTGGGCGCCTGTGGGCTTGGAGGGGAAATACGGGGCAAATACTGGCGTGTCATGAATATGGCTTAATAGGGCTTCACATTCTGTCATGGTCCCTCACAGGGTGGAGCTTCAGGGCATGTTTATGAGTGCTTGTGATCTGCATTTAATGACTCCATACAGAAACAGGGAGTGGTAGACTACCCACATTCATTAGCATGGAGTACAGAGGTACGGTCTTGTATTGAGGTATATCTCAAATGTTACAGTGACGTAAAGGGTGTGTGCTGCACACACGGACACATTAGTGTGCTTTGGGGCGAGAGGTGCGATTCTTGCCTGCAGGACAGTTGGGCCATTGCTTGGACGATGCAGGCTTTCTCAAGTTTTGTCTCCCGAGTTGGATTTGGCTGCAGATTTGCTAACGGAGAACAAAAGATGGACCTCTGCTAATGGTGTCATCAAAAATTTATAATTCTGTGCCCAGCTTTCCAGAAAGGCTGCAACAGTTCAGGGAGGGGAGATGTTTTGGCCTCTTAATGAGACAAAGATCTGAGTTCTTGCCTGACATGAGGAACTCTCTCGGGGAAATGTATGCCCCAGCAAATTTTTGCATGATTTGTACCACAGCATACCATGAATACTTTGTGTAGTTGCTGTTTATCCCACGTCTCCTGCTGACCAGCAGCTGACACGTGGGGCTCTTTGCATATAAAAGTATTTGCTCTGGCAACAGTTAGTACCAGATAAAAGAGGTTTGTGTTATCTTTAACATGCTGC
Organism: Podarcis raffonei; assembly: GCF_027172205.1. Classification (NCBI taxonomy): domain Eukaryota; kingdom Metazoa; phylum Chordata; class Lepidosauria; order Squamata; family Lacertidae; genus Podarcis; species Podarcis raffonei. The sequence continues at coordinate 1,771,816 of NC_070609.1, forward strand.
CCCCTAGAATCATTTGGTTGATGAGAACCCTTTTTCTGTCTGTCAGGATACCTTCCTTCTCCCTGCACAAGATTCTCAACTGCAAGCCCCACACCCAAAAACCCCACACCACCTATTTTTCTGTAGCTCAGCAAAACATATGAAGAAGGGGCTCTAGCTGCGTCTGTGCATATTTCTCAATTGTCTTGTTCCTTTTTTTACAATGCCTGACTGGGCCTGATCCTAAGATCAGTATGCTGATCCGGAAAGGAGAAAGTGTATAAATGCAGCGAGCAGACCAAGACGCCTGTTTCTTGGGAGAAAAGCAATGACAAACCTAGACAGCATCTTAAAAAGCAGAGACATCACCTTGCCGAATAATTCAAGCTATGGTTTTCCCAGTAGTGATGTATGGAAGTGAGAGCTGGACCATAAAGAAGGCTGATTGCCGAAGAATGGATGCTTTTGAATTCTGGTGCTGGAGGAGACTCTTGAGAGTCCCATGGACTGCAAGAAGATCCAACCTCTCCATTCTGAAGGAAATCAGCCCTGAGTGCTCACTGGAAGGACAGATCCTGAAGCTGAGGCTCCAAGACTTTGGCCACCTCAGGAGAAGAGAAGACTCCCTGGGAAAGACCCTGATGTTGGGAAAGATGGAGGGCACAAGGAGAAGGGGACGACAGAGGACGAGATGGTGGGACAGTCATAGATGCTACCAGCATGCGTTTGACCAAACTGCGGGAGGCAGTGGAAGACAGGAGGGCGTGGTGTGCTCTGGTCCATGGAGTTAAGAAGAGTCAGACACGACTAAACGACTAAACAACAAACAACAACAGACCAAGAGCAGCAAAGATGTAGGAAACATAAAGGAGAGTGGGAGACGTCTAGCTCAGTGGCAGAGCCACCCTTGTTCTGCATGCAGAAGGTCCCAAGCTGGCAGGACATCCCTTAAACGCACGAAAAGAGCCTGCTGGATCAGGCCAGTGGCCCATTTAGTCCAGCACCCAGTTCTAATAATAGCCAACCCGTTGGCTGTGGGAAACCTGCAAGCAGGATGTGGTCACAAGAACACCCTTCCCTTTCCAGAAACTGATATTCAGAGGCATAACTGTGGAGACAGAGAATAGCCATCACAGCTAGCAGCCATTGATAGTCTTATTCTCCATGAAATTATCAAATCCTCTCTTAAAACCATGTAGTTTAACTGTCTGCTGTGTAAAGAAATCCTTTTTTTGTGTGTGTCCCATATCTTCCAACATTCAGCTTTTAGGATTACAGTGGTACCTCGGGTTAAGAACTTAATTCGTTCTGGAGGTCTGTTCTTAACCTGAAGTACCACTTTAGCTAATGGGGCCTCCCGCTGCCGCCGCTGCGCGATTTCTGTTCTCATCCTGAAGCAAAGTTCTTAACCCGAGGTAATATTTCTGGGTTAGCAGAGTCTGTAACCTGAAGCATCTGTAACCTGAAGTGTATGTAACCCGAGGTACCACTGTACAAGAGAGGGAGGAAAAACTTCTTTCTTTCCTCGTTCGCCGTGCTGTTCATAATGTTATACACCTCTGTTACATCACCTCTTCCTTTGGCTCTAAAAGCCCCAGAGCTGAAACCTTTTCTCCTAGGGGAGTTGCTTCAACCCAAAGCATCGGGTACAGAGTGACGGGAAAGAACCTTTTCTGCATGAGACACGTCCCCGTCCTCCCCATTCCCTGAGAGCCGCTGCTAGCCAGAGAAGAGAAGAAACTTGACCTGGTACAAGGCAGCTTCCTACATGCCGTATTTTTTGCTCTATAAGACTCACCTTTTCCCTCCTAAAAAGTAAGGGGAAATGTGTGTGCGTCTTATGGAGCGAATGCAGGCTGCGCAGCTATCCCAGAAGCCAGAACAGCAAGAGGGATTGCTGCTTTCACTGCACACTGATCCCTCTTGCTGTTCTGGCTTCTGAGATTCAGAATATTTTTTTTTCTTGTTTTCCTCCTCCAAAAACCAGGTGCGTCTTGTGGTCTGGTGTGTCTTATAGAGCAAAAAATACAGTACTTACTACATAGCTGCAGAATGCAAGAATGGAAATAAAATAGGGCAGATAATTTAAAACCACTTCTAGCTTTGTGTGGATGCAATCTGCGTATCTTTTAATGAATGAAAATGCGATCGAAGAACGATAACTCCCAAAGAGGTTTTCAGATACCAGTGCCACAGTTCCAGTTTGTATTACCTTTTCGGTGAAACCTTGAAATCAGATCTCCCGGAAATGAATTCTGACTCGTTCATTTGCTGTCTGGCAGCATTAAATTCTACTGCCTTTGCGAAGCTTTTTGTAAAAGGAGGGGAGGTCACAAACGTATGAACTCCTCTTTCTCATGCCCCCACCCTGCCCACCCCAGGCTATTGGGGGTTTTTCCAAAGGAAGTAATCATTTTAGGCCCCAACTGCATTCTGAAATTTTTGCATGATTTCTCTACAAGGTTATGGCTTTGGGCTCGCTTGCAACGAATGGGGAGGGGAGGGTGCCAGAGTTGCTTTCTGCGCCCTCCTGTTAAGAAAAAGAAAATCTGGTTTGATGTGTATTTCAGTGCATGGCATAGGGATTGCGCAGCTTCTCAGAAAATGGGGAAAAGGTTGTGCCGCTTCTAGTTGAAATATTGTCATGGAGGTCTGCTTAGACACGGCAGATGGAATGGCAGGCCTCTGTTGGTCAGCAGCTCCTGATCCCATCTTGTTGTCAGTGAGGGATCTTTGTTAGATGGAGATCTCTAATTTGGTTTCTTTGCGGCCCATCAGGAGCAGAGGTGAGATCCGACAGTATCCCACACGTTTTTGCAATTGCATCCTTTGCTGCCAGGAGCCAGGCTTGTTCATTTCCCAAGCTGTCAGGGGTTTCTCCGATCCCTGATGGATCACTTCAGGATCCGGAGGCTCATCTTCTGTTCAATGTTCAGCTTTTCCACAGACTGCAAAACAAAGTGGAGAAGATTGGCGTTACCAAAAAAAAAAGCTTTAGTGGGCCTTTTTAGCCTTTCTCAGACCTAGAACTGCTTTTCATGGCTGGAACCCCAGTCCTGGAAAATGTGACTGATGGATAATTCAGTGTGTGCCTCTGAGAAGGTGCCTTATCGCTGTTCACCACCCTGGTGTCTTAGAGGAAGAGCAGTTTATAAATCTCATAATAAATAGCAAACAGAGTGGGGAAACCAGGACCAAGCACCACTCAGGGTTTAAGGAGCCGAGTGTCCACAAGGGGTTAGTGTAGGGGTGGGGGACCTCAATAATATAAAATAAATAAATAAATAAATAAATTTTATTTATACCCTCCCTTCCCCGCCTTCAACCCAAGGGTCATGGCCCCCTTCTGGGCAATCTTCTGGGGATCACATGATGTGTTGGGTGCGGCAATAAATATAAATATTACCTTTGTGGGACAGCTTCTACATGGCACACATTCCCACAACCATCTCTGCCATCCGGGCAGGCAGAGTTCAGAGGACACACGTGTGTGTGTGTGTGTGTGTGTGTGTGTGTGTAGCCTGGGGAGAGAGGATGGAGCGTTCTGGGTAGAGTCCTGAGGGACAGATAGAAGGGTGTGGAGGGATAAATTCAGCCCCCAGGCCTGAGCTTCTCCACACCTGGGCTATGGCTGCCTTGAAGACACAGATCCACTTGTCTGATATCTTTGGCTTTTAAAAAAAAATTACTGGAAATTAATCTTATGTTCCTCAGGGTCCATATCTCTGCAGGGTATAGACCAGCCTTCCTCAACCTTGTCCCACTCCAGATATTTTGTTCTCCTCCCATCTGGGGGCTGATGGGAGTTGGAGGCCCAAACATCTGGAGGGCACTAAGTTGGGAATGGCCAGTGTGGAAGAACCTGCCCTATCCCAGACCTTTGCAAACTCCTCAAAGGAGATGGCGTTGTCTCCGTCCTTATCGGCCTCTTGGATGGTTCGATCTGTGATGCTCTCGAGTTGCTCATCCGTCACCTCGATCCCAATCATCATTCTCAGCACCTGGGGGTGGCCAGAGAGACGAGGGGTTCTTAAGGGCGCTGCTTCTCCCTATTCCTCTCCCTTCACCAAGATGAGGGACTAAAGCTTTGCTCTGCTGACGGCTGGAGCACAAACATGGGCGTGCTTCTGCACCGATGTCCTTGGATAAAGTTCCTGGGGTTCCTGGCACGATAATCACTTGTGACCTTTGCACTGTAAGAAGAGTCTATTGGATCAGGCCAACGGCTTGTATAGTCCAGCATCCTGTTCTCTGAGTGGCCAACCAGGTGCCCAGTGGAAAACCTGAAAGCAGGATTCAAGCACAACAGCAGCTCTCCCCATCTGTGATTCCTAGCAACTAGTAAAGGTAAAGGGACCCCTGACCATTAGGTCCAGTTGTGGACGAGTCTGGGGTTGCGGCGCTCATCTCGCTTTATTGGCCAAGGGAGCCGGCATACAGCTTCCGGGTCACGTGGCCAGCATGACTAAGCCGCTTCTGGCGAACCAGAGCAGCGCACGGAAACGCCGTTTACCTTTCCGCCAGAGCGGTACGTATTTATCTACTTGCACTTGGACGTGCTTTTAGACTGCTAGGTTGGCAGGAGCAGGGACTGAGCAACGGGAGCTCACCCCGTCGCGGGGATTCGAACCGCCAACCTTCTGATCTGCAAGCCCAAGAGGTTCAGTGGTTTAACCCACAGCGCCACCCGCGTCCCTCTAGCAACTGGTATTCAGAATCATTATGGCCTCTGACCATGGAGGCAGTGCATAGCCATCATCGTTAGTAGCCAAGGACAGCCTTGCACTCTGTGAATTTGTCCTCTCCTCTTTTAAAGCCATCCAGGTAGGTGGCCGTCACTGTCTCCAGTGGCAGCGAGTTCCACAGTTTATGCGCTGCATGAATAAGTTTTCTTTTATCCATCCTGAATCTTCCAACAGTCAGCTTTGAGCCCAAGACGTTTCTAGCCTGGTACATGTGAATTTAAAAAAGTGCTTCTAAGCATGTAGAGAGCAGATTCCTTTGGTCAGGGTGACGCCAGCTCTCCTCCTCCATTGAGGTTTAGGGGGCAGGATATATTTGGGGGCAGGCAGGCAGCCTTGCCTTTGGGTAACATATTTAAATGCACTGCCCCTCCCTGATTTTAATTCTTCATACGCACATCCCTTCCCCACCCCTGCAGCTTTCCCCAGTTATTTGCAAGAGTTACCTGTAATATTTCTGCGCGGGAGATCTTCCCATCCTTGTCTTGGTCGTAGAGCTGAAAAGCAACTGAACAGGAACCAGAACAATAGGGGGGGAGGTTAGCAATGGGGAAGGTTTAGGGCGAGACACCGTGTTGTGCTGCCGGCCCACAGATCTGTCCAGCTTAAGGGTGGACGTTAAGCGCCCATGTTGCAGGTGCATGCTGTGCTTTTGTTACCGCACAGCATAACTGGGGAACTTGGCAGTGACTGCAGAACTGTGTGTTTCGGTTTTCATTTAAATGAAATCAACCAAGCGTCTAGCCCTTACAGCAGGGGTGTCAAACTCAAATTCATCGGGGGCCGCATCAGCAGTTTGGTCACCCTCAAAGGGCCGGTTGTATCTGTTGGACTATGTGTCCACTCTTTATTATCATAAATTATTGTCACTGCATTCAGTTACATCACAGGATGGCATGCGCTCAATATAAAAACAAGTGGAGGTTTCCTGAATGCATGTAAAGTGGAGGTTTCCTGTGTAGACTGGCCGGCGCCGCTAGAGGGCAGACGTTCTCTGGCTTGTAGGCTGCCGTGCATGCGCTGAAGAGGCGGCTTTCTTGTGTCAAAAAAAAAAAAAGCGAGAATAAAAGGTGAAGGCTGGCGGCTGGCGGTGGCTACACGGGCCACATGACAAGGTCTGGCGGGCCAGATTCGGCCCGCGGTCCTTGTGTTTGACACCCGTGCCTTAAAGCTACATGGGGTACTTCTTGGCACCTTCCTGTAGTTGTTTCCCCTGGAACACCCATTCTATGTCCACTCACACTTCAGCTTGCTAAGCCGGCTGTTAGCGTTCTGCGAGCCTCCGGGTCCCTCCACTGGCCGGAAGTGGGCCAGCACACGAGTGAATGTCCGGAAGTCCGTAGTCTCTCTCCTAGGGAGAAACAAGACTCTTCGTGGAATCTTACCTACTAGGAAAGAACACAGGCATCTGCTGGCCCATCTGGCTCCCCAGTGCCTTCACTGACCAACCTGGAGATGCTTGGAGTTTGAATCTGAGACCTTCTGCATGCAAAGCAGGTGCTCTGTCCCTGAGCTACTTCCTTCCCTCTCTTTAGCATGCCATTGCTTGAGGAAGCCTGATCAGCCTGAAGGTGTTGCTTAATTATGCATTGAATTCTGGTGCTGGAGAGTCCCATGGACTGCAAGAAGATCAAACCTCTCCATTCTTAAGGAAATCAGCCCTGAGCGCTCACTGGAAGGACAGATCCTGAAGCTGAGGCTCCAAGACTTTGGCCACCTCATGAGAAGAGATGACTCCCTGGAAAAGACCCTGATGTTGGGAAAGATGGAGGGCACAAGGAGAAGGGGACGACAGAGGACGAAATGGTTGGATAGTGTTCTTGAAGCTACCAGCATGCGTTTGACCAAACTGCGGGAGACAGTGGAAGACAGGAGTGCCCGGCGTGCTCTGGTCCAGGGGGTCGCGAAGAGTCGGACACGACTAAACAACAACATCAGGGCTGCAAAAGAGGCAGGCCTTGATTACATTGGACAAGGCCAGTGTCTGCCTCACACCTCTCAGTCCTGTGATTTCTCTTTGCATGGACTTTGGGGAACTGCCTGCAAGAGGCCACTCCTGCCTGGCTGGGTCTCAGCGACAACGCAGGAACTCTGTGTGGCTCTCAGGCAGACACAGGATGAGCTCAGGCCCTTTCCCGAGACTTGGGAATTGGGGCTGGGAGATGTTCCTTGTGGATGTTCGCCAAGAGCAAATGCGTCTGTGGAAGAACATAACAGACTAGAATCAAGCAACAGCAGACAGGAGAAGAGCCCTCCAGGCACACTTGGCTGTTGCAGTACCCTGAATCATAGAATTGACTCTAGAATCATTCTTGTGCACTAAGGTCTGATTCCCTGTATTGTTAGAAGAGGACAGGGTGTTGAAGTGAGGGCAAGGGGCAAGCGAGGGCGGTTTCTGTTTTTTATGGCACTGGGCAGGGCCAGCGACTTCCCTACACACAACACACACACAAACACACCCATCTGGGAAGAAGGCATCAATGATCCGGTCACCGATGGGGTTCACTGCTAGTTCTCCGATCCCTTCGAAGTCATCTTTGCTGCAGGAGGAGAAAACATAGCTATAACAAAACGTATAAATTTTAGCAACAGAATTGGAAGGGATCCCCAAGGGGTATCTAGCCCAACCCCCCACAATTCAAAGGGGCTTATGTTAGGTTTTTATTTTATTTTATTCTATTCCACCCAGCTTTTCTGTTCACAGTGAATATCTGAAGTGGCTGATGACCAAAACGAGCAGGGGTAAAACACATAAAGGGAATCAATTCTGGTCATAGTCAGAAAAAAAACCCCAAGGTTTCTTTGTCTTCCTGGTGCGAAGTCTGTGTAATTGTTTGGTAGGTTGAACAAGCAAAATTGTGTGAGACATGGCGACTCGTTCCATTCGGCTCAGGCGCCGCCTGTGTAATTGTTAACCCCACACCCGCCTCCTTTGACTGGCCTGCAGTGATGATGATGGTGATAATAATAATAATAATAATAATAATAATAATAATAATAATAATAATAATAATTTATTATTTATACTCCAACAAAGCATTAAAATACAGTGGTCTGTTAAAAAGCTTTCCTAAACAGGGCTGCCTTCAGATGTCTTCTAAAAGTCTGGTAGTTTGTTATTTCCTTGACATCTGGTGGGAGGGCATTCCACAGAGCAGGTGCCACTACCGAGAAGGCCCTCTGCCTGGTTCCCTGTAACTTGGCTTCTCGCAGCAAGGGAACTGCCAGAAGGCCCTTGGAGCTGGACCTCCGTGTCCAGGCAGTGAATATTTTGAATCCACATTGCCTTTCTTCTTGCTACAATCCGCTTAAGAACTTGAGAAGTGGACAACCATAAAAGTTTCTGCACTGCTGCTAGTAGCAGAAACCAGCCTACTAAACGTACTGGGAGCTCAGGGGCCTTGCTACGGCCTCAACTCCTGCATCCCTAAATCTGTCACCCAGATGTTGTGCAGAAAGCTGTGGTGATAACGTAGTTGTTTCTGCCAGGGGGCCCTAACTTCCTCTGTCAGCTGGGTGAAGCACTGTAAAACTGAAATACATCAGGTGTTGACAAATGAGCAGGAATTTGGTGGTCAAAAGCAGTGGCTAAGGGGCTTCTGTAGGCATTTACTATGGGATATCCTTGCTGCGTTTACTAACTTTTTATGGGGCATCAGCGTGACATTGTTATGAAAATCCCTGTCTCCGCTGCGTTTTCCCCTCTTGTGGGTCTTCTGCCTGCAGAAAAACGAACTTAAAAAGACCCCCAGAACAGAGCAGAACTGCTGTTCACTGCAGGTGTGAATTGTTCTTAATTTTACTCTGCTGACTCTTGGAATCACAGAATTCTAGAGCGGTATATTTCTGACGTGTGCTCTGTCATATTGGACAGGTGAACCTATTGCCACTCCGCTCACCTTTAATGTGTCATCATTTTTTGACCAATTTGCTCTGACGTATTTAGTACTGTATTTGTAAACTGCTCTTGAATCAAGCTTTAAAACCTTTTACCAGTCTCGGAAGAAGAAAATGGAGAAATAGCGCTTGAGGAAGAGCATTAGTTGATATTTACTTATTTTTAATTTAAGAACAAAAAAGTTCTCATGTGAATTGTGTCTTCCCTGTTCCCCTGGCTATATCATGTCCACAAGTAGAACAGAACATGGCAGGATAGGAAATCACAAACCTCAACAGAGCTGCCTGAATCACTACTGTGTAAAGGTCAGTGGGGTGGTGGTTGTGGGGCAATGTCTACAGATGGAGGACTCTGAGTTCCTTCCTTGTTCTCAGATTGCCATCCTCTTCCCTTCCCTTCCCTTATCCTTACCTGAGGAAGCCTTTTTCATCCTTGTCCAAAGCCTGGAAGCGCTGGTAAAGGCGCACAACATTAGCTTCCGAGACTGGGTGCAAGAGGAAAGGAGAGGTTTAATGATTAGCCAAGAAAGTGCCATGAGCAGCGGGTATAATGACCTTGAAACGAATGCATTTAAAAAAAGGAAGACGCCAGATGCAATTAACATTCCCCTGAATCTAAAGGCAAACTGTTTGAAACTTGGAGAGCAGGCTTGAGCACGCCTGCACTGCAAGGAAATGGGAACAGAGTGTCCAGATTCAGGGCAGTCTCCTGGTCCACATGGGAACCATGCAACATGGTTGCTGGGGAAAAGAAGGTCGCAGGCCTGAGGGAGGGCAAAACCAGAGCAGCGCACAGAAACGCCGTTTACCTTCCCACCGGAGCGGTACCTATTTATCTGCTTGCACTTTGACGTGCTTCTGAACTGCTAGGTTGGCAGGAGCAGGGACTGAACAACGGGAGCTCACCCTGTCGCAGGGATTCGAACCGCCAACCTTCTGATTGGCAAGCCAAAGAGGTTCAGTGGTTTAGACCGCAGCGCTACCCACGTCCCTATAAATGAATTTTAGCAGCAACTAAAATTCCAAGTAACAGATGAAATGGGAAAAGGTATAGAGCAAAGGTTGTCAGTCGGGTGTCTTTCCCCCCCACCGCCAACCTCCCATTACCCATTCTACCTGGGGCTGATGGGAAATGGAGGGTGCCACTGTGACTATTATTCCTGCCACAGCACTTGTTGCTTGGAAATGTGCTGCATCTTCTCTCCAGGGAAAAGTGACAAGCCCAGCATAATAAAAGACAACATTGGGTTTAAAGCACAAGCATTCAAACCTTCTGCCACTACTGAGGGGATTTGATACCCCCCCACTTGTTGAAGTGGGGGACAGGATGTAAATCTCAAAGTCAGCCCCCTCCCCTCCCTTTCCTCCTCTGGAGATTTCACAAACAATAGGAAGCCAGCTGCCAGATAAGATGCAAGGCTTTGGGTGGGGCACCGTGCCAAGCTCAAAAGCAACAGTTCATTTTCACCCAAAACTTGGTAAAATAACTCTTTAAAGGGGCGGGGGGGAGGATCACATTCCACCCCAAGAGCATGATGATCTCTCCCAAACTAACCGCACCCCAGATGAAAGATTCCTGTGTCCCAAGTCTCTGCTTTTGGCTGACTCATCAGAACAAGAAAAAAACAATTTCTTCCACAGCTGCAAATTGTCCAGAAGTTCTGCACTTGCACAATACTAGCTGATGCACTGTACTTGAACAGACTTTGTGGATCTCTGATCTCCGTTAGTCACCTCACCTCTGCTCTGTGCCCTGAGCTGGGGACAGGAGGCGGGTGGCCCCGCTGGGGTGAGGCTGGAATGGGACAGGCCCAGAACGCTGGAACCCGAAGATCCGGATTAGCCTCTTCTTCCAGTGCCTGCTCCCTCTCTGGCTCAAGGTGAGAGGGGTGCGTTGGCATCACGGCAGCTGCAGAGAGCCACAGCCACTGCCCCCTTTCACCTCTTAAATTGCTCCCTGCCCCTGCCCTGTGCTTTGATCTGGATCTCAGGAGTCCTGACAGCCCTTTCCTCCCAGCTCCCAAACTGAGCTATGAAGTCCCAAACTCCCAAACTTCAGCTATGAAGTCCCGATTCTGATTCTCTCTGGTCACAAGGCTCTTCTCCACAAGTGCTGGATCTTTCCCTCCTATGAGATTGCCCAAACCCACTGGCCATGATTCCCACCCCTTGCCTAAGTCTGGAGCAGCCAGGACTTCTCTCTTCCCAGCAAAGCCAAGTCACCTCCTGGGACAGCTCCAGAGACCGAAGCAAATGCGCCGCAAGGCAGGTGGGCTTCTCATTTTGGGTTTGGGGGTTTAAAACAATTCCGAGCTCTGTTGCTAACTCCCTCCTCTCCCATTCCCCCCCTCTATTCATGGAAAGAAGGAAAGCAAACCGTTCTCTCTTATAAAGTTTTCCCGTACAGCCAGTTTCTTTCATGATCTCCTGCTGCTCAGGGACTGTGAAGAGCTGAGAAGTTTGGCCTCCCATCTTGAAGCCGTTCTGACTCTCCTCCAGGGCAGCCAAAGCTGTTTACAGGGCGTGCCTCTCTCTCTCTCTGTGTGTGCATCTATATTAATATCGGGACACCTACCAACTTCAGCAGAGAGTCACACTCCCAGCAGCTGTTATCAAAGCCAGACAGCTAATCCACTGCAAGGGGAGGAGGGACTTGGGAAGGGCTGGGAAGAGTTGTTTTAAGGTGGAAAGGCAGGGAGAAGAGAGAGGCAGGCAATGCCAAGTGGCTGCTATAAGTTGCATGCCGAAATCCAGCATCGCCTGAGCTCTGCGAGTTTGGCTTTCTCCCGACTGAAGTGCAGAGTGTTTGAGGACCAGGACATTTGCAGGAAAACCAGAATGCTTGTTTACAAAGCTATTGTACCACCAACCTTACTGTATGCTTGGGAAACATGGGCCACTTATAAACGCCATCTCCGACTCCTCGAAAGATTCCATCAACAGGATCTCCGAAAAATCTTACACATCACTTGGGAAGACAGGCGAACCAATACCAGTGTACTGGAAGAAGCAAAGATCACCAGTGTTGTAGGCAAATGCAGACTTTAGGGTTTCACAAAACTCTTTATCAAGGAGAACATCAGTGTTGAAGTGGTGATTCTTCAACACTAACTTTGTTGGACTGGTCATGTGTGGATGCCTGATTGTCTTACAGAATGCCTGATGATCGGTTCTTACAGAATAGCTGGACCAATTGTATGTTTTAGTATATATTTTCCTTTAAATTTTTGAACAATGCAGTTCTGTTTATGCCATATTTAAAGGTGTGCACGTGTAAGACGCTTTGTGTTTGAGGAAGCAACATCTGTTGTGTTAGATGGATTAAGCAATGTTGAAGCAATGATTCTTCAACATCAACTTTGCTGGACTGGTCATGTTGTGCGGATGCCTGATTATAGTCTTCCAAAGCAACTCCTCTATTCCGAACTTAAAAATGGAAAGCATGATGCTGGTGGTCAATAAAAGAGGTTTAAAGACGGTCTCAAGGCAAATCTTAAAAAATGTAGTATAAACACTGACAACTGGGAAACACTGGCCTGCGAGCGCTCCAGTTGGAGAACAGCCATTACCAAAGGCGTCATGGGCTTTGAAGACACTCGAACTCAGGACAAACTCAGGACACAAGGGAGAAACGTGCTAGGAGGAAGGCACACTTGGCAAATCCACACTGTGATCAACTCCCGCCCGGAAATCTATGTCCCCACTGTGGAAGGACGTGTGGATCCAGAATTGGCCTCCACAGTCACTTATGGACTCACTGATAAAACCGTGTTCATGGAAGACAATCTTTCTCGGCTACGAGGGATTGCAGAAGAACAACTTGCATGCAAGTCTTTGAGTTACAAAGGTCTCTTCTTCAGCAGAATATTGGGGGGGGGGGAGACCTCAACCCTTGGTAAGTATAGTGCCCCCTTTCAAGATTTTGGGAAACTGCTGTTGTTAGAAAATGCGACTTGGCGCTGTTGCCAGAAGGGCTTATGATCCGAATCCGGAAACATTTTGTAGGCTTCCAATTGGTTTAAGGGCCCCCCTTTTGGCGTTTATAAAGTCCTTAGTGTATTTGAAGGGCCGACTCCCCTCTCCGTTTCAGCTATGGAGGGGCCTGTCCATGTGGGCCCCCACCCCAACTGTCCTTCCCCACCATAGCACCCAGGCTCTGGCGCTCCTTTCAGGTGTGGTGTGTGTGTGTCCCCCCCCCCCTTGACAAAGGTTTTCTGGTTGCAGACTATATCAGAGGGCATTTGTAGTTTCTTGCTGCTGGCTGTGTCTTAATTTTTTTTAAATGATGCTTGTTTACTGATGTTGCAGATTTAATGGTTTTTGTTTGTTTTTTAAATGTGATCCTTTGCCATAAGTTGCCTTCAAGTGCTTTGGCACAAAAGGTGGGATAGAAATATTTTAATGATATGCAAATCTGTACAAATTATTCCTAAGAAACAAATTATAATTAGTTTGGTGTCAAGAGAAAGCGAACAGATTAGGATGTTGTGTTGTTGGATCTTGGCTTCCTTCACCCTAGTCAATGGACCGGGAAGATGGGATTTGTAGTCCAGCAACATCTGAAAGTCCACAGGGATTGCCATTGCCATGGGAGATTCTTCAGGACATTTGAATGCCGCTTCAGTTTTGACCACCTTCTCTGTTCTGGACTTCTTTGTACAGACCTCCCTATACTTTCTCCCCTATCAAGCAACAATAAAATCTAGAAACTTGGGGTTGATTGGGGTTGAAACAAGCAGGTTGATTGTAGTCTTGCTTTGTTGAAATGTAGCTAGATAGGCTTTCTAAGCCTGGACATCATTATCATTTTTATTATTTATACCCCGCCCATCTGGCTGGGTTTCCCTACTCAGGGCAGCTCCCAACAGAGGACTGAAAACAGAATAAAACTTCAAACATTAAAAACTTCCCTAAACAGGGCTGACATCAAGGGATATTAGGGAGAGCAGTGAATCGAAAGCAGCAATTTATATTTGTTAGGAAACAGAATTGTGCTCAGTTTGGAACTTCGTGATAGAATGACTTGATTCATTGTTGAGACACGGGGGGGGGGGCACTGCTGGAATGATCTGCAGGGTCTCTCTGGGTGGATGCAAAGTGTGTGTATATTAAGACGGGCCACGGGAATGCAGATTTATTAAATAAATCAGCTTTATTAAGATGGGCCCTTGGTAACGTTGTCAGAAATCAGACTTACTTCACTTGAGGTATGGTTCAGTTCCGGAAAATTGAATGCAGGCAGGTTGCTTACTGAGTTGAAGCTGTACTGTGAACTGACTCCACCGAAATGTCCTGTGCTTGACTGATTCAAAATTTCAATCAGTGTTGGCTCATTGCAGCGCCAAGTGATAAATGTGCAACTCATCCTTTCAGTGTGTCCCGTGCACTTTTTCCGCAATACAGTGGTACCTCGGGTTAAGTACTTAATTTGTTCCGGAGGTCTGTTCTTAACCTGAAACTGTTCTTAACCTGAAGCACCACTTTAGCTAATGGGGCCTCCTGCTGCCGCTGTGCCGCCAGAGCACGATTTCTGTTCTCACCCTGAAGCAAAGTTCTTAACCTGAAGCACTATTTCTAGGTTAGTGGAGTGTGTAACTGAAGTGTATGTAACCCGAGGTACCACTGTACTGAGTATTTGCAGCTAACCCCAGCATATTTGGTGGCAGCTTCTGGTTCTGCGGATCAAGTATCCAGGCTTGTTTGAACCCAGCTCATCTTATTTTAGAAATCAAGCGGCAAGGTGTTGCTGAGCCATTTGTGGGGAAGGGCTGTGGTGGGTCATTGATAGAGAGCACCTCCTTTGCGTGCAAAAGGCCCCGGGTTCAAGCCCCACAACCTGCATGTAGGGCGAGGAGATGGCCCCTTTTTGGGTTGGCCACTGAGAACAGGAAGCTGGACTAGACAGGCCATTGGCTTCATCCAGCAGCTGTTCTTAGGTTCTTACAGAATAGCTGGACCAATGGTAAGTTTTAGTATATGTTTTCCTTTACATTTTTGAACAATGCAGTTTATGTTTATGCCATCTTCAAAGATGTGCGCGTGTAAGACGCTTTGTGTTTGAGGAAGCAACAGCTGTTGTGTTAGATGGACAAAGCAATGTTGAAGCAATGATTCTTCAACACCAGCTTCGTTGGACTGGTCATGTTGTGCGGATGCCTGATGATCGTCTTCCAAAGCAACTACTCTATTCCGAACTTTAAAATGGAAGGCGTAATGCTGGTGGTCAACAAAAGAGGTTTAAAGACTGTCTCAAGGCAAATTAAAAAAATGTAGTGTAAACACCAAGAATTGGGAAACACTGGCCTGCGAGCGCTCCAGTTGGAGAACAGCCTTGACCAAAGGTGTCCTGGGCTTTGAAGACACTCAAACTCAGGACGCAAGGGAGAAACGTGCTAAGAGGGAGGCACGCTTGGCAAACCCACACCGGGATCAACTTCAGCCTGGGAACCAATGTCCCCACTGTGGAAGGCCGTGTGGATCCAGAATTGGCCTCCACAGTCACTTACGGACTCACTTTTAAAACCGTGTTTATGGAAGACAATCTTACTCGGCTACAAGGGATCGCCAAAGAAGAGTTCATGCCCAGTAATGAGTGTTGCTAACTGAAGCTGTTCAGGCTGCTCCTCTTCATTTACAGAAAACATTGTTTTGAAATGTTAGGCACTTAGCATGCACCATTGAGCATGATCTGAAGTCACCTGAGGCTAAAGTCACTTTGAAGCTAAGCAGCCCTGGGTCTGGGCAGTGCCTGGAGTGGAAACTGCCTGAGAACCACACAGTGGCGTAGCGTGGGGGGTGCCAGGGGTGCCGGCCACACCGGGCGCAACATCTGGGGGGGGGCGCGAGTCCATAGGGAAGGGACAAGTTCCTTCCTCCGCCGGGTTCCCCGCCGCCACCGCCAGCCTTGCGCCCTAGCGCCGCTGCGGCTGCGCTCCACTCACTGCTCGCAGTTAGGAGGCGCAAATTACTTGCCTTGCCCCGGGTGCTGACAACCCACGCTACGCCACTGGAACCACATGGAATCTGCTTCAGTTTCCATGATGGAAGAAAGGCAAGATACAATTAAAAGATTATTATTATTATTATTATTATTATTATTATTATTATTATTATCAATCTTCGTTATTTTTAGTGCCCTTTCTTGTTACCATTCCTTGTTAGGCAGATGTGGCTAAATGCGCAAGGCCTCACCGTGGTCCAGTGGCACATCCAATTTGTACAGGAGCCTGGGTTCAGAAGGCACGGCAGGCCAGACTCTGGCTTGCTTCCTGGTACAGTGGTACCTCTCGTTAAGAACGTCATTCGTTCCAGAGGTCCGTTCTTAACCTGAAACTGTTCTTAACCTGAAGCACCACTTTAGCTAATGGGGCCTCCCGCTGCCGCCGCCGTGCGATTTCTGTTCTCATCCTGAAGCAAAGTTCTTAACCTGAGGTACTATTTCTGGGTTAGCGGAGTCTGTAACCTGAAGCGTCTGTAACCCGAGGTACCACTGTATTTGGATCTTTGGCTCGATATCTAGGCGTGGTTTTTGCAGGTTAGATGTGTCCTTCCTTGATGCTAAATGGAACGCAACCAGGTGTCATTTTTGATTGCTCTAATTCTATCTGATGGAGAGAGGGTGGTGACTGCCCCCCCTTTTTTACCAGCATGTGATGCTATATTTAAACCCAATCACTGGGGGAGAAAAGCTTTTACTAAACCAGCGACTATATATATTATTATTTTTAACAGAACTGGGCCTCCCCTCTATTGTTGCGAGAGCCCACATTAGAATTATTAGTTTTTATTGTAAATTAATCAAAGCCCCAGGCTCCCTACTAGCCAGGCAAGCCTTTTTAACTTGTGCTCATAACAACAAATGGTCCAAGGCCATGGAGATTATCACGGCACGCTACTCCCTCCCAGATCTTGACACGCTGTCATCTTGGGACCATCATAATATCCGGGCCTGGATTCTTACAAGAGACGAGGCCATGGACCGGGCACAGTCCGCCACAGCTCGCCTCTCCAAGTGGCTCCCTAAAGTGAAAGTGGTAAGATCACTTGCCAACTACTTGATAGACCTGACGGAGCCCAATTTGAGAAGAGCGTTTACCATGGCCCGTTTCCATTCTATACCCACGGCCTTCTTGCAGGGGATTTACTTTAAGACCCCCATTACTCAGCGTCTATGTCCATGCACAATGAATGAAGTAGAGGACTTCATACACTTCTTTTTCTACTGCCCTATTTATGAGCTAATAAGAACTAAGCTCCTCCTCTTGATCCCGCCCACCATCACATCTAAGGAAGACTGTTTGAAATCGCTTCTTGTGGACGCAAATCCCCAAATTTCACGTGGGGTGGCAATCTTTATAGTGCATGCTTTGAAATTCAGGGCTACACTGACTGGGTAGTGTGTCCCAGACCTGGAACTGTTTTAATTCTTTGTATTACCTTTTTAACCTAATGTGCCGAGCCTATTTTGGGGCCATTATATGTTTTATATACATCTGCATTTTAGATTCCCGGCGCTGGCAACTAAATTTTTACATTATTGTTTTAGGGTAATTTAAATGTCACAATGCCAGTAATATCGTTTGAATTTTGTTAGGTTGCTTCTCTCTAGCATTTTTGTCTTATCCTGCTATGGCTGTATGCTAATGCAATAAAGGTTTGATGATGATGATTATTTTTTAAACATTCCTTTCATGGGAGCGCCAGCTTCCTGACTCCCCAGCATGCCCATCTCAAAGCCTTGACAGCCATGACCCACACCCTGAGTGGCCACACTCATTTCTCAGCAATGTGTTGACAGCTGCTTGTAAACAGCTGCCCCAGGGCTGGTAGGTCAGCGCCTTTCTCGCCTGCCTGCCTTATGGTTTCCCCATTAACACTTTCCTCTGTTAGTTCAGGGAGCTCTGCTCCTGGGGGTGGGCGTAAGGGGACAAAGCTTTGGCCAAGCAGGGAGCCAATTCATCTCCAAGGGGCCTCTATTCAGGGGTACCTGGCTGTGTACAGTCAAATGTTCTCCCATCCCTACTGTGAAGAGCCCCTCCCCTTACTACAATAGTGGACAAACTGACTGTCAGCAGGAAGAAAAATAATTTGCCCTTTCCACCGAAGAACGAAAAGCCATGTGTGGTTATCAAGTGTCAGGAAGTGGATGGAAGTTAGGAACGTCTTTCAGATCCTTTAACTCCCAAGGGGTGTCAGGAACTGGGTCCCTTGGAATGTCCCTTCTGCGCAAAACATTGTGCAAGTTTTTGCAAATAGTTGGGGGCTTAATAATAATAATAATAATAATAATAATAATAATAATAAAAAATATATTTATACCCCCGCCCATCTGGCTGGGTCCCCCCAGCCACTCTGGGCAGCTTCCAACAAAACACTAAAATACAATACCCTATTAAACATTAAAAGCTTCCCTAAACAGGGATGCTTTATTAGCTTTGTTAAACTGTTTGTGCAACTTTGGGAGGGCTGGTTCAGGGAAAGGGATTCCTGTTTGATGGTGCCACTGCCTGTCTCCCACAAATATTGTGCTTGGTTTCTTTGAGTGTGAGACCTCTGCTTCTCCTGCTACTCACAAGGGCTCCCCCTACGTTAGGAGGTGGGGAACCTGTGGCCCTCCAGATATTGTTGTTTAGTCATTTAGTCGTGTCCGCCTCTTCGTGACCCCCTGGACCAGAGCACGCCAGGCCCTCCTGTCTTCCACTGCCTCCCACAGTTTGGTCAGACTCATGCTGGTAGCTTCTATGACACTGTCCCACCATCTCGTCCTCTGTCGTCCCCTTCTCCTTGTGCCCTCCATCTTTCCCAACATCACGGTCTTTTCCAGGGAGTCTTCTCTTTTCTTATGAGGTGGCCAAAGTCTTGGAGCCTCAGATCCAGATATTACTGGACTCCAACTCCTATCAAGCCCACCCATCATGGCCCCAGGCTTGGGATGGTGGCAGTCATGGAAGTCCAACCACCTTGGTGGCTTTCCACCTGTGGCCTGTTTTTCAGTGTGGTGGGACCTGACTGGACATGGAAGTATCCCTTGAGGGCAGGCCTAACTCAAACAATGTATTCAGCCACTTGGGGTGGCAGCATTTTGAAAGATGTCCCTTAAACAGCCTTATGCAAACTGGGAGGCCACATCTGGAATCCTTGGCAATATCAATGAATGCTAAGACCACAAACTCTGTGGGGATGATGTGAGGAGCCTGGGTTGCACCTCTCAGATTGCCGTTGTGCTTTGGGCGGCAAAATTTCTTGAGCTAGTCCACTGCCCAGTTCAATAAATTGGGACGCCATTGGGCACAGGCTCGGCTGCTTGTCCCCATCGCAGCCACCCTAAAAGTTCCACCTGGACGTGGTGGTTGTGTAGAAGTGTGGTGTAGAAATGAAGCAAAACAGTGGAAGAAAACAGCTTCAGGCAGATTCGGTTTCACTGAGCAAAATAGATATTTTATATAACTTTCTTTTGAGAGAAAGGACCATACATAAGAAAAGTCACAGAGGGTGGGGAAGGATATATAAACATGGCACTTATAAATATACAGTATATACAACTTAAATATGTTTATAAAGCATCTCCAGCAGACTTTTTTTGTACACAGTATTTATTGTGTTTTTAAATTAAAAAAGAAAACATGGGGCAGGAGGGGAACAGTTTAAAAAGGAACAAGAACTGCTATGCATACCAAAACATTTCTGTTAAAATCTGTGACATTAGGATCAGAGGCTGAAAATGTAACTGCAATCCTACACGACTACTCAGAAGTAAAAGCCATTGATTTCAATGGGACTTACTCCCAGGTAAGCAAGTCTAGGATTGCAGGTTTTTTTTTAATGGAATGAAAAGGTTGCTGCAGCTGTAGTAAACTGACCAAGTTGCTACCAAAGCATGATTCCACTCACTTCATCCTTTTTGTATTAAAAAATACTCACCATTATTGGGGGGGAAATGTCGACTTTTCTTTATACGAAGCTTCAAATTTGCCATTTGTGGGGTAACAGAACAAGAAGTTCATCTCTCAAAATGTGTTAAAAAAAATTCAAAAAGCAAAATAAGCAACCGCGACGTTCATTCAATTGGTCGCGTAAAGCACAAAGGATTCCGTTTTGACTTGATAGCCAAAAATGATGACTTCTCTCTTGCCAGAGTGCGCTTTTATATTCCACGTTGCTTTTGGTCCAGGCCCATCTCCATGACCAGGAGGCGAGGTGGTGGCCGAGGGGGCTTGATCCTGTGGAGGGAGTGGTGGTGGGGAGCCTTTGAAAGCAACGCACCCCAAGGACACAAAGTCCTCTTAAACAAAATCTGCGCAAAGAAGGACAACGGTGTCCCATATGAGTCTGGTTGAGTTCTTCTCCCGAATCATTCAGAAGAGTGATAGGGAATCTTTGCAGGCCATATTCCGGCAGTAGGTGGGGCTAGAGACCGAATTGAGCTTTTGAGGATCTGTGGATGGGCAGCATGCCGGCCACAATTCAGCTCAGGACCACACTGAAGGGTTAAACGGCCACCTGGGTCCTGATCCAGATCAGGCCCCTGGGACCTGCTGTTTGCTGCTTTCCCCCCTCCGGGGAGGGAGAGAGGGTGGGGCCAGGTAAGTGTGGCCCTGGGAAGCCTTCAGGGGCCACACCCAGCCTGGGGACCAGGGGTTCCCAGTCTCTGATTAAAACCAACCAACCAGGGAACTTCCACTACAAAGGGAGAAATCTGTTAGTCTCCCACATTCTACTTGCCTTGTATAAATGCTGTCAAGAGTGGCAAGACCATACCATTTCCTCCAGTTGAAAAATGCTTCTTCGGGAACTACTACAGGCAAAATAGAGGGACACTTGGAACCTGTCCTGCCAGGTTCTTTTACAGGTGAGTATCTCACCTGAGAAGGGACGCGGGTGGCACTGTGGGTAAAACCTCAGCGCCTAGGACTTGCCGATCGCATGGTCGGCAGTTCGAATCCCCGCGGCGGGGTGCACTCCCGTCGTTCGGTCCCAGCGCCTGCCAACCTAGCAGTTCGAAAGCACCCCCGGGTGCAAGTAGATAAATAGGGACCGCTTACCAGCGGGAAGGTAAACGGCGTTTCCGTGTGCTGCGCTGGCTCGCCAGATGCAGCTTTGTCACGCTGGCCACGTGACCCGGAAGTGTCTCCGGACAGCGCTGGCTCCCGGCCTATAGAGTGAGATGAGCGCACAACCCTAGAGTCTGGCAAGACTGGCCCGTACGGGCAGGGGTACCTTTACCTTTACCTTTATCTCACCTGAGTCCCCCTTAGCATATCCTCTCCTCCTTGGTTTTTTTTTACAACCACATCAAGCCAACAGATGCGCATTGTGCTTTCTTAATTTTTTTCCCTTTTTCCTTTTTCAATGAAAGGTGCCTTGTGGATTCTTTTGTAGTTGAAAGGTGTGGCATCACTCAAATCCAATCAGCCACAGCTTCCTGTTTGGGGGTGTCGTTTTTTTTTCTGCACCTCTCCGGTGGTTGAATGAAAGGGCAGTTTTCCTCCTTCAGACTGAGAGGAGAGTCACCGTGGGCTGAGGCGAAGAGCCCACAAAACGGAAGGGAAACCAGTTTAAAAAGGGCAACAGTTTAAAAACATATTTAAAAAATAGGAACATGGAAAAAAAATCATTGCTTCCTTCCTGGCACTTGTGTGGGAAAAGGACCTGCCTTTTCTCCAGATTAGACAATCCTAGGGCAGCCTCCCCCCTCCCCAATCAGCCTCCGTCCTTCTTTCCCCCGCTTTCAAGAGAAAACCCAAACAAACCTCTCCAAAACCCAGCTCTGACTTTCAAAGACTTTCCAATCCAGCGATCGCTTCCTAAGATTCTGAGTCAGTCTGTTGCTCTCGATGCAAAAATAAAAAAATATAGCAGCAAGAATAAATATTAAATATTTTCCTTTAAAAAAGGAGTCTTTTTTTATAATAATACTATATAGATCAAAAATTAATAATGGTAAGACATTGGCTGCTCCGGGAGTCCATTCAGTCTGCTCTGTAAACATTCCTTTAGCTGAGAATTTGGAGGGGAATTAAAATAAAATTCAGGCGGTGGAGTCCAAGGCTTGGGAGAAGGGTTTTCTTCAGACCTAGAAATGAATGTGAAAAAGGAGGGAGAAGGGGAGGGAGGGTTATAACAGAACACAATGACCAAGCATTGCCTTTTTGCCCTCCCCCTCCCCCCTCCCCAACTAAGCATGTTTCCAAGGAAGGAATTAGCCCTGCCAAGTCTGGATTAATCATCATGCCAGATAGGATCCCCAGATAGACTGCTGCTGTGCCTGGCATCTTCCTCACCCGAGAGTTTCCTGGAGAAGCCACTGAGAAGCCTCCTAGTCCTTTGCCCTGCCCAGCACAAAATGCCTTTTCCATTCAGGACAGGTAATGCACAGCGGCGGCTGCTCACATTCCCAGCTCCCTGAAGGAAAACTTTGCAAGGAGCAAGAGGTGCGTCACCACTAAACCGGCAAATCAGCCCAAGATAAGGAGGGGGCTTGCAGGCACGAGAAGGGGGTCCAGATTCCGGGTACCACCAGCAGTCATTCTAAAACCTGGATCTCTGTCAAATTTTTGGCTCGTCTTAATTTTGGGCAGATAATGAATATTGTGATTCTTGCATTGTTTTTTTCCATGTACAAACCTATCCAGGATGACTGAAATAATACCCTCTGGGGCAGGAGTATGGGAGCGGAGAGGTGTTTAACCATCGTCTTACAAAGTATAATAGATATATTTAAAGTATTCTCAGTTCTCTCTTCAGCTCAAAGCTGGTGCTGTAGAGTTGTTTCATATGAGCAAATAGTTTGTCTCAAGGCGTAAATAGGAAAAGGGAGTCTCTTTGTAATGCTATATATATAGAACTCCCCAGCCCAGCAGTAAATGTCGGGGTGGCCAACTGTGTGTACTCACCTGTGAGTTGACATCCTCACATCCTCTCAGGTGCCGCGCCAAAAGATGAGGTTAAACGCCTCTGAGGCCCGGAGTGCAGTTGATTTCCCTAACAGAAATTGTTTGGAGATTGCCTCTAGGAACACTATATTGCCCCTTTCTGCAGCCTCCCAGAGGGAGCTTTTTCCAAAAGCTCCAAGAACCCTAGTTTGTTAACCATTAGTTTCCTGAATGAGCATAAATTTTAAAAATGAAGACAGACATTGGGAAGAAGACAGCAGAACTTGAAGATGGGCTCTCCTCCCTCCTTAGGGTTCCTCCTTTCTCTGTCCTGAATGAGAAGAGCCAGTCTGAGGAGTAACCACTCTTAACGGGGGGGGGGGTTTTGCCCCAAAGACACAGTGCTGCGGTGCAGCTACCAATGATCTGATGGTATAAGGCAGCTTCCTATAGGAGGGAAGGAGTAGCACTTGAGAGAACTGGAGAAGGACAAATCACAGGTGTTCTCCAGATGGTCTCAGGTGTCGCTCCAAGAGGTGGACCATACCAAAGCAAGTCACCTCCGCCTAAGAAGAGGTGACAATTTGCATTTTAAAAAAGAGTTCAATCAATTAAGTTTTTCCATTAAGCTTTCCCAAGTTGAGCTAATAAATTTAATGTAGAGTAGCCGATAGTATCAAGGGACGCAGGTGGCGCTGTGGGTTAAACCACTGAGACTAGGATTTGCCGATTGGAAGGTCGGCGGTTCAAATCCCCGTGACGGGGTGAGCTCCCGTTGCTCGGTCCCTGCTCCTGCCAACCTAGCAGTTCGAAATCACATCAAAGTGCAAGTAGATAAATAGGTACCACTCTGGCAGGAAGGTAAACGGCGTTTCTGTGCGCTGCTCTGGTTTGCCAGAAGCGGCTTAGTCATGCTGGCCACATGACTCGGAAGCTGTACGCCGGCTCCCCCGGCCAGTAAAGCGAGATGAGCACACAACCCCTGAGTCGGTCACGACTGGACCTAATGGTCAGGGGTCCCTTTACCTTAGCTGATAGTACCACACACCCAAATGCTGCCTCTACTGAGGCAAAGGTATTCTGCGATACCACACCAAGAAATGATGCTTGTTTGAATCCAGGATTGCAAGGCCCAGAAAGCTGCCTCCCCGGAGTGCCTTGTGGACTTCTAGAATGCATGGCTTTATCTGCCTTGATACGGATGCTATTGAAGCCTTTCTGCATGTACGTACCTTGCAAATGACAAATAATGCAGGGTCTCTTCTACAAGGAATCTTAATGTAGCGTGTTCTACACTTTCCCCTATGGATATTGAGTCTGAAGACAATGGTGGCAAGACTGGATCTTGAGAATGGTGAAAAGGGGAATTCGCTGTGGGTTTGAGGACATCTTCTCCTTAGGAATTATGCCACAAATTGGATAGGACAGAAAGAAACCCAACTATCATAATCTTCTAACCTTTGAAAGATGTACCTTCATATACAGCCAACAGAGTGTCACTGAGCAAAGTGCCTTAAATTGCTGGGTGGTAATGGATTTGCTTGTAAAAGGTCTGATTTCAGCAGGTAACCTGTGAGCCAAGGGAAGGGGACTTTAAGAGTCAGCGTACACAGGGGTTCCCCATGTCATGCTTCACATGTTCTACCACAAGGTGGTACAATTGAGACAGAGAGGGAGTTCATCTACATGGATCAAGCACCAGGATTTGAGATTGGAAATCCAGGCGAGTTGTACAAATTACACAACGCTATTTATGGTCTGCGCCAGTCAGCTAGAAACTGGAATGAATGCCTGGACAGTACTTTGCAATCTCTTGGGTTCAACAGAAGTGTGGCACACAATTGCATGTATATCAAGGGGTCAGGAGACAAACAGGAATGTTGTTTATCATTTGTGGACGATATGTGTCGTTCAAAAGCTTTGCCACTCAGCTAGCTCTGAAATTCAAAGTGAAAGATCTAGGAAGTGTGCAAACCTATCTTGGGGTATAAGTGCACAGAACCAATGACGAAAGCTTTCTTCTCAGCCAGAAGGGTGAAATTGTTCAGTTACTAGAGAGATTTAATATGAAGAACTGCAAAGGAGCAAGGACTCCAGTGGAGGCTGGTTTCCTCGAAGGGTTATAGCACGGGTGTCAAACACAAGGCCCGCGGGCCGAATCCGGCCCGCCAGACCTCGTCATGTGGCCCATGTAGCCGCCGCCGGCCGCCAGCCTTCACCTTTTATTCTCGCTTCTTTTTTTTTTGACACAAGAAAGCCGCCTCTTCAGCGCATGCGCGGCAGCCTACAAGCCAGAGAATGTCTGCCCTCTAGCGGTGCCGGCCATTCTACACAGGAAACCTCCACTTTACATGCATTCAGGAAACCTCCACTTGTTTTTATATTGAGCGCATGCCATCCTGTGATGTGACAGATCCAACAGCTGCCTGAACAACCGGCCCTTTGAGGGTGACCAAACTGCTGATGCGGCCCCCCGATGAATTTGAGTTTGACACCTCTGGGTTATAGTCTGAGGAGAACTCAAAGTATGAGCAACCAGATCTCTGTAATTCAGCAATAGGTAGTTTGTTGTATCTATCTCAGTGGAGCAGACCTGACATCTGCTATGCAGTAGGTGTCTTCAGTAGGATGGTAGCTAACCCAACCAAAATGGGAAGGCAAGCTGTTAAGCGTGTTCTTAGGTACCTGAAACACACAAAGGACCCCTGACAGTTAAGTCCAGTTGCAAACGACTCTGGGGTTGTGGCGCTCATCTTGCTTTACTGGCCGAGGGAGCCTACGTTTGTCCACAGACAGTTTCCCCCCCGGGTTATGTGGTCAGCATGACTAAGCTGCTTCTGGTAAAACCAGAGCAGCGCACGGAAACTGCGTTTACCTTCCCTCCGGAGCGGTACCTATTTATCTACTTGCACTTTGACGTGCTTTCGAACTGCTAGGTTGGCAGGAGCTGGGACTGAGCAACAAGAGATCACCGCGTCGTGGGGATTCGAACCACCGACCTTCTGATCGGCAAGCCCTAGACCACAGCACCACCCGCGTCCTGTAACTGGACTAGTAATACAGTTTGGAGGTTCCCCGATAGAATGGAAATCACAAAAACAGAGTCTTGCAAGTGTATCCTCCACTGAAGCCAAGTACTGTTCTCTGAGTGAGTTGTGCAGTGAACTGGTCTATTTTAAACAGTTACTGATTGACA